>NC_084899.1:13957500-14300000 GCF_958979055.1 Alnus glutinosa | reverse complement strand
CGGTACCCAAAGGAAAACGTCTCCTTCCATGGCAACTTAGTGGAATAGCGATCCGCATGGGCGCCTGAATATCCGGACATACAGCCAGGTTTCCTGCAAAGTCGGAGCTTCCTGTTGAGGGGCATCTTGAAAATGGCATCGATTTCATCATATGCGGCGTGGATAAGACTCGCGTCAACACCGTGGTTGGTGACTTGGAAGAAGCCATGGCTCAAGCAAGCTGCCCTCACGAGCTCAACGGCGCGAGCAGTGGCCATCTTGTCACCTCTAATCACCCCACCCAGGTCCACCAGGGGCTCGTCAAGCTCTTTCTGAGCGTGAACTAAGTCCCCTTGAGGCCAAATGAACTTGGTAGGCAAGTTTGCTTGTTTCTGAAGCAAAACAGGGTCGAAAGCCACGGCGCCAATGTTCTCGTCTTTAACTTTAAGCTCCATCGATGGAGGAGAGTCCAATATGAGAGACATTATTTTTTTTAAAGGGTGTGGAGGGAGAGGAAGGTTTTTATAGAGCACAAAGGCAGGGAAGTATATATATAGAACAAAAGACAGAATTATAGAAAGAAACAAAAATAATGAGAGGGCTTGGCATAAAGAGAAGAGTAAAAAGATGGTGAGAGGACAGGGGTGAGAAGTGAGAAGGGAAAGGCCAAGGCCGTCCCATTGGAGAGGTCGTAGAAAATTAAGGTTTGGATGGTTATTAAGGTGCCAACAACTGCGACGAGTAGTGGACGTCCTTTAACCGTTTGGTCACTTTCTCAAATTAATAATTAAAATCCCCATGAATAAGATCCTCTCCCACACAAATATCTTTTCTTCAAACTATTTTGCGACATAATAAAACATTTCCACGTTATATATATTCTCATTTATCCGGGCTAATATATATATTTGTTCTTTTGCAATAATAATAATTATTATTTTATGTTATAGGACCTGAATTTAGCGCATTCATTCTGTAGCCATGATTGCTCTCGAAAACCTAATCCTAATACTTGCACCATTAAGAGAATAATGTAGTCTTTCATACTTGTTTAATTTTTTTTTTTAAAAAAATAGTAATAAAAAGCAATTGACGTTGGATGAAGATCTCTTCAAATTATTTATTCGAATTTGAGAGAATTTAGGCATGTGATTGTGAGATACTATTTATGTGATCCACCTGATCAAATAAAAATTTTGTTACCCAATCACTTATCTGGTTATCTATAAGTGGTCTATCGCAATCATCTGTTCAAATTCTCTCAAATTCGAACAAATAATTTGAAATAATCCTAATCCATTGAGGTGATATAAAATGAAACAAAATTTAAATTTTTTGTGAAATAAAAGTAAAGAAAGTTTTTAATTTGGTAATAGTTTTGAAAAGAGGTTATTTTTTATTTTTTATTTTTTTAAAGGAAATTGAAAAAGAGTAGATCGAGTTTATTGCCAAACCGTACCACGTACGGTATTTCTGAACTCATTCCTGTTATTCTATATTATGGATAAAATATATTATGTACAATATATTTTTGATTTCAATTCCTCTTACGATTGACCTTGTAGCTTAATTAACTACCCCTTGATCAAAAGGTGAAAGTTCTATGGTTTAACCAATTATGAGGAGTTGTTAGAGCACTAGAATCAGATTCTTAACCTTTTTTCCTACTTTAAGGAAAATTTAAGGAGCCAAACCACTTTTTTTTTTTTTTCTCTATAAAAAAACATCCTACAATAGATTCCTTTAATTTTTCTTATATCAATTAAATACTATTTTTTACTCTTATTTTATTCTTTTTTCTCTTTCCTACTTTTACCACTAAATTATTATTATTATTTTTACTTTTTATTTTCACTGTATCTCACTCTCACTCTCTCTCATTTATTTCTGTCACCGTTGCGTGGAGGCTCTTGGCCTTCTGAGTCTGGAATGGCCGAGCAGTCTTCTTCGTCAGTCGTCTTCTTCGACGATCCCCGAAAATCCTTCACGAAAACGAACCCGGCCTGGCCGTTTTCCTCAATGGCGTCGTTTAGGTTGCCGGTGATGGAGGCTTCCTCAGGGATTTAACGGAGTTGAGTTCCTGAGAGTGAGCGGATGGCGTCGCTCAGCTTGTCGTGCAGGACGGGGATGGGCCCGGAGAGCTGGTTGGCGGCGACGAAAGGTTGGAGAGGAAGCGCAGATGGCCGAAGTTCGGCAAGAGCGCGCTGGAGAGATTGAACTTGGAGAGGGACAACAACTCGCTGGCGATTATCGCCTTGTCTTTTTCTTGGCTCTGCTGGAAAGGGCTATATTGGCGGGCAATGAAGCGGAGGAACCATGAATCGGTGAAGTGGCGGTGGCTGCGAGTCTTGCAGTGGGTTACAAGGGGGAATTTGGTGAAGAAGAAGAAGAGGGAAGAGGATCCGGCGAGTGAGGGTACAGCTACAGGAGAGTCAGAGAGAGAGAGAGAGGTGTTTTTTTCTATTAAAATATTGGATTGGGTAGCACTGTAGCTACCAAAGGATGAAGATGTATAATAGGGCATCTGCTGTGACATACTTTTTTGTAATTTTTTTCAAATATTCCCTATTTTAAGGAATATAACTACTTATAGGGCATCTGCTACTAGTGCTCTTAGATAGTGGCTTCACTCAAGAGATGAAATCTGTTTTCTATGGACTAGGGAAGGAAAATATAGATCATCTTTTTGTTTGTTGCATGTCCTTCTCATCAAGTATGATTTGGTGCAATCTTTGAAAAAGATAAAATATTATTTGGACTCATAGCAACTAGGGGGTTTATTCACAGGATGAAGTCCCAGGTTAGAGGCAAATTCTTTATCTCCATTGTGGTCAGAATTATGATGGCTGCTATAATGTACGTTTTATGGCGTGAGAGAAATGATAAATTGTTTCAGTCGAGAAACATGAATTCCCGGTACGTGCATTGTTTCTAAGATTATGTTTTGGGTTAAGTCTAAAAGTTAACTTCTTAAAGTGTGTCCTTGTAACCTACATTTTTATTTGATAAGATGCCCCTGTAATTTGTATTGTTTAAATTTAAAAATTCAGAAGTTTTAGTCTTGAAGTTGTTGGCTAGCTGGTTGCCGTCATTTTCCTCTTTGGATACCATTTGGCTCTAAGCATAGGATTCTTATATTCTTACTTGCTATTATCCAACCCTAAAGAAATTCTTTGTCCCCCAAATGTCACGTGCTTCTAAATTATTATTTGATCAAAATTTAATGATGATCATCTTAAATTCAATAATAGTTTTAAAAACCACATGACATATAAGAGGACACAAACTAGAAACAAATATATACAACATATGGAAGGAATAATAACATGAAAGCTAAGAGAAAAAGATTCAATGACTTTAAAAAATAAAAATAAATAAATAAATTCTGAATTCGAGAAAGAAGACATCAGACAAATTATACATGCTTTCCGATGACAGTATGATAATATAGCTCGATTTTGGTGGGAATCAATTTCCAAATTCCAATGTTTGTCCATAGCACAAGAAGACATATATATTGTACGTTCCACCCGTTTCTTAATTTTCGACACAATTTTCTAAATTAAGGCATGACAATATATATATTCTTGTAAGTTGTAAGCATCTCTGCTATGGTACGTAGTTGAATGCTGAATTGGATGGTTCTGCTTCTGCAGTTGCTATAGGATCTTAAAACATGATAGGCAATAGCAAGCTCCACTCAGTAAGCATTTTCACGCATAGGCTGAACCTTAAAATTACTCTTTAAATTCGGAAGAAATTTTGTATGGTCAAGAAGACCGTGAATACATCATAAGTTGTTGTTGTTGTTGTTGTTTTTTGTTTTCTTTTTTTCTTTTTTTTTCCTTTTTCTTTTAGTGTACTACAAGAAAATAGCTTTTTCAAGTCAATTTATTTTCACATAGTTTGACTAAAACGATGTGTGTTTGATATTACGTCGTGTTTAATATGCGCGCGGCGTCAATCTTTGTTGGTTTGTTACAAACTATGTTAATTCACGGCTAGAAAGAATGAGGAATGCTAGTGCTCCTTATAGTATTTTTTTGAGGTCCTTATATGCTAACATGACACCCTGTATTTTGTAATAAAAACAGGAGAGAGAAATCAAGCTGTAATTTTTCTTTATTTAAAACAGGGTATCATGTTAGCATAGAAGGACCTCAGAAAGACACTAGAAGTAATTCTAACATTTCTCAGAAGGAATAGGATCCTCTCCATTTCATTTAATGAAATTGATACTATCCATTTTAAAGGAAATGCCAAGATTTGAAGTTGGTGCATCTAATTGTGTATATAAAGTCAATGTTGGCACGTTTTTTAAAATTTAAAATAATGTGAAATCATGTACATCATTAGATGTATTAACTTTAAATCCTGACCATAAGACTAGTAACATCCATTTCAATTTTTTAGAAGTATTAGATAAACGCATTAAATGGCATGGGAAGACATGCCTTAATGTTGGTTGGTGAGTTTGACAATAAATGGACTTTGAAAACATAAATAAATCAAATGAGTTGATAGGCACCAAATGGAATTGGAAACCAACAAGGAAACAGATCCTCTCCATATCAACTGAAATGAGAGGAGTCGATTCCTTTTAAAATAAGGGGCAAAATTTTAATTTTAATTTTTTTTCACAATTTTACCCCTTGGTTTACAAGGGACCGACTCCTCTCTATTTCAATTGAAATGGAGAGGATCCGTTTGTAACCAAATGAGGGTGGGACACGAGATGTGAGAAGGAAAACTCATTTCGAAAACCCAACAGTTGCATCTCTCTCTCTCTTCATTCCCTCCCTCCATGTCCTTTCTCCTTAAAATCAAGGGTTAAATATGTTTGAACCTCATGTGATTTAATACCTTTATTTTTTATCTTCTGTGGTTCATTTCGTATCGGAGATGTTCGATGGTCCCTCATTTATGACTGAAGACAAATATGATACTTCTATCCAATTTTCGTCCAAAAATTGATAAAAGTTCACGTTAACACCTCTCAAAAGTTGACATAGCTATTGGAGGTGGTTCGACCACCCCTAAAAAGAAAATGGGGGTGGCTAAATCGACCCCCAAAAGCCTAAGGGGCGGCCGAGCCACCCCCATTTGGCCTGGGGGTGGCTGAACCACCCCCGTGGCCCATGGGGGTGGTTCGGCCACCCCCATAAGGCCAAAGAGAGAGAGAGAGAGAGAGAAAAAAAACAAAAAAAAAACAAACAAACAAAAGGGTTAGGGCCAACCCCACAAGGCCAAAGGGGGAAAAAAACAAAACAAAACAAAAGTATTAGGGTTTGGCCCTTGGGGGTGCTTCGACCACCCCCAAACCGACTTAGCCACCCCATTGGCCAAAATAAGGTAGCTCGAGGTACCCCCTTCTATTTTATTTTTTATTTTTTCATTTTTAATCCTTTTATTATTTATTTTTTAAGTTTTTTTTTTCAATTCTTTTTATTTTTAATTTTTAATTTTTAAAGCTTTTAATTTTTCAGTTTTTTTTTTAATTTTTTTAATACATAAGACACATGTCAACACTTTAAGGTGTTGATGCGGACTTCCATCAATTTTTGAACGGAAGTTTGGACGGAGATACCATCTCCGTCTTTAGCCATAAATGAAGTACCATTTACGGTACAAAATGAACCACAGGGGACAAAATATAAATGTGTTAAACCACAAGGGGCAAAAACGTATTTTATCCTAAAATCAAACCTTAACCTCCAAACTTTTCACTTCTCACAAGGTAATTTTTGTTTGATCCCTCTAACTCCTAATTTTATTTATTATTTTTTTTCATCATTGCCTGGCAGGGTTTGTTAAATTTATAGGGAAACTGTAACACATGGAATGTGAAGAAGCTGAGCAGTAGTCAAGAAATCAAAGCCCTCATAGTAAGATTTTCATTTTCCTTTTAACTTTCACGTACATTCTCGTCAACTTTTTGACTCTCCAAACACTAAACTAAGCACGAGCTCTACTTTCACTTATGCACAATCTAGAAGAACCAAACCTTCGAATGTCAACCCTTTGACGCTGAGAACTCTCCAATTGAGCAAGTCGCTCTCACGATTCCAGTCACCGACAATCCCTCGATCACTTCGATCTCAGCTCAAACCACTATGGTTCCGCTTGCACTACAAAAAAACACGTTTTTCCTGACCAAGTTTTTTCGACGTGTCTGGAGGTCTGAC
Source organism: Alnus glutinosa (assembly GCF_958979055.1). NCBI lineage: Eukaryota > Viridiplantae > Streptophyta > Magnoliopsida > Fagales > Betulaceae > Alnus > Alnus glutinosa. Next base: position 14,293,836 of record NC_084899.1, on the reverse strand, counting down.
ATATCACTAAACTTTAGTGACGTGTTATTTTTGACGTGTATCCAATGTTAAGAATCACTGCATCAAAATTGACATATCACTAAATTTATTGACATGCCAATGTTTAACACATCAATAAATTTATTGATGTGTCAAACATTGGCACGTCACCAATGCACAACTCCAACCCGCAGCCAACACCAAACCAACCAAGATATGACCATTTTCAACAAGAGTTGCAATATCACTCCAAATTCGAATGATAATCTATATATAAAAAAAAAAAAAAAAAAAAAAAAAAAAAAAAAAAAAAAAATCAAAAACAATAAAAATGTAATATTACTTGATACACAAAAAAAGATAGTTGCTCAATCCAAGCCCTCACCAAAATCTTCATGGCCGAGCGACTACTTAGCAAGCTCCACACTAACTATGAATGAAAAAACAAACACAATCATTAAACAATATGATAGAACCATATCAAGTCCTAAGCATTGAGCAACGTGTGGATGTAAACAAACGTCATCATACTAAAAAAAAAAAAAAGTCATTAATTACTACTTGATCCGCTATCGACAAACGATCTCACATTCAAAAGATACAGGGAAGCTCTGTCTAGCGCTGCAGTATGCTGAGTGACCTCAGGCACGGATCTCGACAGCATCATTTCCTCAAGCTGGCGAAAACGGGACTCATGCGTGCTCAATGTTGCTGTCAACTGAGCTTGTGATGCCAACAATGCATCCATCTCTGCCTTGTGCTATGCTCGCTCAACCTCACGTTGTGCCCGCTCAGCCTCGAGTGCTTGATTAAGAAATTCTTGAGAGACAGTGGAGTGCCTTGGGTTTTGTGATCGTGCTTGTGAGGGTGTACAATATGAGTGTATCATCCCCCGCACAGGCAAAACATTAGGTCCAACATGCCGAACCCTGCCAGCGTACTTGGGCTTATTGCATTACGCCTAGGCGTACGCGTCGTTCAGTGCCCAACGTACCATCCCTTATGTCACGCTTGACGATGTAGCAGGGTTGGTTGGTATTAGCTCCTCCATCATCTCCTGTATGTTGTATTAAATGTTGGTACATCAGACAAGTGTTAATTGTAAAGAAGTTATCACACACATAAGTAAAACAAGATATGAAAGGTGAGTAGCATACACATCTCTCCTTTATTATGTCATTAGGATAGCTTCCATCCTTCTTCTTATGTGATTTTATGTATGCTTGTGCTCGCGTAGGAGGAGTGACATCAATGACAGTCAACCGAAATAATAAAACATGAACACATGTTTATATATATATATATATATATATATATATATTCAAATGTTTACATCTATATGTGTAGGGACAATTACACACATACCTCCTCATGTGTCAACCTTGCAAAACTTTTGGACCTGGTGTAGTGGGGAGTATATTGCAATGCTCGCAATGCCTTCATACGAGCAGCCTACTCCTACACAATTAACATTATTAATATGTGAGCACTAAACAATTACATGAAATTAATGAAACTACACAAAATAGTAATATAACTCATGACCTACCTGATTCCCCGTATCACACCATTTATCCAACAACGCCTCCAAGTCGAGGGGGTCGTACTTGGAAAGATTTGCTTCCCCCACTCTTGCCCGTACCATTTCGGGAGTATCGTACGGCTGAATGTTAAGCTTGAGTTTTTAACTAGTGTCACCAACTCTTGAGCTTTGTGCCCATGTCTCGGAACGCGTCCAGTTTTACACCAGCTAAATCGCATGTTGGAGGGATGTAGAAGTCCACCTGCACAAGTTAAAAGTTGATAAATTTAAAAAAAAAAAAAAAAAAAAAAAAAAAAAAACAATATTCATATATATGTTGTATATATGTTACTGATGTACCATATAACATCTAGATTAAACATACCATCAAGGCATCCCATACATCCTCCTTCGTACGATCCTGTACATGCACTAGTCGTCCCGTATATTAACGTAGGCCTCGCTCCTTATTATCTTATTGGTTTGCCGTCTAAATTTATTAACGCTAAGTCCTACGGGCTGTGACGTTGCATTGTACTCCATCACTATCCTATATATGTACATATTGGTATTTTTATAAAAATATATAAAAACATATATGTACATATTGGTATTTTTATAAAAATATATACTTACTTATCATCTAGATCTGGTTAGGGCGCAATACCTGTGTAGCAGGGTCTTCGGGCTACACATCATGCGTGTCACTTGCCCCCTATGCAGGTCTTCTAGAGCCTGTGTCTGGCTATCGTCTAGAGGTTGTGTCTAGCTGTCGTCTGCACCCAAGCTATTGTGGGGGAATAGCCGTAGCACGTGACCATGGGAACACATCCCTAACTTGCTCATCGTCAGCGGCAGAGATGACATATCAAATGAAGCATCTGTGTCATAGGATGTAGTCTAATACTGGTACCCCAACTAGGTCAAGCCTGTATGACCATATGCTCTAGGGAGTATAGGGGTCTGCCCTTCCAGATGATCTGGAAGTACTGGTCGGTACCCTGATTGCTGCCTCATACTCATAGCAAAGTCAACCGCCTCTATGTGCTCAGGGTCGCTAGGTCTGACCCATGGGCGGTAGACAGCCTGTGCTCGCGTGGGGACCTTTGTGCTCTGTGCTTTCCCCTATAACTCATTGCAACCTGCGAAATATATCACGCACCCAAATTAATTAATTATTTATACATTAATGGATGAAATATGCACCACCATATATGAATGACTCACATATTTGACAATGAGATATATACCATTTACGCAATGCACAAATTAATTATTACCATTTACAAATGATGTAATAATTAGTGAACAATTACCAATCAATGTAGAAATAAATAACAGGAAACCAATCAATTAATGTGAACTTTATAAATTTTCAAATTTTATTGGATCACATACGCTTGGATTGGATCTAAGTCGAGTCAGACGTGTTCGAAGTCATCCTGCGGATCATGATCGTTATTACTGATCAATTGGAGCGGTTCGCACTCGTGGTAGTTGGCACATGCATCATGAGGCCCTTCACCCTGACCAACGTCGGATATGTTTCTGGGTTTAGTCCTTACAGTAGAAGCCCAATCTGGATCCTTTACATCTTCGACATAAAATACTTGGTCAACTTGTGAAGTTAGCAAGTACGGCTCATCAGTAATCAGCTCTCCCCTGTGGACAAGGTTTTTGAAGTTGACAAGCACTGGGCCATACTCGTCCACCTTGTACCCCCTGTCCCTCGTGGTGTCCGCCTAATCAGACTTGAATAGAATGTACATAGTCATGTCGTAGTACTTGAGCTCAATTATTTCTGTTAACTTCCCATGGTATGTTTCACCATCAACGGTCGGCACACACACGCCACTGTTTTGAGTCCTCTTTCCCACATCATATGCAAGAGTGCGAAATAGTTTGCCATTAACCACATATCTGTTATATCTGATTGCTGTCTCCTTCGACCCTCTACAATGCATAACCTGTTTGTCACCCATTTCCTTCCTACGTCAATCGTCCAATCAATTGACCTACGAGTATATTACGTACAATGGAAAATGCGAAGTTAGTTTGGTTAGTTGATATGAACCAAAAGCAAATATATGAGGCCTGTAATAGTTAAACATCACATTAGTCTTACGTAGTCACGGCACCAATCGCAGAACTGCTCATAATGCTGGGTTTCCAACTAATCTTCCGTCATTTGCCCCCTATTGCATGATCGCCTAAGCGTATCCATGTGCAACCTACAATTCAAAAATTAGTTTCATTATAATTCATCCTAAAGGCTGCAACATGATTGAACATGCATATGCTAGTAACACGACTTACATCCGCAGTTGAAGGAACTTGTCCAACTTGAACGTAATATATTGGTGAATTTGTGTCAATGTGATACGGTTGAGGATGACTTGTGTTCCGCAATGTAGGATTTCTTTGGGTTCTATTGTAAAATGTTGGTGCGTTATTTAGATACCTCGAGCAAAACATCACCAACTCAGTTGCTATGTAGCCCTCCGCAATGCAGTCCTCAGGAGCCGGTTTATTACGCACATTAGATTTTAATCCCCCAAGGCTCCTACATATGAACATCATTCAATCACTACAGTTAGTCATTGTCTTCCAATATCGGAAAATTAAAAAAAAAAAAAATGAATAAACCTACACAAATTTTACCTCTCTACCAGATACATACACCTATATTGTATAGGTCCCCTGAGTCGACATTCACAAACAAGATGCACGACCACATCAACCATGTTGGTAAAAAAACCAGGGGGGAATACTTATTCCATTTTGCACAAAAGTGACACAGACGTCACTCTCTAGTCGGTCCATATCCTCTTGTGTTAATGTTGTTGAGCATATGCCCCTGAAGAATGCAGACATCTCAACAAGAGGTCTAACCATGTTACCTGACAGTGATCCACGCAATGCAATAGAGAGAGAAGCTGTTGCATCAGTACGTGACTGTCATGACTCTTCAATCCAAATATCATACATTCCTTAAGTCGTACAGATCGAGAAACGTTCGAGCCATATCTGTCGGGCATTTTTACATTTCGAAGCACTTTCAGAAAATGTGTTTTATCGTCCTTAAACATCTTGTGGCAAGCTGCGGGCAGATAGGTTCTATCATCATCGGCCGTGCACGGATGAAGTTTAGGTCTCAAACCCATTTCTTGCAAGTTTGTGCGGGCTACGAGGTCGTCCTTCGTTTTTCCTTTAATGTCAAGAATTGTGCCAAGTATGTTGTCCATCACATTTTTCTCCATGTGCGTGACATTAAAGTTGTGTCGTAATAAATTATCTTTCAAGTACGGCAACCTGAAAAAAATACTTTTCTTCTTCCACACTAAATTATCAGTCGTTGCTTCTCCCTTCTTCTGCTTCTTCCCTTTTTTCTTGCCATTTGTGTTTGCCTTACCCGCGTTCTCATCTCCAAATACATTCCTTTCTAATTGTCTCATGATTTCATCTCCACTTTGCACATTAGGGGCACATTCTAATTCTTGGTTTCTTTCAAATATTCTTTTGTTTCACCTCTAGGGATGATCAATGGGCAAGTATCACTGTGCCCTATAAAACAAAGCACATTCTAATTCTTGGTTTTTTTCAAATATTCTTTTGTTTTACCTCTAGGGATGATCAATGGGCAAGTATCACTGTGCCCTATAAAACAAAATTTCTTGCCGTATTTTAACCATTTAGACCTTGTCAAATGCATACAGCAAGGACATGCCTTTTTACCCTTCTTAGGTCATCCGGACAAAAATCTGCATATGCCGGGAAGTCATTAATTGTCCACATCAACTGCACTCGTAGCACAAAATTATTTTTCTTTGAGGCATCAAATGTGTGTACGCCTATATTCCATAGTTGTTGTACCTCCTCAATCAAGGGCTGAAGGTAGACATCTATATTCATTCTAGGTGACCTTAGGCCCGGGATAATCATGGATAGTATGAATAACATTGTTTCATGCACATCCAAGGATGCAAGTTGTACGGTACAAGCATTACTGGCCAAGTGCTGTGGGAAGTACTCATGTTCCCTGTTGAGCAAATTATAATACTCGCAAGTGCACGAATCGTTTACAATATAGCGTTATGCAAGTGCGAGGTCGATCACACGAGGAATTGTGTTGTGAAAATTAATCCCTATTCAAACTAATTCTATTTTAACCTAGTTCCAAATTTAGGGGTTTTTAATAAAATAAAACATAAACAAAAATAATGAAAATAAAGGAGTCTAGGGTTTTGGAATCCATACCCACCAAATCATAGCAACCTAATCTCATGCTCATCACACATATTTCGAATTCTTTCAAACCAATCTTAGGTATGTTCTACTTTTGCTTCAAAAATAGTTTAAATCATTCAATGAATCCATTCTTCTACAAATCACAAAAGATATCTAGTTTCAACTAAATCATCAAATGTATCCATAGAATGAAACACAATGAATATCCAACATACATGAAAACCCAAGCCATCAATTTAATGAAACTATATCAAATCATCACTTGTATCCGGAAATCACAAGAGATATCCAATAATAATCTCAAAAATCGGAGTAGAACAATGAGAAATCAAAGCCCATAAACTCAAATAGCATAAACAAGCAATGAAACTCAGTTTCTATTCAATGGTGAGGTTTCATCCTCAACCCAAGACGAAAATTTAGTTATACATCACTAAAGAAAACATAAATGAACAAGAAGAATCAATAAAAACATAAATAAACTTACAAAGGAAGGTGGTTCTAGGTGAAAATCACCCAAGAACCCTAAGATAGGTCAAAATCGGCCCTTTGGGGCCCCCAAACGGTCTTTGCCGCGACTCCTCATCTTGAGAAAATGAGAAAAAGACATATTTATAGAGTTACCTAGGGTTTCTGTCCAGCAAAAATTCGATTGATCGATCTACTTAATATTCGATCGATCTACTTTTCGATCGATCCAATTAATATTTGATCGATCTACTTTTTCAGCACTTCCGAAAATCCAACTTTTCTATGTATTTTTGCCTTGAAAATTGTCATATTTCTCTTATTGCCCTGCAAAACGCAAAAACACTAAAACTAACCAAAACATCATAAAGTAACAAAGCTAAAGGTTTAACTAATGTAAAGTAAAGGGTCCAAATATACACTTTTTGGCACTCATCAAATATCCCCAAACTTACATTTTGCTAGTCCCTTAGCAAAACAAAATGAAAACAAAATCAAAGCGTGAAACATAAGTCCTCTTTCATGGGAGAAACGATTGCATTTAGCATATGCAACAAGCCTTTTAAACCCCTAGGACTCCCTAGTGGACGAGTGAAGTCTCGTGAGGGTTTGCTAGAAATGATACCCACAAACATTGAAACACTATGTTGTCTACAAGAAAGAATTTTCACACGAGCCATGGTTCATACGTCATTGGCATGCTTAAAAAGACAAACTCCATCATCAACCTCAACAGGGGATCCAAAATCAATTCACTCATGAATGGACAATTAAGACATCACATTTTCTCAAAAGTGTAGAGTGAAATCAACATGCAATCATGAGGTTTCATTTTAAACTCAAGATAAGTACCTCAAAAATCATTGGAATCCCTATCAAATTAAACAACCAAGGCAAGATAGGCAAATTATTTTATTTCATTTTATTTATATATGTAATTTTATTTATTTTTTTATTTTTTTTAATGTTGGCTGTGCAATGCTCGGCTCCCTTAAGCTTTCTAATTGACCCATGTAACGAGTGTTGGGTCAGTGGCTCCCAAACCAGATGGTCTTAAGGCACTAGATATAGAAACATCCTTAAGGGCTTAATTACTCAAGTCAAAAAGGCTACGAAGCCAAACTAGCTATTTAATCAAATTGAAATTCTCACCTTTTGACGCGAACACTCAATGCTTAGTGAGGCAAGAGGCCCAGTTACTCAGTAAAAACTCAAAATTGATCTTATTTTAATTTTATTTTTTTTGTATAAATATATATATATATATCTTGCAAGCCAAGGTTATTTATCAATAAGTCATCCAACAATTCTCAAAATAAACAATTAAGAACAAATTCATACCTCACAGATTACATGCTAACGTGCTCATGATAGTTCAATTAAGTGAGGTCTCACTAGCCCAAAAAATAAGTCAAAAGACTCAGATTCCTAATGACATGATGTGTTCAAAACTTTAAGCAAGCCAATGAAATGCAAACCACAGTTACAGTTTAACTCAAACTTGACAACAAATTTTTTTTTTTTTTAAACATTTTAAGAATAAAAAGAAAACTAAAAATAACTAAACAAACAGAAAAATTAAACAAACATACAAATGGACAAAGTGTTTTTCCATACCCCCAAACTTGAATTACACATTGTCCACAATGTGTAGTGTAGAAATACATTACCAGAAATACAGAAACATCGAGGTGTGAAAGGTCAAGGCGTCCCCCAAACTTAAACACCAAAATACCTGTCAACAAAAACTAACAGCAATATTTCTCATAGAAACAAACATCGAAAGGTTAATTGCTATTAGAAATAAAAGTAAAAATGAAAAGAAATAAAAATAAAATGAAAGAAATCAACTGTACAAAAAGGTAAAAGAAAATTTACAGCGCCTTCCCCGATCATATGGATGTCCAACCAATCCCTTCCACCTTTTATTCTTTAAAATTTGATATCCCTCGGGTGGAATGTTTCACCATCTTATGTAGCCCACTTGCTTGCTTCGAAGGATCTTTTTAGGACGATGGTTCCTAGATTTGCGCGGTTGTGTGCATAGATCCTTGACAGTTTTGGCATAAGATGGCTCTTTAAGACATTGAAGAATTGAAGCTTGGGGCTCATGAAATGTCTCAAGAGGGATGGTGATGAAGGAATGAGCTTCAGTACTCATTTTCTTGTCGTTGGACGACTTTGGATTTGATGGGGGCGCTGCTTGCTCAAGGTGCTCCTCTCCTCCTTCCTCTTCAAACTCAGCTGCTGAAGAAGATGTGCTGGGGAGTGAAATCTCAATGGTTTCCCCATTCTCAGGTCGTGTCTCAGGAGTGGGATCCAATAAAGCCTATTCTTGCTTAGGTACCAAGTCTAAGTTAAATTTGATTTGAGCATCGCTCTCTTCAAAAGGATCTTCCAGACTTGGTCCATTAGCAATTTCCTCAAAAACTACCTCACTCCCAAGTGTGGCGGTGGCCTGGGCATGCTCATGATAAGAAATGTTGAAATCATCCTCATCAATTATGTAATACCTTGTGGCTATCAGCTGACTTTGAAACTCTTCTTCCTCTATTCTGGTGACTTCATCAACCAGATATTCTATCTGTCCTTCCATCCTGGCAATCGCTTGAGTGTTTTCCATTGTATCATTCTTCACGTCACTAATAGCCTAGCCTGTGAGTTCTAAGAAGACCTTGAGAGTGTCTTCCAAAGTGGACTGTGAGGAAGAAGCTGGATAATTGTAGGATGAAGGATGGGAAGATTGGCTATCGAACTGCGGATAATCAGGATGGTGCAGTTCTTGAAATTGGGGAGAACAATTTCCCATGGCTTGAGCTTGTCATGAGAAATCAGGATGGTTGCTCCAGTCCGGGTTGTAAAAATTGGGATTTGCATCAAATCCTGGACTAGAGAAATTGGGGTTCATTTGCTCATAAGAAAGATTGCAGAATTGTCCCCAGGAGGGACAACTACTAGCACTATAATAAGGATCATAGCAATATGAATATGGTTCATGTAGGTAGATATTGTGATGGTTGTTGGTTGGATCAGGTGTCCTACCACTAGGTGAAACATCTTGTGCAGAAAAATCACTACAATTATCAAAATAAAAATCCATGTTTCACTTGCACCCTATAGCATGCAAATATCCCACAAAAGAAATGAACCAAGTGTTTTTTTTTTTTTTTTGGTTTTTTTTTTTATAAAACTAAAATAAAAATAAATTAATCAAAGAAAAACAAACAATAAAATAAGGTAAAACAGAAACACAATATTAACAAAATGAACTAAAAACAAACTGGGAAATTTTTTTAGCTGTTTTCGGTTTTCTGATGGCTTTAGAAATTTCGCACAATCGAAATTAATTTCGATCGATCGAATTAATACTCGATCGATCGACTTTACAGAGCACTCAGAAAGTGAAGAAACAGCAGAAACAGAATCCGAAAAACAAAAAATTTTACTATTTTCTTTTCTTTTCTTTTTTTTTTTTTTAGAACAAAAACAGAAACAAAACAACAATTACATGAAACAAAAAAAAAATCTACCTAAACTAATAGAAAAATAAAATCAATTCAAACAAAAATCGATTTCCACAAAAAAAACAATTCCCCGGCAACGACGCCAAAAACTTGTTGTGCAAATTATAATACTCACAAGTGCACAAATCGTTTGCAATATAATGTTATGCAAGTGCGAGGTCGATCCCACGAGGAATTGTGTTGTGAAAATTAATCCCTATTCAAACTAATCCTATTTTAACCGAGTTCCAAATTTAGGGGTTTTTAATAAAATAAAACATAAACAAAAATAATGAAAATAAAGGGGTCTAGGGTTTTGGAATCCATACCCACCAAATCATAGCAACCTAATCTCATGCTCATCACACATATTTCGAATTCTTTCAAACCAATCTTAGGTATGTTCTACTTTTGCTTCAAAAATAGTTTAAATCATTCAATGAATTCATTCTTTCACAAATTACAAAAGATATCTAGTTTCAACTAAATCATCAAATGTATCCATAGAATGAAACACAATGAATATCCAACATACATGAAAACCCAAGCCATCAATTTAATGAAACTATATCAAATCATCACTTGTATCCGAAAATCACAAGAGATATCCAATAATAATCTCAAAAATCGGAGTAGAACAATGAGAAATTGAAGCCTATAAACTCAAATAGCATAAACAAGCAATGAAACTCAGTTTCTATTCAATGGTGAGGTTTCATCCTCAACCCAAGACGAAAATTTAGTTATACATCACTAAAGAAAACGTAAATGAACAAGAAGAATCAATAAAAACATAAATAAACTTACAAAGGAAGGTGGTTCTAGGTGAAAATCACCCAAGAACCCTAAGCTAGGTCAAAATTGGACCTTTGGGGCGCCCAAACGGTCTCTGCTGCGGCTCCTCATCTTGAGAAAATGAGAAAAAGACGTATTTATAGAGTTAGCTAGGGTTTCTGTCCCGCAAAAATTCGATCGATCGATTTTAAAATCGATCGTTCTACTTAATATTCGATCGATCTACTTTTCGATCGATTTACTTAATATTCGATCGATCTACTTTTCGATCGATCGAATTAATATTCAATCGATCTACTTTTTCAGCACTTCTGAAAATCCAGCTTTTCTATGTATTTTTGCCTTGAAAATTGTCATTTTTCTCTTATTGCTCTGCAAAACGTAAAAACACTAAAACTAACCAAAACATCAGAAAGTAACAAAGCTAAAGGTTTAACTAATGTAAATTAAGGGGTCCAAATATACAGTTTTTGGCACTCATCATTCCCAAATGTATTAAATCCATCCGAAGTTAGTCCAAGCCTTACGTTCCTGCTGTCTGCTGAAAATTTTGGATGTTAATTGTCGAATGACTTTCTTACTTCACTATCGGCCTAATGCCTTAATACGCCTTTCTTAGTGCGGCCTTCTACATGCCACCTCATATAGGGTGTAATATGCTTCGACATAAACAACCTCTATAGTCGTGGGATGACTAAAAACCACCGCAACACTTTTATCAGACATTTCTTGCTCGACAATATGGGTTGACCATACTCTTCTAATGAATTTCGTCTTTCCACTTAGATTCTCCACAGATGGTACATGATCTAACTCCTTATTGCCCTTCCGAAATAACATACAGTCATTATGACACGCCATAATCTTCTCATACCCGAGTCTCATGTCCCTTAGAAACTTTTTCGCCTCATTTGTATTAACTGGCAAAGTTTCATCACTTACAGGTAGCAACTGAATGATGAACTCAAGCAAAGCCAAGAATATAGTGTTACTAAGTCCACCAACGCACGTCAAGTTGTACAGATGTATAGTAGCACACAATTTGCTATGTTTAATACTATTATGAAGTGGCTTCTCCGCCTTTTTAAGCAAGTCGTCGTACTTTAGTATGTCACCTTTAGCGGCTTCTTCATTAACAATTTATTCACCCCCTACACCACGACCTTAGGCTCACAACTGTCTTCCCTGACTTCGTGCATGCTGAATGCATCACACAACATTCCGTGCATGTCGTCACCCTGTTCTATGCTTCCAGCCGCCGCATCTGCGGCTGGGCGATTCGAATAAGAGCCTGCAGCAAGACCCCGTACATGCTTCTCACCTTGATAATACCAGGTAGTGTATGTAGTCATTATTCTCTTACCCCTTGTCAAGTGGTCAAGTATGAAACGGGGTGGGTGGCACTGGTTATTTCGACACGACTTACAGGGGCAATAAATGAACAATTCTTCTACCTTAATCATAGTTAGGAACTTATATCCAACATAGGTTCAACTAAATCTAAGATATGACATTCATAACTTATAATAACTTTGAAAGACAGGAAAAAATTGCACCCAAATATACAAATAAATAAGTTCAATAAAACATTAATTCATACTTAAACAGAATAGAAGTGTGTGTGCTTAATGTGGTTTTCAAACTTCTAAGTCATTTTCATGGTTATAGAAATTTCTGCAATTTTTGAATAAGCAACTAAGCTGGTAAATTCCACACCATAAAAGAAATTTTGTAATCAACTTAACATTGAAATTATGTAACCCGCCATGCACACTCATAAAACCAACAGTCATTCAATAGCACAGTATACCTTTTTCACATGCTAAAATAGGAACTCATTAGAACAAGCCAACACAAAGTGGCCTCCACGCATGAACATAAATTATCAAAATTAAGCAAAACTTCAGCCATCCCCTCTTTCCATTATTCAGACAACCAAAATCTCAAAAAAAAAAAAAAAAAAACCAAAAAGTTTAAGCGAAAACTTCTAATTCATCCTCTACCTCCGAACATAAATCTCCCAACCAGATTAACCTCAATCAATTTTTCCTTCAATAATCAACATAATCGAACCTTATATATTCATTGATCAGTACAAAGACCCATGCAATTTTCCCTTCAAAATATATATTGAAAATCAATCAAACATGTAAAACTCAATCAATCTTCTTACAAGTTTTGACATTTAAACCCATAACACAAAAACACAATCGTCCATCAAGAATAACTATTCATTACAAGATTCAACTTCTAAATGAATAGATTACTTTCAATGCTTAAGTATAACTCATAGTAGTTTTCTTCAACCCATAGAAACGGAAGTCATAAGATATAGCCCCCAAATTCGAATGATGCAACCTAGAAATCAGTAGAGAGAGAGAGAGAGAGAGAGAGAGAATACAGTGGTGGGTGGCTGAAGGAGAGGACGATGAACTTTCGGGGGAGAGAGAGGGAGAGAGAGAGAGAGAGAGAGAGAGAGAGAGGGGGGGGGGAAATAATGGGGAGGTACTACGCAGGATAGGTGAAATGTCCTACGCGGCACTTTCCTCTAGAAAATTGTCTTGACGTGCCAAATTGGCATGTCACTAATTCTTGATGTGTCAATTTGGCACGTCAAAACTTAGTGACGTGCCAATTTGGCATGTCAAGAATTAGTGTGTTGACGTGTCAATTTGACAAGTCACAAATTAATTCTTGTATCAAATTGACATGTCAAAAAAATTTTGACGTGCCAAATTAGCACGTCACTAATTCTTGACGTGTCAAAATGGCACGTCAATAATTATTGACGTGCTATTTTAACATGTCAATAGGTTTTGATGTGTCAAATTGACACGTCACTAAACAATTCAATTTCAATGTGTGTGTGTGTGTGTGTGTGTGTGTGTAATAGTGTGTATTAAAAAAAGTTAGATAAAATCTAAATAAAATTTGAATTTTGAAAAACAGTATTTGAAAAATACTTGTCACCCAAACATGCCATTAATTATACTATACAATTAAGTAAACATCATACATGGTTATATTATTACTAATGTATATTAATATATATACTAGTACTTACATAATTCATACATGCCTTTACCGGTTTAGTGAATAAAAGAATACTCTCCCAGCAGCTGGCCCTAAACTTCATCCCTCATAAAACATATCTGAGAGGAGGAGAGAGTAGATCTGCTCCCTCTCTTACCCTCCCCTTCGCATCCCGGTTTCTTCTTTTGTTTGTAGGTGTTCTCCGACCAAATCAGCAATTTTGGCCTCTCCGCTATGCATCAGTCCACCTACCTCCGTGCTGTGCCGTTCATCTCCTCCTTGACCACTGCTGCTGTTTACTGGTTGTGTTTTTTACTTTGAATAAGAGTTTTTATTTTCTTTAGATCTGCCCTCATGAACGATCTATGGAATGAAGGTTAGTCAGGTGTGAGGTGTTATATCTTATGACCTGTTTAAATAAATTCATAGGATATTTGGCTACCTTTGGCTTAGATCTAGTCTGTTCAAAGCAAATCTGCTCTTTAATTATTTTTGTATATGTGTTAGCGTAAGATAAAAGTCATAGATGACACTTTATTGTAAGAATTTTATTTATATCCATGACTTTGTAAGCTCATAGTATGTGTCTACGATTTTGCAAAGTTTTATGCTTTGTGATGTAAGAGCTTTATACTCGTAATATTTGATCAATGAAATACTCAGATCTTTCGTTCAAAAAACGAAAGTACTTACATATTAACTAGTTACCTTATATAACTATATACATAATATATAACATGCGGTTGCTTATGTTATATACTATAGTATATAATGTGCATGTTTACTTATAGTTGTATACTATATTATATAATATGCTTACACTATAAATTGCAAGTATATTAATTATATATTAGTACTTATATCTTATACACTTATATATACTTTATAATATATTAACACGTTCCATACTTATTAATTATAACTATTGCATATATATTTTAATTTTAGTAATATGTTTTTCATTAAATCATTATATATTTATACTTCTATTCACATCCTATATGTAACTATACAATTAAGTAACACTATTGAATTCCACCCATAATTTTCAACACTTGAATCTTTGAGATTCAATCCCGTCCATTCCTTCCACTTTAGCCACATCAAATGCTCTGGTCTATTGAACCCCGCGAATATCTACAACCGTTAACGTCTTTTAAACTTAGCCCTTGACTCTTTATTTTTACTCATTTTATTTGTTTATTTCTCTTTCAGAAACCTAATTAATTAGTTTGTACTTAATTTAAGTTGTACAACAGTTAAACCAAAATATCTGACAACATTTAAAGGCCTAAAAATTCAATTTAATTTCTCTACAATAAGTTATTTAATTCTAATTAAGATAATCATTATATATATAGAGAAAAAAAAAAAAAAAAAAAACCTAAACTACAATGATATAATTATACACTAATTAAATTTTGTTACCTAATATATTTTTTTTCAACACATAATTAATATTATTAATTAATTAATTTTTGACGTTTGAAATAATAACACGTCAATAATTATTGACGCGTCAAAACAACACGTCAATATTTTATTGACTTGGCTAAACAACACGTCAATAATTATTGACGTGTCAAAACAACAAGTCAATAATTTATTGACGTGTCAAAATAGCACGTCAACAATTATTGACGTGGCATTTTGACATGTTAATAATTATTGACATGTTAAATTTCGTCACGTCACTAATCATTTGAAATTCAATATATTTTTTAAAAATTATATTGACTTTAAATTTAGCAACGCGGTAATTTTTGACGCGTTGCTATTTATTGACGTGTCACTTTTTGACATGTCACTAATTAGTGAAGTGTAAAAAGCATATTGCTGTAGGCACGTCAAAAAACCCCCTCTCTCTCTTTTTGTTTTTGTTTTTGTTTTTTTTTTTTGGTAGTGTTGGCCAACTCATGGCCTCGACAGTCATGCACCAAGTGTTCTTCAGGGGGCGCGCGTTGGAGAGTTCAAGCTAAGTGATATGAGTAAAATATTGGCTTTTATTTTTTAATAAAATATTTATCTACAAGTCATTTGCAAACGACGTTAAGAAATTAACATTGCTTTTTTAACAAATGACGTTAAAACGATTATGGTCATTTATCTAAATAACGTAAAAATACCAAACTACTTCATTTTTTGTCATTTGGCATTTAAACGACGTAAATTAAATTTTTCAACCTTGGGTTTCACTGCCCATGAAAAAGTCGTTATTTAATGACGTTAATTGATTAACATCTTTTTATTTTTTATTTATTTTATTATACGTAGTTTAAAAAATGACATGAATAAACTTCTTATCCCCCCTTTCTCTCTTTTTTTTTTTTTTTTCTTTTTTTTTTCTTTTTTTTTTTTTTGTAGTGTGTTTGGTTTATAATAATATAATATCAAGATCAGATGAGATTATTGTAAAACCTTATAGTTGTGAGAGATGCGTGGGATGTATCTATGAGTTTGTGACATCAGTCAATAGATGTTTTCTGCATTATAGTCGTCATGAAATGTTACTTTATAAAAGATATTAATTGAAAATACGAAAAAAGAACACGACTTTACTTGCATACGTGCAGGCTGCCAATCATGGAATAACACGTTAATTGAGGACGCACAAGTTAGAATATTTTGAGTGAACACACACACACACGCGCACACACACACACACACACACACATATATATATATATATATATCAAGTTTTCAACACTAAATATTGGGTCAAGATCGAACATGCAGTAACCCTAGCTAAGTGATCTTATATAGGGTGAAAATGCTCGCAGATAATAATTGCACGCATCTGCTGTCCGCATATGTGGATGTAGTTATCTAAACTCATTATCTGCATGTGTGGATGTGGATAGCGATTTTAGGGTATGCAGATGCGATTAATAACCACATTTGTAATCTCTTTAGATATAATATATATTATATTTATTTAATTAATTAAATTCACTAAAATGGTATCATTTTGAATTTGGTAAGCTTAGATCATTTAGGTTATGTTAAGTCATCTTAAAGTCATACCTTACTATATTTACTTCTTTTTATTTTCTTTGAATAATCCAAATCCCAATTACTCTATGAGACAATGACTCTCTATGGTTTGATAATCGTTAATTGTGTAATAAGTAAAATTTTAATTTATTTAATCTTGCATGTAATAATAATCGCATTATTTAACCTTGCATATAGATTTAGATAATAACCCAAAACGCTTATTACCTCATTTGCGAATAGTGGATTATAATCGCATTTAATAACCATAAAAATTGCGTGGATGCGGATAGTAATAGTATGATGTGGATGCGGTTATTACTAATAACCGCATCCGCATTTTCACCCCTAATCTTATATACGCTAAGCCAGATATACTCTCTTTTATTAGATGACATGTAACTCTAGCTCACTTGTTGACGCATGAGGGTTCGCAAATGTTGAGTTGTCAAATTTTGAATTA
Organism: Alnus glutinosa; assembly: GCF_958979055.1. Taxonomy (NCBI): domain Eukaryota; kingdom Viridiplantae; phylum Streptophyta; class Magnoliopsida; order Fagales; family Betulaceae; genus Alnus; species Alnus glutinosa. The sequence goes on along the minus strand of NC_084899.1, from coordinate 14,276,831 downwards.
ATGATGTTTAAATTTTGGCAAAGAAGATCGGCATAAAAATGGCAAGAATTGGTAGATTCATGCATAATTAAGGCAATATCGTGTAATAAGCAGTAAATCAGACATAATTTGGCTACCAGTATCAGAATCGCGTATAAAATCCGAATTAATTTGAAAGAATAATGATTCAATGCCACATAAATATACAACTTTTCACCACCTTGCCTATGTGGCAAGATGGTCCCCCACTACTTTTGAATTTTTTTTATTTTTTAAAAATAAATTAAGGTGAGGGACCACCTTGCCACATAGACAAGATGATGAAAAGTTGTATATTGAGGTGGTAATGAATCATTACTCAATTTGAAAAGCTTTTTTTGGTACACAATTTTTCGAGCCCTAAATCAATTGTTTCCCTCTGAATCGCTATTTAAAGTTATTTTTTGACATTTTAAGAAATATTTCTTTCTCGTTTTAGTAGTGGTTTTATTATTGAATATAACTTCCCAGTTTTCAGCCTTGATCACAAAATGAGCTTAGAACTTGTGCTTCCAACCAAATTTTTGTTCTAGTCTTGATCACAAACTGAGTTGATGGAGTAATTCTAGATGTGATATCTATGTTCCTTTTATTTCTTTAATAATGATATAATTTTTAAAATCATTATTAAATTTGTAATTGATTATTATTTAATTTTGATTAAACAGTAATTTTAAAAATCCTATTACTATTAAAAAAATATAATAAAATTAGTCAACTTCAAGATCTTTCATAAATCCCTGCATTGACTTTGACATATGTTGATAATTTTTTTTTTTTTTTTTTTTTTTTTTTTTTTTTTTTGGATATATGTTGATATATGTGATAATTGATTAGTCCTCTGCTGTTTTTGTTAATAATCGGGAGAGCATCCGTGCCTGTTTTTGCTCAAAAGCAACTGGAAAGGAAAGAGTTGGAAGAAAAAGTGTAAAAGAGTGGGGCCAATGTGCCGGAATTCTCCAGAAGAAGACGGTATAAAAGACTTGGACAAACGCCCGACAGGCCTCGACCCAGTACAATTTTAACCATAATATTGAAGGGGAGAGAGAGAGAGAGAGAGAGCGTGGGGTTCACGTGGGCTTGATGAGGTACTTTTCTTCCTAAAAAGACATTTTACTCTTACGAAGCATCTCAGACATTTTGTCTGTATTCCCCCTTCAAGCTCTGATAGCCCAATTGCCCCCACCAGCTGGGCATGAAACCGGTCATATAACACGTGCCATGCACGGTAATACGGTTGAAACGTGGGCCCACCCGAGTTTGTCATCCTCGCGCCAAATGGATATCAGTATTCTGTTTTAGCTGTTGCCTGTTGATGACAGAAATGTCATGGTCGGCCCAAGAAGCTCAATCTTTACGGCTGGGTCTATTTCATCTCATTATGCAATCCAAATTTATATTACATAATTCAATTTTTTTTTTTTTGGATAAATTTCCTGAATCACATAAATATCTGTTCTGTTTTTTGTCTTGTAATTAGCACTCTCAGACTCAAATTCATGGTAAAGTTCCCATTTTTATTCCCGACTTAATTACTAAATATCATCACCAAAAACATTGTCAAGATCACTTGATTCAAAAAAAAAGAGGAGGAGGGCTGATTAAAAAAATTAAATAAATGAATTTTTAGTGAGTTTGGGAGGAAGAAAGAGAGAGTATGATGCTCAACTAGACCCATAAGCTCTCCAGCTGTGTCTTTTGCTTAAACAAGTAGCATGTTCCCATCACTGCAAAGTGGACGGGTTTCCCGGTGGTCGGATCTTGTGTCGGAGAACGGTGGAGTCTTGTACTAGGTTCAGCAATACTAATTTTACGATTTTCTGTCTTTTGATTTGCCCCTGTTTTTCTTAGTTCTTTCCGTCTGTGCAAGTTATTTTCTTTTGGAGGGGAATTTGAGGGTATTTCTCTTGTTTGAGTACAGGGAAAATGGCTGGTAGAGGTTGAGGAAGGGGACGAGGGTTGAAATCTTCAAGTGTAGTAATTGGAAGCTGTCAATCTTCAGAGGATCCTCTGCAAGGGGATGTTTTGGAATTGAAAGATGGAGATTCAGATTCAGATTCAGATCTGAAGCAGAAATTTGCTGAGGCACATGGTGATGATGATTCTGGGGTCAACGTTTTGGAAGAAACTATGCATTGTGATATTGGGTTTGTAGTTGAAGATGAGGCTGATTTTGATTTTGTAGGGGTAGAGGAACATATTGCCGATCATGAACAAGTCAAAATGGTTGAGGAAAGAGATGTTTATGTTCCCTTCTTGAAAATATCTCTTCTATTGCTTGGAATTTCGAATGAAAAGAACGATTGGAGAGGGTTGTTCAGAGCTGAAAAATCGTTAGGGAAACTTCAGTATTTTGAACTTTAAAAAGTATAGGAAGGTTGTGGTTTTTTCCATCGATAATGGTATGTACATTTTTAGGTTCAATGATGAGCCTACTTGTGAAGCAGTCCTGGAAGCTAAGATTTGGCATATGGCCAATAAACCCTTGGTTTTACGTAAGGGATAATTGCAACACTGGTCCTTGGGGTTAGCCTAAATTACGAATTACTCTATGTGGTACAAAAAGTTTATGGATGGTCCTTGTGGTAAACTATAATTATGAATCACTCTCTAAACCCGCTTTTTGTCCACCAAGTTTACATAATTCGTTAGTTTTCCACGTCATATAAATAGTGAGACAACCTCTAAATATCATTTGTATTGTAATCTACTAACAAACTTTTTGTACCATAGAAAGTGATTCGTAATTTATGCCAACCCTAAGGGCAGTTATTAACTGGAAATAACCGGTAACCGCTAATAACAGCCAACAACCGCTAATTGGGGAAACTAGAAACTAGAAAATAGAAAATAACTGCAACCGGATAACCAGGTACCCAGTTGCGGTTACCATTTGTTGCAATTTAAAAAACAGGTTAACCGAGTAACCGCAATCGGTTTTTATTATTATTATTATATTACCAAAAAAAAAAAGTAATGAAACTTCTCTTTAACCCTAATTCATTTTGTTTGTCTCTTCAGCACGTCGTCGCCTTGACTCGCCCACTTCTCTTCTTCTCCACTTCTTTTCTCTTCTTCTTTCCTTCTTTCCTTCCTCTTTCTTCTTCTCTTTTGAATCTGTGATCCACGCCCACAACGCCCAATGCCCACGCCGACGACTCCTAGTGCCCACTGTCGGTCTATTCTTTTCTTCTTCTTTCCTTCTTCTCTTCTTTTTTTCTGATCCACTTATTGTTCTTATTCTCTTCCGATCCACGCCTAGTGTTCCTTTTCCTATTGTTTGCAAATTTCGATTTTTGTAAAAGAAATATTTGCATATTTCGATTAGTAGGGTGCTGATTTAGCTTCAATGCTTCATGGTGTGTTGTAGATCCGTTGCCATCAACATCCATTCGTTTACTTTAGAATTTGTAACAGTTTTATGTTTAGTCTTTTTTTTTTTTTGGCCAATTTCCTAGAAGATGATTCATGATTGGCAATTTGGTATTTCAAGTTATGGAAACTAGAAAGCAGGCTTACGGTTACCCAGCTAACTTTTAGCTATTTTGGTACATTAATTAGAGATATAAATCTAGTTAGTGATTGAAATAAAGCATGGAAGGACATAAAATGACGTAACTGAATGCCAAATATTGGATTTAAACAAAAAATAAAAATGAAAAATTCAACAATATATGAGAACCGGTTTAAAATAACCGGATAACCGGCGGCTAGTAAAAATAGCAACCGGTAGACCGGTTGCTGTTATTGAAATAGGAATAATCGGGGCCCCGGTTGCTGTTGCGGTTGCGGTTATGAGCAAATAATCGCAATTGCAACCTGTTGTACACCCCTAGTATGCAGGTATTGAAGTTGCCTTCATCTTCTGTGCTTGGTTGGGTGAAGTTGATACAATTAGCTATGGAGTTTTGGACCTCATCTTGTCTCATCTATATAACCAGCGGAGTGGGAAAACCTCTGTATGCAAATTCATTTTTTAAGGAGCAACAAAGGCCAGGGTACTATGTGATAAGCGCTAAATATTGCATATTCAAGCTCTTTAACTCGCATACGTTAGCCCCTTAGTTTCTTTGTGAAAAATGAAGAGACTCTTAATTTATCGTGTGTGTGATCAATTGTGTAACAAAATATCTAAATACGGAATTTAAAGAAGACAAATATTTTGTTAACGAAGTAGAAATTCAATTAAGAGAAAAACTACTCCAGGACAGCCAAACCCAGGAATTCCACTATTTAGAAGACAAAGCTAGTAATAAGACAGTAACACTTACATACACTTATGCAGCGATCGTTTTGTGCACTCTGACACGTAACTCAATGTGAATGTCTCCCAACCAAGTATCCTACTTGAAGGGGTCTTCAAGGTATTCCTTTAGCTTAGGGCTCCTCCCTAAGCTAGACTTCACAAGAACAAAGTTGCCACACATAGGCAATAGCTAGAGAACTAGCAGATTTTCACAATATCTCCTAAACACCTTCTCTAAGCTATAGAGAATTCAATACCGAATTCTGTAAATAATACATGCCTAGAAGCCTCTATTTATAGGCTTTAGAAAACCTAATTCTACAGTGAATCAAATTTCTCTAGGCCGCCTCAAGACGATGAACTGTGCAACCGCCTTTCCATAACGCGCTTCACGCATTTCCATATTAAGGCAGCATTCTGATGGTGTTGCCCTAGAATCCGAGCGGTTGCAAGCTGTCTTCCCAATCCGTGTCTGAAAAGGAAATCCAAATACTTCTTGAACTCTAACTTGCGTCTGGACGGTGTTTCCCTATCGTCCGGATGGATGGATGCTGGAGCTGTTCAGAAGCTTCTCAATACTGAAGGGTGTCCAGACGCATCACTGGGCCGTCCGGATAGAAACAAAGGATCCAACTACTGCTGAGTTGGAATTTGCACAGAATCTTCCTGGAACTCTGAAATAGCATTCTTGAAACTTGTGACACTAAAACTTGTCATGATAAGGCTATTTCCATCTTAGAGAAATAAACTCTAATAAACTGGAGATTCTGAATAATACGGTATCCATTTTAAAACAGCAACATTACATAATAGTGATTTTGTCAACATAATGAAGCCATCAAAACTAACAAACTCTCCTTTTGGCCATTCTGGGACAAAAATACTTGACCGGTTTAAAATTACATTCCCTGTCGAAAAATAAAAATACTTCCCCTTTTTGTCTCAAAATGACAAAGGATAAATAGAGTATTGAAAAATCATAGTTATAAAATACTCCCCTTTAATGTCTCAGAGTATATAAAATCCACAAACAAAAAGTTCTAAAATTCAAAAATAATAGGGATAATATAGAAGTGTCTGCAAGTAGCCTAAATAATCAGAAGTTTGTAAAAAAACTGATAGAGGAAGCAACAAAAATCCTCCATGTACCAAATCTTGTTGATCCACTGAAAGCAAGTGACGGAGAGAAACCCGTACAATAAGTTGGATTTATGCTACTTTGACTTCTAGCTCTTGAAGCCGGGTACTAGACTGAAAACCTTCAGTGGCTTGATTTTGCAAAGCCTAGAACTGGTTATTCGTAGATTGAAATCCTCTAATCAATTAGTCTGCAAGATAAATGAGAAGATTCACTACAGAACCTCTAACTGGTATAGATCTAAAGAAAGATGCTACAGAAGGCTCTGCATGAGCTGGGGGGAAAAAGCTCATCTAAATCCTCGGACCCTTGGAATTTGAGAATATGCTTTCAACAATAGTCTATTTTCCAAAGGATCCATTTGTCAGACATTGTGCTGGGAGCCACTGGCTGACATATTCTCTTGAAAATATTTAAACATAAATATTTCCAAAAATACCACCACCAAGAAAGTTAGATCCTATTAGTTCCATAAACAATGTGGTATTATGACGGCTGTCAATTGGATGCCAAAAATACATAAGCAAATATAGCAATCCAAATGACCCAAATATATCAATATCAACCCAACACATACAGAATAGGATTTTCATGCACAATATCTCAAGAAAATATTCAAATTAACAATTATTCCAATATTCTAAAAAGCACAAAAACTTAAAAGAACAAAGGAACACAGAGAATATCATGGAATGAGAAGAGATGTGCAGAGAATGCCAAAATCTTGGGAGAAATCAGAGAGAGAAACACACAACATGACAAAAATAAGAAAAAAAATGCAGTGCTATGTGAATGGCAAAGAAAGCAAAGGGCTAGCGTTTGAACGTGGTACACACTCGTCTGGACGGCATACTGCCAAATCATAGATTGACAGAGCCGCAAGCGTCCAGACTCAAGAATAGGTCCATCAGGACGTTTCACACTGGAAGTTGAAAACAACGGAAAAATTTGCAGAAAAATATTTTCCTTAAAGTTCGCTTCAAAACACGCATGTATAAATAACTGATAAATCAGTCAAATAGTGAAAATTAAATATTGACTTCTAAAAGAACCAAGTGTGTTTTTGTGTGCAACAAAATATCTTAAATGCGGAATTTAAATAAAACAAGATATTTGTTGACGAAGTGGAAACTCTGTGATGAGAAAAACCACTCTGGGGCAGCCAAAGCTAGGAACTCCACTATCCAAAAACAAAGCAAGTTACAAAGCACTCGTACTCACAAAACCTATTGCAGTCATACCTTTAACTATAACACGAAGTCCATCGTGAACGCTTCCCAACCAAATCTCCTACTTAAAGGGGTCTTTGATGGAATCCTTTACCTTAGGTCCAAACCCTAAGATAGACTTCACACGAACTATTGAGCACACACCAGCAACGGCTAAAGAGCTACCCTAAGATAGACTTCACACGAACTGTTGAGCACACACCAGCAACGGCTAGAGAGCTAGCAGATCTTCAAATCTCCCTAAACACCCTCTCTAAGCACTGTGAAATTCGATACAGAATTCATACAATTTACAAGCTTAAAGCCTTCTATTTATCGGCTTATAGAAATCCTAAATCTGGACAAATTCGAGCTCTGACTATCGGGCGTCCGAACGGCAGTTTACCTTCATCCGGACGGTCTTCTGTGACTGCCTTCCAGAATAGCGCAAAAAAATCTTTCCATAATAGGTATACCTCAGGACGGCTTGTGATGTGCAAATTTTAATACTCGCAAGCGCACGAATCGTTTGCAATATAGTGTATGTGCAAGTGCGAGATCGTATCCACAGGGAATTGCGTTGCAAAAATTAATTTCTATTTAAACTAATTCTATTTTAACCTAGTTCCAAATTTGGTGAATAATAGAAAAATAAAATAAAACAAAATAAAACAAAATAAAAATGTACTAAGGTTTTAGAATCCACACCCACCAAATCACAGCAACATATTCTCATGTTCGTTAATAGATATCCGAAGTTTTCACTGTAAAAATCTTATGAATGTTCTACTATACTTAAAAAATTAATTAAATCATTCATTGAATCCGTTCTTTGCACAAATCACAAAAGATATCCGGTTTAAACCGAATCATCAAATGTATCTGTAGAACGAAACACAATGAATATCCAACATTTTGATAAATGAAAAATCCAAGCAATTAATTAAATGAGACAATTCTCAAATCATCACATGTATCCGGAAATCACAATAGATATCCAAGAAATCATCTCAAAAATTGAAAAGAAGTAGAACATTGAAAATATTAAATCCAATAAAATCGGATAGCAAAAACTCTCATGAAAATATAGTTGCTCTTCTAAGGTGAGGTTTCATCCTCAACCTTAGTTGAAAAATTAGCTACTCATTTCTAAAAAGAAAATACTAAATTTCATTAAGAACATAGAAATAAAAACTTACAAAGAATAGAAGCCAAAGAACCCAACTGCTGTTATGTACAATGTTGAGATTGTTTCTTAAGTGGTGCCTAGCAGGGGTATTTATAACAGAAGATTAGGTTAAACTCAACTTTTACAAAATGACACCTCTATCCCTCTAAACCCTAATAGGAGAAAAGAACGCTAGGGTTTAGGGTCATTTTTAGAATGGCACCTCTACCCCTTAAAAACCTTAATAAGAGAAAAGAATGCTAGGGTTTGGAGTGTCTGCAGCCGCCAGGAACAAGAAAATTCGCGCTCTTAAATTGTAGGGCATTTATGACGTAGCATACTTTCGAATTAGGAAAATTCTATTTCACAATGATTTGTAACATTTTGAATTATCTTTCCAACGCTGCTGATTTCACTTTAATCTTATCCTTGAGCTGAAAGTTATGATCAAAATACTATAACTTGTGCAGAACCTGAAATTTGATCAAATCCGATTTTGACTTCCAAACTTTGCATTTTTCACTTAAAAATTACCGTTTTCTCTCCATGATTTGTAAAATACCAAAAATACAAAAACTAACAAAAAAAAAATTAGAAAATAACAAAACTAAAGGTCCAACTAATGCAAATTAAAGGGTCCAAATATACAATATTTTGCACTCATCAAATACCCCCAAACTTACATTTTGCTAGTCCCTTAGCAAAACAAAATGAAAAATAAAATCAAAGCAAGAAACATAAATCCGCTTTTGTGGGAGAGACGATTGCATCTAGCATATGCAACAAGCCTTTTAAACCTCTAAAACTCCCTAGAGGACGAGCAAAGTCTCGTGAGGGTTTGCCAGAAATGATACCCACAAACATTGAAACACTATGTTGTCAACAAGAAAGAATTTCACACAAACCATGGTTCATACGTCATTAGTATGCTTAAAAAGACAAACACCACCATCAACATCAACAGGGGATCCAACATCGAATCACTCATAAATGGACAACTAAGTCATCACCTATTCTCAAAAGTGTAAAGTGAAATTAACATACAATCATGGGGTTTCATTTTAATCTCAAGATAAGTACTTCAAAAATTATTGGAATCCCTATCAAATGAAACAACCAAGGCAAGATATGTAAATTATTTTATTTTATTTATAGTTTTTTTTTTCACTTTTTTTTTTTTTTTTTTTTTTTTTGTTTGTAGGCTGTGCAATGCTTGACTCCCTTAAGCTTTCTAATTGACCCATGTAACGGGTGTTGGGCCAGTGACACCCAAACCAGATGGTCTTAGGGCACTAGATGTAAAAACATCCCTACGGGCTTAATTACTCAAGTCAAAAAGGCTACGAAGCCAAACTAGCCATACAATCAACCAAATTGAAATTCTCACCTTTTGACGCGAACACTCAAAGTTTAATGAGGCAAGAGGCCCGGTTACTCAGTGAAAAACTCAAAGTGATCTTTTTTTTTTTTCTTTTTTTTTTTTCTTTTTATATATATATATATGTAAATATATCTTGCAAGCCAAGGTTATTTATCAATAGATCATCCAACAATTCTAAAAATACACAATGATTAAGCACAAATTCATACCCCACGGATTGCATGCTAATGTGCTCGTGATAATTCATCTCAAACAAGTGAAGTCTTACCTAGCCCAAAAATAAGTCAAAAGACATAGATTCCTAATGACATGATGAAATGTTCAACACTTTAAGCAAGCTAATGAAATGCAAACCACAGCTACGGTTTAACTCAAACTTGACAACAACAATTTTTTCTTTCTTTCTCTCTTTCTTTTTTTTTCTTTTTTTCTTTCTTTCTTTTTTTTTTTTTCAAAATTTTAAGAACAAACAGACAACACACATAAAAAATAAACAAACAAACAAACAGATTTTTTATTTATTTTTATTTATTTTTGCAAAATTTTAAGAACAAAAAGACAGCTATAAATTATCAAACAAACATAAAAAATAAACAAACAAACAGACAGAGTGTTTTTTCCATACCCCCAAACTTGAATCGCACATTGTCCACAATGTGTAGTATAGAAATACATTACCAGGAATAAGGAAACATCAAAGTGTGAAAAAGGTCAGGGCGTCCCCCAAACTTAAACACGAGCACACCTGTCACAAACTAACAGCAATATTTCCTCATAGAAACAAACATAAAAAAATGAATTGCTGTCAGGAACAAAAAATAAAATAACAAGAAATCAACTGGAAAAAAAAAATGAAAGAAATCAAATGTACAGAAAATAAAAGGGAAAAGAAAATTTACGCCTTCCCCGATCACATGGATGTCCAACCAATCCCTTCCACCCTTTCTTCTTTAGAATCTGATACCCCTCTGGAAGAATGTGTCGCCTTCTTAGGTGGCCAACTTGCTTGCTTCGAAGGATCTTCGTAGGACGATGATTCCTAGATTGTGTGCATCGATCCTTGAGGCTTTTAGCAGAGGATGGCTTTTGGAGACATTGAAGAACTGAAGCTTGGGGCTCATGAAATGTCTCAAGAGGGATTGTGATGATGGAATGAACTTCAGTACTCACTTCCTTGTCAGTGGACAAATTGGGATATGACGGGGGCTCTTTGTGCTCAAGGTGCTCATCTTTTTCTTCCTCTTCATTGCCATCCACAATTTCCTTACTCTCAAATGTTGCGGTGGCTTGGACAAGCTCATGATGAAGATTACTAGAATCATCATCATCAATCATGTAGTGCCCTTCAGCCATCAGCTGACTCTGAAACTCTTCTTCCTCCAGTCTGTTAAACTCAGCAACCAGATGATTAAGTTGTCCTTCCAACCTTTGAATTGCTGAAGTATTGGCCATAGTGACATCTTTGATCTCTCGAATGCCTGAGCTATCAACCATGGTGACATTCTTAAGCTCTTGCAAGGTTTGGCTAGTGTTCTCCATAAATTCCTTCAGCGTATCCTCCAATGATGGCTCTGGTTGTAAAACTTGAGTGGTGGATTGGCCAGTTATCTCCATAAATTCCTTCAGTGTATCTTCTAATGATTTTTTAGGAAGGGGATCGTATGATGAATGATTGAGGACTTGGTTTCTGAACTGCAGATATTCAGGATGATGCAGTTCCTGAAATTGGGGAGCATAATTTTCCATGGTTTGAGCTTGCCATGAGAAATTAGAATGGTTGCTCCAGTCTGGGTTGTAAAAATTGGAATTTGAATTGAACCCCGGGCTGGAGAAGTTTGTGTTCATTTGCCCATATGAAAAATTATAGAATTGTCCCCAAGAGGGACAATTATTGGCACAATGATGAGGATCAGAGCAACGTGAACATGGTCCATATGGGTGATAATTCATGTTTTACAATCACTTCCTACCAAAAATATGAACCTTTTTTTTTTAAAAAAAAAAATGCAAGTAAGGTAAACAGAATTCTCCAAGAGCCCAGGTTCGTTCCCAGGAAAGTGAAGGGGGTCACACCGGACACACTTAAATCCCAAGACTTTCCTAGCCAGAACTTGCCTCGACACTTGGATAGCGCCGTAGGACCACACTAGCAATCTATACTCTCTTTTTTTTTTTTTTTTTTTTTAAAGAAACTGCAAGTGGGGCAGACAGAATTCTCCAAGAGCCCAGGTTCGTTCCCAGGAAAGTGAGGGGGGTCACACCGGACACACTTAAATCCCAAGACTTTCCTAGCCAGAACTTGCCTTAAAACTTGGATAGCGCCGTAAGACCACACTAGCAAGGTTTTTTTTTTTTTTTTTTTTTTTTTTTTTATATATATATATATATATATATATATATATATATATATATATATATATATATATATATATATTAAAAGAAAAATAGCACAAACAAAATAAATACAAAAAACAAAAAAAAATAAAATAAAATTGAAGACTAACACAAATGCATGCAACAAACAAAGACACCAGAAAGGTAAGAATTAAAACTTACAAGTTTGGACCAAAAATAATTTTTTTTGGCAAAAAATTTCTGCTAATGAACTTTTCCAAGTAACGCCTCCAATGTTGGTTCGATCGATTGACTTCGCAAAATTCTGCACAACCTGAAATAACAATAGAACAGAAACCCTTACTTTTTTTCTTCTTTTTGGTTAGACAATAAAGCAAAAACAAATAAAAAGAAAAAGAAACAAAAATTGGAAGAAGAAAAAGAAAACAAAAATCTACCTAAACTAGTAGAAAAATAAAATCAATTCAAACAAAAATTAATTTCCACAAACAAACAATTTCCCGACAACGGCGCCAAAAACTTGATGTGCAAATTTTAATACTCGCAAGCGCACGAATCGTTTGCAATATAGTGTATGTGCAAGTACGAGATCGTATCCACAGGGAATTGCGTTGCAAAAATTAATTCTATTTAAACTAATTCTATTTTAACCTAGTTCCAAATTTGGTGAATAATAGAAAAATAAAATAAAACAAAATAAAACAAAAGAAAAATGTACTAAGGTTTTAGAATCCACACCCACCAAATCACAGCAACATATTCTCATGTTCGTTAATAGATATCCGAAGTTTTCACTGTAAAAATCTTATGAATGTTCTACTATACTTAAAAAATTAATTAAATCATTCATTGAATCCGTTCTTTGCACAAATCACAAAAGATATCCGGTTTAAACCGAATCATCAAATGTATCCGTAGAACGAAACACAATTTATATCCAACATTTTGATAAATGAAAAATCCAAGCAATTAATTAAATGAGACAATTCTCAAATCATCACATGTATCCGGAAATCACAATAGATATCCAAGAAATCATCTCATAAATTGAAAAGAAGTAGAACATTGAAAATATTAAATCCAATAAAATCGGATAGCAAAAACTCTCATGAAAATATAGTTGCTCTTCTAAGGTGAGGTTTCATCCTCAACCTTAGTTGAAAAATTAGCTACTCATTTCTAAAAAAAAAATACTAAATTTCATTAAGAACATAGAAATAAAAACTTACAAAGAATAGAAGCCAAAGAACCCAACTGCTGTTATGTACAATGTTGAGATTGTTTCTTAAGTGGTGCCTAGCAGGGGTATTTATAACAGAAGATTAGGTTAAACTCAACTTTTACAAAATGACAGCTCTACCCCTCTAAACCCTAATAGGAGAAAAGAACGCTAGGGGTTAGGGTCATTTTTAAAATGGCACCTCTACCCCTTAAAAACCTTAATAAGAGAAAAGAAAGCTAGGGTTTGGAGTGTCTGCAGCCGCCAGGAACAAGAAAATTCGCGCTCTTAAATTGTAGGGCATTTATGACATAGCATACTTTCGAATTAGGAAAATTCTATTTCACAATGATTTGTAACATTTTGAATTATCTTTCCAATGCTACTAATTTCACTTTAATCTGATCCTTGAGCTGAAAGTTATGATCAAAATACTATAACTTGTGCAGAACCTGAAATTTGATCCAATCCGATTTTGACTTCCAAACTTTGCATTTTTCACTTAAAAATTACCGTTTTCTCTCCATGATCTGTAAAATACCAAAAATACAAAAACTAACAAAAAAAAATAGAAAATAACAAAACTAAAAGTCCAACTAATGCAAATTAAGGGGTCCAAATATACAATATTTTGTACTCATCAGCTTGGCTGAGCGTCCGAATGGTCTTCGCTATAACTCCTTTCCTCGTTCAAACGGAACACTGGAATATTATGAAATGCTGGACGTCGTCAGGACGTTTTGCAGAAACTTCCCAAACAATGTCAACTTCTGAAATCCAACTTTGTGTAGAATTTGGAAAAGCTTGACCTATCGCCCTGACGATGTTGCTCTAACGTCTAGACTTCTTCAACTCAATCTGCTAGACACTGCTGGGAGTCCGGACGCCTTCAAAGGCTCATCTGGACAGTTGCACAGGAATCGGTTTTTCTGTCTTGAAATTTGCAAGGAATGTTCATGGACATCTTCTAGAAACTTGTGATCAGTCACATGTTTTGAAATGAACACTGTCTGAATATACAAAGACTCTAAATAAGAACCGATCATCCTATTAATATGTGACTATTACATAAAGTGTTTTTGTCATCCAGAATGTAGCCCACATAAAATACTAGCAAATAGCATTTCAAAAATATGCAAAGATATAAATGAGAACAAAATAGCATTTCAGGCACAATATCTCAAGAAAATATTCAAATCAACAATTATTCCAATATTCTAAAAAGCACAAAAACTTAAAAGAACAAAGGAAGATACAAAGAATATCATGGAATGAGATGAGATGTGTAGAGAATGCCAAAATCTTGGGAGAAATCCGTGAGAGAAACACACAACATGACAAAAATAAGAAAAAAAATGCAGTGCTGTGTGAATGGCAAAGAAAGCAAGGGGCTCGTGTTCGAACATGGTACACACTCGTCCAGACAGCATACTACCAAATCATAGATTGACAGAGCCGCAAGTGTCCAGACTCAAGAATAGGTCCGTTTGGACATTTCACACTGGAAGCTGAAAACAGAGAATAAATTTGCAGAAAAATATTTTCCCTAAAGTTAGCTTCAAAATACGCATGTATAAATAACTGATAAAGCAGTCAAATAGCATTTCAAAAATATGCAAAGATATAAATGAGAGTCAAGTAATTAATGAGCATAAATTTCCCTGCAGATAGAAATTTTAAATAGTTTTCTCAACTCATGCAATGCGTGTGTGTGTGAAAGCTTTTTCAATAAGGTATGAAGTTCGCTGATATGATTTAAAGCAATTGAATTTTCTAAATAAGAGAGAAAATCAATGTTAGATCAGTCAAAAATTAAACCTTATTTTACTAGGTCCTAGCCACCCTCATCTGATACACTCTCTCTAAGATGCAACACTTTTCTTTTACTTAGTTCTTTATTGACCTTCTATTTCTGCAATGAATAGGTCACTGATTGTTTCTATAGGGACAAGTTTAAGAACAGATTTATAGCACAATAAGAAGTGGATATTTTTAAATATCCATAATTACTGAAATTTCAATGCTTTTTATCACTTAGTGATGCAACCTAGAAAGAATGCTAGAATTTATGGGTTCTAGGTTCAACTAGCGAATTAGTCAATTTGACCATCTTAGCAAAAAAAAATCTCTTTCAGCAGAATTGTTAGTTTGTATTGGCTGCATTCTGTTTGACAAAATCATTATCTAGTAAAGTTGCTGTTATAATCAGGGATGCTATATATTTCAGAGTTTTCATTTCAAAAAGTTTTTCAAGGAAGATTTTGTGCAGATTCCAACTCAGAGAAGTCAGATCCCAAGATTCTGTTTGGACGGCCCAGTCATGCGTTCGGACGCCCATCTGTGTCAAGAAGCCGAACAGTTCAAGGTTGCATCTGTCCGGACGTCATGGCAACATGTCCGGACGCACTTCAAGCTTCAAGAAGATTCTAGCTTTCCTTCACAGACATGGAATGGGAAGACAGTTTGCACCCGTTCGGACGTCAGGGCAACACTGTCCGAACGCCGAGATCCTTAATAAGGAAATTGCATGCATACTCTCTGCATTCGTCTGGACAACAGGAAAACACCGTTCAGACGCAGTTCTATTATGGCAGTTACGTGTAGACAAAGTACAATCGTCCGGACTCTAGGGCAACACCGTCTGTGCGCAGCCATAATATTGAAACGCGTGGAGAGTGTTATGGAAAGCCAAATGCAGAGAAGACCGTCTGGACGCTCAATGCTTCTGTTCGAACGCCACCCAGAGAATTCAACGACAAACTCGATTTAGGTCTTCTTAGCCTATAAATAGAGGCCTTTAGGCGTGTATTCTTTACAGAATTTGGTATTGAATTCTTTATAGCTTAGAGAGAGTGTTTATGGAGAAATTGTGAAGATCCGCTATCTCTCAAGCTGTTGTCGTTGTGCTGTTGCTGTGCTCGTGTTTGAAGTTTATCTTGGGGAGGAGCCCTAAGGTAAAGGATTCCATAGAAGACCTCTTCAAGTAGGAGACTTAGTTGGGAGACGTTCACGTTAGGTTACGTGTCAGAGTGCAAGATACGATCGCTGCATCAGGTATGTGAGTGTTACTGTCTTTGTACTAGCTTTGTCTTCTGGTAGTGGATTTTTTGGGTTTGGCTGTCTCGGAGTGGGTTTTCTCTTAATTGAGTTTTCACTTCGTTAACAAAATATCTGTATCTTTTAAACCCGCACTTTTGATATTTTGTTACACGTTGCACACACACGGTAAATTAGAAGTCTTTTTATTTTTCAATTGGTATCATAGCTTGGTACTTTCTGTGTAGATTTATTTCTTGAGTGTAATCCTTTTGACTTCTATTTTTTGGCTATGTCTCAAAATCTTAATTTTGTTCCTGCCTTTGATGGCACGAACTATGGCTATTGGAAAGCTCGTATGCGTTTCTTTTTAAAATCCATTGATGTTTGGCAGATTTTTGAATCTGGTTGGACGAAGCCTGAGGATACAACTATTGAACTAGTTCATAAAAAAAATGCATGACTTGCTAACGATAAAGCCCTCCATGCTCTATGTCAAGCTCTTTCAGCGTCTTGAAAAATAAATATGACTTCTAATTTAACAGTGTGCGTGTGCAATATGTAACAAAATAATGTAAATGCGGAATTTAAATAACACAATTATTTTGTTAACGAAGTGGAAACTCAGTTAAGAGAAAAACCACTCCGGGGCAGCCAAACCCAGGAAATGCACTATTAGAAGACAAAGCTAGTATATGGACAGTAACACTCACATACCCAATGTAGCGATCGTATCTAGCACTCTGACACGTAACCCAACATGAATGCCTCCTAACCAAGTTTCCTACTTGAAAGGGTCTTCTATGGATTCCTTTACCTTAAGGCTCCTCCCTAAAATAGACTTCAATTGACGAACACAACAATAGTACAACAGCAATGACTTAAGAGTAAACAGATCAACATAATAACTCCTAAAATATACTTTCTAAGCTCTTAAGAATTCAATACCGAATTCTGTAAATAATACATGCCTAGAGGCCTCTATTTATAGGCTATAGAAGACCTAAATTGAGTTTGTTAGTTTGTGATTGGCTGCATTCTGTTGGACAAAATCACTTCTATGTAATGTTACTTTTTAATCAGGGATGCTGTTTTTATTCAGAATCTACATATCGTTATGTGCTTCAAGAAAATTCTGTGTGGATTTCAACACAGAGAAATTGAATTCCTTGCATCCGTCTAGACATCCCTATCAACCGTCCAGATGCTCATCAGTCAAGTAACATCCGTTTGGACTCCAATCAATGTCCAGAACCTTCGAACCGTCCAAGGTTGTATACGTTTGGATGTCTCAGCAATACGTCCGGACCCTATTCAGTGTTCGACCAAGTAAAATGATTTCCTTAGCAGACACAGATATAGGAAGACAGTTGCAAACATCCGGACGACAAGTCTTCACCGTCTGGACGCTATCCATGATCAAGCAAGACGTGGAACAGATTTGCAACTGTCCGGACGGTAGGGCAACACCGTCCAGATGCCAGTACTTATTATGGAAATTGCGTGCAGCAGAAGTGCAACAGTTCGGATGCTAGGGCAACATCGTCCAGACATGACCCTATTTAGGAAAGAATATCAACGATTTTGGAAAGCCGGTTGCACAGTTGGCCGTCTGGACGCTCTCAGCTACCGTTTGGACGCTGCCTAGAGAAAATTGATCTAGACTCGATTTAGGTCTTCTGTAGCCTATAAATAGAGGCCTTTAGGCATGTTGATGTGAATTTTAAATGTACTCGCAAGTGCACAAATCGTTTGCAGTTAATGGATTGCAAGTGTGAGGTCGATCCCACAGGGAATTGTGGTTTTGAAAACAAATTTATGACTAAATTAATCAAATCCTAACCTAGTTCCAAAATTTAAGAGATTTTGATTTTTGATAATAAAAAAAAACATAAACAAAACAAAAGTAAAATAAAACAAAAGAAAAGGTACTAAGGTTTTGAAATCCACACCCACCAAATCATAGCAACATATTCTCATGTTCATTATTACACATCCGAAGTTCTCACCAAACAAATCTTATGTATGTTCTACTATGCTTCAAAAAATTATTAAATCATTCAATGAATCCATTCTTTGCACAAATCACAAAAGATATCCGGGTTAAACCAAATTATCAAATGTATTCGTAGAACGAAACACAATGAATATATAAAGTTTTGATAAATAAAAACCCAAGCAATCAATTAAATAAAACTATCTCAAATCATCACATGTATCTGTAAATCACAATAGATATCCAAGAATCATATCAATAATTGAATTGAAGAAGAACAATTAGAAATTAAAAACTCATAAAATCGGATAGTATAAACTTACATGAAAATATTGTTGCTCTTCAATGGTGAGGCTTCATCTTCAACCTTAGTTGAAAATCTAGCTACACATGATTATTGAAAATAAAAACCTACCCTAAAGAAAAACTAAACTAAAAAGAAAAGAATATATTTGTGTTAGTATTTTGGCTTCATTCTGTGTTTGGACAAAATCACTTAAGTATAAAGATGTTGTAAACATGGATTTCACTATTCAGAGTTTGCAAGTCAGAAGAAATTCAAGTTCCCTGTCAGCCATTTGGACGATCGAGCCATCCCGTCCGGACGCCCATCTGTCCACTGTTCCATCCGTCCGAACGATGTGTCATCTCGTCCGGACGCTAGACAGACCAGCATCATCCGTCCGAACGAAGTGTTCATTCCGTCCGGACCCCATACTGTATCGAGAAGTTTCTGTGCCAGCTTGCATTCTTCTGGACGTTTCAGCAGCACGTCCGGATGCCTCCCAGTACTCGATCAGCTTCAGATTTCTTTCCAAGTTCCAAGAAAGGGAAGATTAGTCAACCGTCCGAACGATGTGGTATCCCGTCTAGACGTGCGTCTCAGTAAGGAAAGAATCGCAATTCAAATATGACCGTCCGGACGTCTGACAGCTGTAGTCTGGACGCGCGTGTATCAAAGAAGGAAATTGTCGATTCGACTTCAATCGTCCGGACGACTACCTATCATGGTCCGGGCGCGCGCATTACAGATATGGAAATTGCGTGTTGAAGAATAGCAGTCCGGACACTCATCCCCCATGGTCCGGACGCTGGAGTGCCTTATAAGGAAATTACTTGCAACGGACGTGCGACCATCCGGATGATGTGCCATCCCGTCCGGACGATGTCCTTAAACAGGAAAGATTTCCCCGCGAAATTTTTGAAAAATCTTGTCGCACAGTTGTCCGTTCGGACGGTCCATGTCCACCATCCGGACGGTGCCCAGGTATATTTTGCCTGACGCTCATTTGAGCCCCCAGCCTATAAATAGAGGCCCCTGAGCACTGAGAACTGGAAGAATTCGGTATTTAATTCCACAACTACTCAGAGACGTGATATTTCCTCTGAAGCCCTTTTTCAAGTGTGCTGTTGCTGTGCTACAATTGAAGTCTATCTTAGAGGTCGGCTCTAAGGTAAGGAGTTCCATTGAAGACCCCTTCAGGTAGGTGAACCTGGTTGGAAAGCGTTCGTGTCAGAGATCAAGGTACAACCACTGCATCGGTACATGTGAGTGTTACTATCTTGTATCTAGCTATGTCTTCTGAATAGTGGAATTCCTGGGTTTGGTTGCCCCGGAGTGGTTTTTCTTTTGATTGAGTTTCCACTTCGCCAACAAAAATCTCTGTGTCATTTACTTTCCGCTGTGCTTATTTTTGTTGACACTTTGTGCATACACACTTGTTGTTTATTTTAGAAGTCAAATTTTCAATTGGTATCAGAGCTTGGTACACTCTGAGAACATTAATTTCTTGAGTATTTTCTTTTGACTTCTACTATGTCTATATTGAGTATGGATAAAATTGCTTCTATTTCACATGATATGTTTGTTCATAAGACCATGTTCATTAAACCTATCATGTCTCATACTCAATCTATTTGTAAGGGTAAAGGGGACAATCAATCTATACCTACTTGTCATCACTGTGGTATTGTTGGTCATATTCATCCAAACTGTTTCCAAATTAGGTCTCAGAAACCTTGGAAGAAAACCCTTATCCCTAGGAAAGATGAACCAAGTTTTGAAGAACAAGTTGAAGTATTAAGTGATCAAGTGAAACTCATTAGTGAGAAGTTAGCATACCTCACCCCTAATGAGCAAAGATCTGTCCTGGTTAATAATCAAAAAGCTTCCAAACAAGTCTGGGTAAAAAAGGAAGATAATTTGTGTTCAGTTTCTCATACTGCACTAACAATTCTTGATACTTGTTTGTGGTATTTGGATAGTGGTTGTTCTAAACACATGACAGGTGATAAGACTTTGCTAAAAGAAGTTCAGATGGGCAAAGGTGGGCGAATCACCTATGGAGATGGGAGTCAATCCAGAGTCATTGGTAAGGGGATCATCGACATTCCAGGTCTCAGAACATCTCAAGAAGCTCTGTATGTAAAAGGGCTCAAGGCAAATCTCCTCAGCATCAGCCAGTTTTGTGATAATGACTTGGTGGTGCAATTCTCCAAGAAGGAATGCAATATATTTGACAGTAGTGGCAGATGGCTCATGGGAGGAGAAAGAACTGCTGACAATTGTTACGGCCTTCCTAGTCTAGCTGCAGATCCTCAGATTTTCTGCAACAAAGCAACCATAGATGACAGTGAGCTATGGCACCAGAGGTTAGGGCATCTCAATTTCTCCGATATGTTGAAAATTGTAGGCAAAGATATTGTTAAAGGCCTACCCAAGATGGAGAAGACTGAAAAAGGAATCTGTGGCCCATGTCAACTAGGGAAACAGACTCGAGCAGCCCATAAGAAGACCTCTGGTATTCTAACTTCCAAAAATTTGGAATTACTGCACATGGATCTCATGGGTCCCACTAGAATTGCTAGTCTAGGTGGGAAAAGATATATTCTGGTTATTGTTAATTACGTCTCTTGATATACATGGGCTATTCCTATTCGGGAAAAATATGATGCCTTTGATACAGCTCAACATTTGTTCAAGAAGATTCTGGCTGAACAAAATTGCCAGATTGTGAGAATCCGCAGTGATCATGGAAGAGAATTTGAAAATTCCAAGTTCGAAGAATTCTGTCGCTCAAATGGAATCAAGCAGGAATTTTCTTCTTCTATCACTCCTCAGCAGAATGGAGATGTTGAAAGGAAGAACAAGGTAATTCAGGAGATGGCTCGTGTGATGATGCACTCAAAAAATCTTGCTCAACACTTCTGGGGAGAAGCTATAAACACTTCTTGTCATATCATCAACAGGGTCTACCTTAGGCTGGAAACAAACAAGACTCCCTATGAAATCTGGCGAGGTAAGAAACCCACAGTCAAGTATTTTAAAACTTTTGAAAGTAAATGTTATATACTTCGTGACAGGGAAAATCTGGGGAAATTTGACACCGAGAGTGATGAAGGTATATTCTTGGGATATTCCACAAACAGTCGTGCTTACAGAGTCTTCAACAAAAGAACAGAGACTATGATGGAATCGATAAATGTAGTAGTTGATGATGAAGAAGTTCACAGACCTATCAGCAGGGGGAAAAATAGCTCGATTCAGCTGAGCCTTCAGTAGCCCCAACTGATATCATTAATCCTTCTTCAAATGAGTTTCTAGATGAATCTCTTTCATCTTCCACGACTTCGGATACCACTCCTACTACCTTCTAAGATGAGGATACTCCTGCTAATCCTCTTAAGCGATCATGGGTGAAGCATAATCATCCTCCTCAGTAGCTGCTTGGGAACGTAGATGAAGGGCGTAGGCTGAGAAACAGAGTCATTCAGCCCACCAGTGAAGTAGCCAATCAAGTCTCTTACAGCTGCTATCTAGCTCAGACAGAACCCAAGAAAGTTGATGAAGCTCTACAGGATGATGGCTGGGTCTCTGCAATGCATAATGAGCTCCATCAGTTCATCAGAAATGATGTCTGGACCTTGGTTCCTCGTCCTGCAGAACAGAATATTATTGGTACCAAGTGGATTTTCAAGAATAAAACAGATGAACATGGTACTGTGATTCGGAATAAAGCCCGTCTTGTTGCACAAGGATATACTCAGATAGAGGGAGTAGACTTTGATGAAACCTTTGCCCCTGTTACCAGGTTAGAGTCTATCAGATTTCTTCTCTCTATTGCTTGTCATCTTGACTTCAAGTTATATCAGATGGATGTAAAGAGTGCCTTCTTAAATGGAGTTCTGCAAGAAGAAGTTTATGTAGAACAGCCAAAGGGTTTTCAAGATCCTCATCATCCCCATCACGTGTACAAGCTGAAAAAGGCACTATATGGGCTTAAGCAGGCCCTTCGAGCATGGTATGAGCGTCTCACCACTTATCTCCTGGCCAAGGGATTCACAAGGGGACAAGCTAATCGAACTCTGTTTATCAGACAACAAGGTACCCACAAACTCATCGCTCAAATTTATGTTGATGACATTATTTTTGGAGCTACTTTGGACTCTCTTGCCCATGAGTTCTCTGACGAAATGAAGCAGGAATTTGAGATGAGTATGATTGGTGAGCTAAACTACTTCCTTGGTCTTCAAGTCAAGCAAAATACTGAAGGTATCTTCATTTCTCAGTCTAAGTATGCTAAGGATCTGGTCAAACGATTTGGGTTGGATGGAAAAAGTCGTGCTCGCACTCCTATGAGCACCAGTGTCAAGATCAGTAGTGATCTTGTAGGCAAATCTGTTGATCCATCCCTTTACAGGAGTATGATAGGGAGCCTCCTGTATCTTACAGCCAACCGACCAGACATTGCTTTCAGTGTGGGTGTTTGTGCTCGTTTCCAAGCAAATCCTAAGGAATCTCACCTCACTGCTGTTAAGCGTATCATCAGGTATGTAAATGATACCCTTTCTTATGGCATATGGTATTCTAAAGAAACAAATCTTGTTGTTGCAGGATACTCTGATGCAGATTGGGCTGGAAATGCTGATGATAGAAAAAGTACCTCTGGAGGATGCTTCTATGTGGGGAACAATTTGGTAGCTTGGATGAGCAAGAAACAAGCATCTATTTCTCTCTCCACTGCTGAGGTTGAGTATATTGTTGTGGGCAGCTGCTGCACTCAATTATTGTGGATGAAGACGCTGCTGGGGGACTACAGATTCACTCAAGATACTATGATTATCAACTATGATAATACTAGTGCGATTAATATCTCAAAGAATCCCGTTCAGCACTCTCGGACCATGGACATCGACATCAGACATCACTTTTTACGTGATCTTGTGGAATCTGAGGTGGTTTGTCTCTCATTCATTCCCACTGAAAATCAATTGGCTGACATACTTACCAAACCTCTAGATGGTAGCAGGTTGAGTCTCTTCGTAAAGCCATTGGTGTATGTGCCATGTCCTAGACATGATGTTCCATGCTAGGATGAATTCTTTGTCCTTTGATAGCATGATATTGTAAAAAAGAAAAAAAAGGGGGGGGGGGGGGTGGGGGGGGGAGTCTTCGTAGCAGGGTAAGTCTTTCACAAGGTATGTCAGCTATTTCATGTATTCTTTCTGGTTTACTAGTCTGTTGAGCATTGATACATTATGTTTACATGTGGGTGAAAACATCAGTCTGACATGTACAAAAGTTTTTCCCTGCTCATTGTTTTATTTGATAGTCTCTTGTCTCATGTGATGACCTCATGCACTATCCTAGACTTCCCAAAGGTGCGTATTTTTCCTTCTCTGACTATTTGCTTCTAGAATTTCTAAATAAGAGAAGAGGTTTGTGATAAGATGGTCAAATTGACCACAGGCTAGTTGAACCTAGGATCTATAAATTCTGGCATTTCCTCTAGCTTACAGCACCATTAGAATTGTGCAGTTATTTGTATGAATTTTGTGCTTTAAAATTGTCTATTCACTGCTTCTGTACTGAATTTGAAATATACCTTGCCCTCTATAAGCAAGTAAAACATTTATCTTGTCCTTCATGGTACAAGTAAAACAATTCGGTGTTGTATCTCATGGGGAGTGTATCAGATGAGGATGGTTAGGCCCTAGTAAGAGTAAGGTTTGACTTTTGGCTAATCTGTCACGATGGCTAATCTGTCACGGATTCTCTCTTTTTAGGAAATCTGGTTGCTCTTGTCATGATTTTTCAAACCTTGTGGGTTCAGTCTTCACACACATACACGTATTGCATGAGTTGAGCAGGTTATCTTCATTATTTTGGTAGGGTAACTTTTGTTTCTATTATAATGGTCTATCATCTCCATGTTTTCATAATTCTGACCTGCTCTATGACTAGTTTTTCAGACAGAAATACATGCGTGTGCTACAATACTTGTGAAGGCCCTTACTTTGCTGCTTTCTCCCTCTTCAGCAATTTTTCAGTCTCTATTTTTGATAACTGTTGAACTTATATTACTCTGCTTTCCGGATCCTTCTAAGACCGTTAGGGGGAGTAATTTTTATGACTGTTAGTTTTTATTACTCTGTTTTACCCTTTGTCCCTTTGTGACAAAAAGGGGGAGTAATTTTTATTTTGGACCGGGAATATATTTCCAAACCGGTCAAGTGATTTTTGTCCCAGAATGGCCAAAGGGGGAGTTTGTTAGTATTTTGGCCTCATTCTGTGTTTGGACAAAATCACTTAAGTGTAAAGATGCTGTAAACAGGGATTTCACTATTTAGAGTCTGCAAGTTAAAAGAAATTCAAGTTCCTTGTCAGCCGTCCGGACGATCGAACCATCCAGTCCGGATGCCCATCTATCCACTGTTCCATCTGTTCGGACGATGTGTCATCCCGTCCGAACGCTAGACAGACCAGCATCATCCTTCCAGACGAAGTGTTCATTCCGTCCGGACCCCATACTGTATCGAGAAGTTTCTGTGCCAGCTTGCATCCGTCTGGACGTTTCAGCAGCACGTCCGGACGCCTCCCAGTACTCGATCAGCTTCTGATTTCTTTCCAAGTTCCAAGAAAGGGAAGATCAGTCAACCGTCCGGACGATATGGTATCCCGTTCGGACGCGCGTCTCCGTAAGGAAAGAATCGCAATTCAAATATGACCGTCCGGACGTCTGACTTCTGTGGTCCGGACGCGCGTGCATTGAAGAAGGAAATTGCCGATTCGACTTCAACCGTCTGGACGATTGCCTATCATGGTCCGGACGCGCGCATTACAGATATGGAAATTGCGTGTTGAAGAATAGTCATCCGAACGCTCATCCCCTATGGTCCGGACGTTGGAGTGCCTTATAAGGAAATTACTTACAGCAGACGTGCGATTGTCCGGACAATGTGCCATCCTGTCCGGACGATGTCCTTAAACAAGAAAGATTGCCCAGTGAAATTTTTGAAAAATCTTGTCGCACAGTTGTCCGTCTGGACGGCCCATGTCCACAAGTATATTTTGCCTGACGCTCATTTGAGCCCCCAGCCTATAAATAGAGGCCCCTGGGCACTGAGAACTGCAAGAATTCGGTATTGAATTTTACAACTACTCAGAGACGTGATATTTCCTCTGAAGCCCTTTTTCAAGTGTGCTGTTGCTGTGCTACAATTGAAGTCTATCTTAGAGGTCAGCTCTAAGGTAAGGAGTTCCATTGAAGACCCCTTCAGGTAGGTGAACCTGGTTGGGAAGCGTTCGTGTTGAGTTACACGTCAGAGATCAAGGTACAACCACTGCATCGGTACATGTGAGTGGTTTTTCTTTTGATTGAGTTTCCACTTCGTCAACAAAAATCTCTATGTCATTTACTTTCCGCTGTGCTTATTTTTGTTGACACTTTGTGCACACACACTTGTTGTTTATTTTATAAGTCAAATTTTCAATTTGGTCTCTAGCTTCTCCCTTCTTTTTCTTGAGGCTTAGAGGTCTATTTATAGAAGAAAACAAATCCTAGAAGCCCTATAATTTCTAGTAAAATCTGAGGTTAGTCTTCTAGTTTGAGTAGTAGACTGAAAACTCAATTGAAGAATGAAAAGGATTCCAAATTCGTCCAAATTTGCGATCTTTTATTGCGGGACACTTGTGGCATAGCAAATGTCCGAATTGATAAAATTATATTTCCCAGTGATTTGTGGTACTTTGAGTTATCTTTCTAATGCCACTTGATTCACCTTAATCCAATACTTGAGCTGAAAGTTATGGTCAAAATAATATAACATGTGCATAATCTGAAAATTTAATCCAATCCGACTTTGACTCCAATTAGAGAAATTTCGATTTAGTCCTCTCCTTGATTTGGTTGAAGATAACCACATCATCTAGGTCTTCTTAAAGTATGCTTTCTTTCACCTTAAAGCTATTGTTTTCTCTCAATGACCTGGAAAATACTAAAATACCAGAACTAACAAAAAACATTAGAAAAGAGCAAAACTAAAGGTTTAGTAAATGCAAATTAAGGGGTCCACATATGCAATATTTGGCACTTATCAAATACCTCTAAACTTACATTTTGGTAGTCCCTTAGCAAAGCAAAACAAAACATAAAATGAAAGCATGAAACATGAAAATAAATATTGACTTCTAATTTAACCAAGTGTGTGTGTTTGTGTGCAACAAAATATCTTAAATGCGGAATTTAAATAAGACAAGATATTTGTTATGAAATGGAAACTCTGTGAAGAGAAAAACCACGCCGAGGCAGCCAAACCCAATAACTCCACTATCCAAAAACAAATCTAGTTACAAGACACTCGTACTCACATACCCTTATGCAGTAGTCATACCTTTAACTCTGACACGAAGCCTATTGTGAAAGCTTCCTGTTAGTATTTTATATTGGCAACATTCTGGTTGACAAACACACTTTATGTAACGGTTGCTTTTTAACAGGATTATCAGTTCTATTTAGAGTCTTCAAGTAATATGGACAGTGTCTCATTTCATGCCATGTGTATGGTCACAAGTTTCTAAGAAGATGTCTATGAAGATTCCATGCAATTTCGAAGTCAGAACAGCCGATTCCTGTGCAACGGTCCGGACAGGCCTTTGAAGGCGTCCGGACGCCTAGCAGTGTCTAGAAGCTTCAGCATTGAAGAACGTCCAGACGCCAGGGCAACACCGTCTGGATGCTAGGTCAATCATTATTCTACACTGAGTTGGATTTTAGAAGTCGACACTGTTAGGGAAGTCTCTGTAAGTTGTCCAGACGACGTGGCAACATTCTAGTGTTTCGTTCGAATGCAGAAAGGAGTTATAGTGAAGACCGTCCAGACAATTGGCCAAGCCGTCCGGAAGTGGACTTGATAAGGATAGAATTGCGTTGTTTCTGAAAGGCAATCACAGAAGACCGTCCGGATTCTCGACAGCCAGAGTCCGAATCTCAGCAGATTCTCTTAACTTTGAGAAGGTGTTTAGGGAGAATTGAAGATCAGCTAGGTTTCAAGCCGTTGCCGGTGAGTGCTCAACAATTTGTGTGAAGTCTATCTTAGGGGTCGGCCATAAGGTAAAGGAATCCATCAAAAATCCCTTCGGGTAGGAGATCTGGTTGGGAAGCGTTCACGATAGGCTTCGTGTCAGAGTTAAAGGTATGACTACTGCATAAGGGTATGTGAGTACGAGTGTCTTGTAACTAGATTAGTTTTGGGATAATGGAGTTCCTGGGTTTGGTTGCCCCAGAGAGGTTTTTCTTTTCACAGAGTTTCCACTTCGTAACAAATATCTTGTCTTATTTAAATTCCGTATTTAAAGATATTTTTTGAAAAATAGAAATTGACTTCTAATATAAAGCAAGTGTGTGCGCAAAGTGTTAACAAAATAAAAATGCGTAAAATAAATAACACAAGAATTTTTGTTAACGAAGTGGAAAACTCAATATGAGAAAAACCACTCCGGGGCAGCCAAACCCAGGATATCCACTATTCAAAAGACAAGACTATATACAAAGTAGTAAAACTCATATATCCCTGATGCAGTGGTCGTACCTTGCTCTCTAACGTGTAACCCAACACGAACGCCTCCCAACCAGGTCTCCTACTTGAAAGGGTCTTCAATGGAAGCCTTTACCTTAGGGCCAACCCCTAAGATAGACTTCAAGTTAAGCGCAACAACAGCACACATAGCAACGGCTTCAGAGAGATCAACTCAGCTCAATAAACTCACAATATAGCTCTCTAAGTACTAGTGGAATTCAATACCGAATTCTTGCTGTTCTCAAGCCTAGGGGCCTCTATTTATAGGCTGACAGTTCAAATGAGCGTCTAGCTTGATAAAACTGGGCGTCGTCCGGACGGTGGTCATAGGCCGTCCAGACGGACAACTGTGCAACCGAAATTCTAAAAATTTCACTGAAGATCTTTCCTGTTTGAGAGCCGCGTCTGGACGATGATGCCCTGTCTTCTGGATGGTCGCACGTTCGTTGCAAGTAATTTCCATATAGAGGTTTCGCGTGTCTGGACCAGGAGGATGGTCGTCCGGACGGTTGATTTGATGCATGCGCGTCCGGACCATGCTAACTGGCATCCGAACATTTGGATTTGAATTGCGATTCTTGCCTTATGGATGAGCTCGTCCGGACCGGAATCCACGTCTTCTGGACGGTTGCAGCAATCTTTCCATATCATTGTTTTGGAAAGAAATCCTGAGGCTTGATCGAACACTGAGGATCGTCCCGAAGAGCTGCTGAATCATCCAGACGGATGCAAGCTGGAGCAGTTTGAAGCTTCTCGAGATAAAGGAAGGTCCAAATGGGAATCCACATCGTCCAAACTGATGATGCTTTAGTCTGATTGGCGTCCGGACGGTTTGACACGTCGTCTGGACAGTTGATGCATTGGACAGCTAGGCGTTTGGACAGGATGACACGTCGTTCGGACGGCTGGCAAGGAACCGAAATTTCTAACTTGCAAACTGTGCAGAATCTTCTAGAGACACTTCTGAATAGCGAAATCCCTGATGAAAAGCATCTTTACAAAGAAGTGATTTTGTCCAACAGAATGTGGCCAATTACAAACTAACAAACTCCCCATTTGGCCATTCTGAGACAAAAATCACTTGACCAGTTAAAAATACAATCCCGGTCCAAAAATAAAAATTACTCCCCCTTTTTGTCACAAAGGAACAAAGGGTAAAATAGAGTAAAAATCAATCACAACAAAAATTACTCCCCCTAAAGGTCTCAGAAGGACCAGGGTAAACAAAGTAATTAAGTCCAAGAGTTTAACAGAAGGAAAATAAGACAACTACAAAACAAAAACTCAAGGATCCTCGGCCATCGGCGCATCATCCTCATCATCACTGCTGGACGGGTGGATGGAGTGAACCTCCTGCTGCATGGTAGAGATGGACTGCTGCATAGATGACATAGACAGCTTCATGGAACTCATTCCCCCTGGATAGCTGCCAGAGCCTCCATGATCTGAGAATAGCTGACATCCGGCTGTGGTGGCGGTGCAGTCTGGGAAGAGGAAGCCACACTCGGTATGCCTAGAGGAATAGGAGGAGGCTTGGGCACATCGTCATTCGGATCATCTCTTCGCAGCTGAGCATTTGACTTCATCAGTGTCTGCTTGCTAAGTGGATCCTGGATCTTCATCTTTGGCTCGTCAACAATACTTATGCCTGACTGTAGAATAATCTGAGTGAGCAGGCAGCCGAAGGGAAGACTGGTATTGCTCTCATCATGGGCCTCCAGAATAACGCCCAAAATATGCTTGCACAGGCAGAAAGGCAAACGAAGATGAATGGCGTAGACAAACAAAGCCCTTTTCAAAATCAGGTTACTGCACCTGACAACTGGCCATAGGTTGTGCTGAACAATCTTGGCCAGCATGCGGTGAGGGGCGGATAAGGCACCGATCCTAATGGTGGTGGAAGAACTCTCGGAGATCTTCCATAAATGGAGGCAGTACCACATCATTGTAAGGGCTAACAGACAATTGGAGAACAGGAACTCCAATGAACTGACTGATGATCTGGGGATCAATAGTGATAGTATGCCCAAGAACAGTGGACTGAAGCACCAACCCGCGGTCATCGTCCTGCACCACCTCGAGGTTGGCATAGAAAAGTCTAACCAGCCTGGTGTACACCACACAGGTGCAGCTGTGAAGATACCCCCAATGATAGGTCTGGATAGTGTCATGGATACTATCCAGATGAGACACCATAATACCAGAACGGAACATAATTTTGGCTTTGAGAGTTGCCTTATCTCCCTCTGTCCTCTGGCGAACTCTGCGCTGTGGGCTTCCTACGGACATGATTCTGCAAAAGTGACCAACAAGATTTGCCAAATAATCCAAAAGAAATGATCTTGTCAGTGCACAAAGAAAATTCGGCATTATAACGGCAGAAAGTACAGCCCATTAGAAAAATACAAAACCAAGGATCCCAACACAATAGATGTCACAACTATACATGTGTAATACCCGGGAAAGACAACCCACTTAAGTTATCAAAATATGTGCATAAATATAAGACTTAAGAATTGCTCTTAGTCTAATTGAGTTATATAGTTATGCATGTAGAGAGTTGGATCAGTAAAGTGAAGTCGATCGAGCGATTATAGGTCGAAGTCGATTGAGCGACTTTATTTTCGATTGAGCGACTTCGCCCAGTGCAGTGCAGTTTTCGCCAATTGCGAAAATTGATTTTTCCACCTAATGATTTGGGACCCACACGTGGTACTTGATGCCAAACGATCATGCCCATATTTAGTTAGCCTAGTTAGCCCATTTTGGTTGAAGCCCAACTAGATTTCCTTAGATATCATGTAATCATGGACTAAGATATGGAATAGTCACCTATGAGATTTGAGCTATAGATTTGAGGTGTTGGCTGGCTCAAATCCGGCCATTGAGATGATGATTTGTTGGTTAAATCTCAGCCCTTCAAAAGTGCTATATATAGGTTGCATGGGGAGTTAATTTTCATGAAGAAGAAACAAAACTCTAGCCAAAACTCTCTCTCACTCTAGTGCTGTAGAAGTAGAACGAAAGTCCTCCATTTTTACCTCACTTTCCAGCACCTAGCAAGCCCAATTAAGCTCCAAAACCACCCTCATTCTCCCACAAAATCAATGGTAGAGTGTGAGTGGAAACCTCCTTTGTTTTGAGACCAAGAAACCAAGCTTTGCAAGTGGAACTCTCTTGGACAGCAACTCTCCTTCACTCTTTAAGTTATTGGGGAACTTTGGGTGAGTATTTTATCCTAGATCAAGTAGTTCTATTGTTATTTGAAATCATGACTTGCTCTTGCTTTTAATTATGCATGTTGTATGAAAAGTTGGCTAACTTACATGTGAGTATATGTGTAAGCATGTGGATGAGTATACTACATGAGATTAGTAATTTAGAATGGGTAAATTGTGTTTTAAAAATGGATCAAGAAATGTAAGTGTGAGAGTATATATGTTGAGGTTTTGATATATATATATATATATATATATATATATATATATATATATATATATATATATATATATATTAAGAGAAAATAGGTGAGCAATATTTAGGTGTGTGTTACAAGGATGTGTGAATTAAAGAAGAGTAAAATCATATGTGTGCTTGATTATATGACAATGTATCCTTATTTTTAAAGTGTGTTATGTGATAGATAATTCTAGTAGTGCTAATACAAGAGTTGGTGAGTAAGCATTAAAATAGATAAATAAGAGATCATGTTTAAATCTGTAGCCGTTGCAATTTCTAAGAAGAGATATGGTAATAATAATGATTTCATAGAATGCTTTATTAATTCGTTATCATCATATGATGATTGTTATGCAGTTGTAAAGGAAAATATTTGGAGCAGAAACTAGTAAGTATCTCTATACTTACTGAGGACGAAGCTGGTTGACTTTCCTATAATACTATGTTTACTACTTTATTTACTTGTTTGCGCATGTGGTTTTGCATATTTTATTATTTTTAATAACCTGTCTAATAACAAGCTGTTGGATCAAGATCCACGGTGGGTATACGAGGCTTCACATGAGTTCCAAGGTTCTCAGTGAATGAGGAGATACCTGAAAAGAATAATAAATACAAAAACTTATGTACCAAGGTCACCAGGGAAACCAAGGTTTCCAGGAGCCAAGGTTCCCAAAGATTATAATTAAAAGTTAAGTGAGGAAACCAAGGTTTCAAATAACACGCTAACCATACCAAGGCCAACAGAGTAGTGGAAAAAGGGAAATACCTAAAACTCTACACTTAAAACTGTCATTGCCTTATGATTACGTTTATGTTCACTTTATGTCTATGACTCGCGATCATGGATTATATTTTGTATATACATGTGATTATATGGCCACTGCACTATGTTGCATTAACTAAATAAATCAACACTCATATTATTATTAGAAACAGCGGACTCACTTTAGTGTTTATGTTGTTTTCTTCTCTTTGTATGGTATTTGTAATGGTTCAGGCTATGAAGAAGAAGAGAATTATCAGGACTATCCTGACACATAGATGGTTCCTGGTTCAGTTTTTGTAAGGTTGGATGGCCTATATTTTTGGACTACCCCGTTGTAGTTCATTAGCCTAACTTAAGACAATACTTATAATTCTCCGATTATATGTAGATATTTGGCTTGTATGATTATCTAGCCTTGTGTGGCATGACTGGTATTACTGTCTGTATAATTATGCTGACTGGCTCATTATATATATATTTTGAGGTATTTCAGTAGTAGCTCTGAGGTGTCAACCTATTCCCAATTTATATTACATTTATTCCGTTGCCAATAATTACCTCTGACAAGTTGGTATTGTCTCGTGGAAATTCGAAAATTTTGACTTACGCTTTTTGCTAAAGCGGGGCGTTACAGTTTGGTATCAGAGCAGTTTGCTCTGAGGACCTTAGGTTTGACCTTAGCATAAGACCTAGGCGCACAGAGCTATAGGGACATAAAAGTATTTTTGCTTGCATATATATATGTATATGCTAGATATTAATTTGAATTTCACGAGTTAGAATAAGAATAAAATAGATAGATGTATATGTGCACTTAGAATTTTGTGGTTTACGATCATTGTTTATTTGAGTAATTTTGAGTGTTACAATTATTTATAACATGATTTGTTTATGAAATCTTTATCAGTGGCTGATTGTTAAATAGTTAGGTTGTTAGTTTATTGTTTAGTTTTAAATGTTGTATAGTCGCTTAAAGGAATGTTAGTATCCAACAAATGTGGAATAACTGTTCCTTTAAAACACAGAATCATGCCTCCTAGACGCCGTCCCCTCTATGACTCTAAT
The DNA here is from genome assembly GCF_958979055.1 of Alnus glutinosa. Classification (NCBI taxonomy): domain Eukaryota; kingdom Viridiplantae; phylum Streptophyta; class Magnoliopsida; order Fagales; family Betulaceae; genus Alnus; species Alnus glutinosa. Next base: position 14,243,915 of record NC_084899.1, on the reverse strand, counting down.
CGTGTTCCCCGTCCTGAAGAAAATGGTGAGGAGGATCTGCCACCCCCACCTCCACCACCACCATTCAATGATGGCATATACCCAGTTTTAGTACAACTTATAGCTGACACCACTAGGCAACTGGCCGAAGTGATATCACGAATTCCGTGACCTAATGAACGAGCTGAACCCGTGGGTTGTTCATTACGCGATTTTGCTAGCTATCACTTCCGAACTTTTAAAGGAACAGAAGGGCCAAATGTTGCAGAGGCTTGGCTCACAGATATAGATGTATTGTACACCACCCTCGGTTGCACAGACGAGCAGAAGGTTCAGTACATCATATTGCAGTTGACGGGCGAAGCTAAGAGATGGTGGACTGCAAGGAAGGTGCTACTTGGGGGAGGAACAGTAATCACTTGGGAGATGTTTAAGGAGGAGTACAATCGACGATTTTTCCCTCGCTCTCAGAGGCAACTACGAGCGATAGAATTCCAGAATCTAGTCCAAGGTGACATGACTGTAGAGCAATACTCCGCCAGATTCATGGAGCTAGCTCGGTTCGCAGCCAATCTTATCCCTGACGAAGAAATGAAAGCGGAACGATTCGAGAATGGCCTCAACCCTCGTATCAGAGAAAGAGTGATCTGCCTAGAAATAAAGGAATACGCCAGATTGGTAGAAGTGGCGTCCCTAGCTGAAAGAGGAATACGAGAATCAGTAGCTGCGTATGAACTGAAGAAACGTTCGAAGCAGCAAATAACACACCCAGTCAAGAGGCAGGCCGTTGGAAGTGGCTCTAAGCCTACCCTGGGAAAGAATTTTTCGAATCAGAAGGCCGTCTGCAGCAAATGCGCAAGGACACACATAGGGGATTGTAAGCAAGGAGCATCCACATGTTTTAGATGTGGTAAGCCTGGGCATTTTCTGAAGGATTGCCCTATGAATGCTGCGGGAGGAGCGAAACTTCAAGGAAGCGGAACTCAGGCACGGGTGTATTCTCTTATGCCCGGAGGAGAAGAAGGAGTCGAAGGTGACGAAGAGGATGCGGATGTGGTAACAGGTACCATTCCTCTTTTTGGTAAAGTAGCGAGTACTCTTTTTGATTCAGGTGCAACGCATTCTTTCATATCATCTACATACGTTAAATTATGTAGCATGACTCCTCGACCCTTAAACCAAAGCATAACTGTATCCACACCTACTGGGAATATAGTTACTTGTAGGAAATCCATTGATAACTGCCCTATCGTCATAGGAGATAGAGTTCTACCGGCAAACCTAGCAGTATTTCAAATGTTTGGTTTTGATGTAATTCTAGGAATGGACTGGTTGTCAAAGCACTATGCCAATATCGACTGTAGAAAGAAAGAAGTTGTCTTTCGCTCTCCAAGCAAACAGGAATTCAAATTCTGTGGATCTCGAGTACGAGCCACTCCACCTCTTCTTTCTGCTATTCAAGCAAGGCGAAACATTAGCTGTGGTGCACAAGCATTTTTAGCCTATGTCAGGGCTGAGTCGGAAGGAGAACGTAAGCTAAAAGATATACTTGTAGTGCGTGAATATCCAGACGTTTTCGCCGAGATCTCAACTGGGTTGCCACCTGATCGAGAAATCGAGTTCTCTATCGATCTGATGCCAGGAACTCAACCCATTCATAAAGCACCATACCGTATGGCACCATCAGAATTGAAGGAGCTGAAGAAGCAACTTGAAGACTTGGTAGACCGGGGTTTCATTCGCCCTAGCGTCTCACCATGGGGAGCACCCGTTCTGTTTGTAAGGAAGAAGGATGGATCCCTGCGTATGTGCATTGATTATCGTGAACTCAACCGAGTGACAATCAAGAAAAAGTATCCGTTACCAAGGATTGACTATCTCTTCGACCAATTGAAGGAAGCTACGGTATACTCCAAGATCGAACTTCGATCAGGGTATCACCAGCTTAAGGTAAAGGAAGCAGACATTCCGAAGACGGCAATACGTACGCATTATGGACATTACGAGTTCTTAGTCATGCCATTTGGAGTGACTAATGCACCTTCTGTATTCATGGACTTAATGAATCGAGTGTTTCACAAGTACCTTGACCAGTTTGTGGTGGTGTTCATAGATGACATCTTAGTTTATTCTGCCACTAGCAAAGATCACGAAGAGCACTTGAGGACAGTGCTGAGCATCTTGAGAGAGAAAAAGCTTTTTGCTAAGCTTAAGAAGTGCGAGTTTTGGCTGAAGGAAGTCTCGTTCTTAGGCCACGTAATTTCGGAAGATGGAGTAGCAGTTGACCCAAGAAAGATTGAAGCGATGACCAATTGGGAGCGACCATCGAATGTAAATGAGATACGGAGTTTTCTAGGGTTTGCGGGATACTACCGAAGATTTGTTGAAGGTTTTTCTAAACTTTCAAGGCCTTTAACTGCGTTGACGAAGAAGAATGCTCATTTCATCTGGAGCGATGAATGTGAGGAATGCTTTCAAGAGCTGAAGCAAAGGTTAGTATCTGCACCTGTCCTAACCCTTCCCAAGGAGTCAGAGAAATTCGTTATCTTTAGCGATGCATCTCTTCAAGGCCTAGGTTGCGTGCTCATGCAGCAAGGCAAGGTGATCGCCTACGCGTCGAGACAACTGAAGGACCACGAGAGAAATTATCTTGTGCATGATTTGGAACTTGCAGCCATCGTTTATGCGTTGAAGATTTGGAGACATTACCTACTTCAAGAGACAGTGGAGATCTACACCGACCACAAGAGTCTCAGGTACATTTTCACGCAAAAAGAATTGAATATGAGGCAGCAAAGGTGGCTTGAGTTAATCAAGGATTACGATTGCAATATCATGTACCATCCGGGGAAAGCAAACGTTGTAGCAGATGCGTTAAGCAGGAAGTCGTGCGGTAGAATCTTAAGTTCTATCACCACCCCAGATCAACTGGCTCAACGTCTAGAAGTGATTCAACTGAACGTTGCGGAGGAGCAAGCAGTCTTAGGAACTTTGGTTATTCATCCTCTAACTTTTGATAGAATCAAAGTGGCCTAGGAGAATGATCTTGAAGTGCAAGGATTGGTGAGGAAGGCTAATCATAGCAGCGCTTCTGGATTTTATTTCACGGATGACGGTTGGTTGAGAATGGGTGACACTAGGATTGTCATACCGAACAATGTGGAACTGAGAAGAGATATCTTAGATGAAGCCCACAAAACGCGATATACGATTCATCCGGGGAGTACCAAGATGTATCAAGATTTGAAGAAGAAATTCTGGTGGCAGGGCATGAAGCGAGATATTGCTGAATACGTGGCCCAATGTCATGCATGCCAACAAGTGAAAGCTGAACATCAAAGACCTGCAGGGCCTCTTCAACCTTTAAGTATTCCGGAATGGAAGTGGGATCAGATTGCCATGGATTTTGTTGTAGGCTTACCGAAGGCACCCGGTGGCCAAGATTCCATTTGGGTTGTGATCGATAGGCTTACCAAAAGTGCTCATTTCATTCCATTTCATATCACCGATCCGGTACCCAAGTTAGCTGAAATGTACATTAGAGACATCGTCAGATTACATGGAGTGCCTGTCTCTATTGTATCCGACAGGGATTCCCGATTTACTTCTAGGTTCTGGAAGTGCTTGCAAGACGCATTGGGAACTAAGCTTAACATTAGCACTGCTTATCATCCTCAGACTGATGGACAATCAGAGAGAACTATTCAGATTTTGGAAGACATGTTGAGATTGTGCGTGCTGGATTTTAAAGGTAAGTGGATCAAATATTTACCTTTAGTCGAATTTGCCTACAACAATAGTTTTCAGGCGACTATCAGAATGGCACCATATGAAGCACTTTATGGGCGGAAATGTAGATCCCCGCTATATTGGGATGAAGTGGGTGAAAAATATCTCAACGGGCCAGAAATGATGCAAGACATGAAGGACAAGATCTCCGTTATTCGAAGAAGGATGCTGACAGCCCAGAGCCGGCAAAAGAACTATGCAGACAAGCACCGCCGTCAATTGGAATTCAATGTGGGTGACCTTGTCTACCTAAAGGTCTCGCCGATGAGAGGAGTAATGAGATTTGGCAAGAAGGGAAAGCTGAGCCCAAGATTTGTAGGACCCTTCGAAGTTAAAGAAGTGATCGGCCTCGTGGCGTACAAAGTCGAGTTACCGCCAGCTTTATCTGGAATCCATGACGTCTTTCATGTTTCAACCCTGAGAAGACATGTTCATGATCCGCGCCATATCATAGACTTCGAGCCTCTTCAAGTGCAAGACAATCTCAAGTACGAAGAACTGCCAATTCAAATTCTTGATCGCAAAGAGTAACGACTAAGGACCAAAACTATTCCCTTAGTTAAAGTTCTATGGCGAAACCACGACGTTGAGGAAGCATCATGGGAACTTGAACATGAAATGAGGAACAAATATCCACATTTGTTTTGAGGTTTGAAAACTCTTTGCGGTATTTGATTAAAATACTTGCTATGTTTTTTAAATGTCATACATTTGTGTTATATATTTGCCTTGACTTTCAGGCATGGATCCAGAAGGGAATCCTATGCCACCTGGTTTTCCGTTAGTACCTTCTGATGTTCCAGAGGACCTACCGGCACCTGCTAATATTCCTTTGGAGCAGCCAGCGGCCCCAGGATTATTTGCTTTAGGACCTATTCCTTTGGGTGTGTTCGACCCTGTAGGAGAGTTCATGTTGCAGACTTACTTTAATAATCAGGCTCTTAACGAAATAATACTTGATAGGATGGCTCAGATACATCATGAGATGGGATGGGATATTCCGATGGAAGATTTTGCCCCTGAAGAAGAACACCAGCCGAAGGAGGAGGAAGCTCATTTTGATCAGGCAGAGGAGATCCTTGCGGCGCCACCCATGGATATCTTCACTGACGATGAAGATGACTAGGTGACAAGAAAGAAATTATTATTTCTTGACTGTTATTAGACTTTATTTTGTCTTTTATGATTGCAAATTTCCAGGACGAAATTTTTGTAAGAAGGGTGGGATGTCATACCAGGGAAAGACAACCCACTTAAGTTATCAAAATATGTGCATAAATATAAGACTTAAGAATTGCTCTTAGTCTAATTGAGTTATATAGTTATGCATGTAGAGAGTTGGATCAGTAAAGTGAAGTCGATCGAGCGACTTTCTGGTCGATCGAGCGATTATAGGTCAAAGTCGATCGAGCGACTTCGCCCAGTGCAGTGCAGTTTCCGCCAATTGCAAAAATTGATTTTTCCACCTAATGATTTGGGACCCACACGTGGTACTTGATGCCAAACGATCATGCCCATATTTAGTTAGCCTAGTTAGCCCATTTTGGTTGAAGCCCAACTAGATTTCCTTAGATATCATGTAATCATGGACTAAGATATGGAATAGTCACCTATGAGATTTGAGCTATAGATTTGAGGTGTTGGCTGGATCAAATCCGGCCATTGAGATGATGATTTGTTGGTTAAATCTCAGCCCTTCAAGAGTGCTATATATAGGTTGCATGGGGAGTTAATTTTCATGAAGAAGAAACAAAACTCTAGCCAAAACTCTCTCTCATTCTAGTGCTGTAGAAGTAGAACGAAAGTCCTCCATTTTTACCTCACTTTCCAGCACCTAGCAAGCCCAATTAAGCTCCAAAACCACCCTCATTCTCCCACAAAATCAGTGGTAGAGTGTGAGTGGAAACCTCCTTTGTTTTGAGACCAAGAAACCAAGCTTTGCAAGTGGAACTCTCTTGGACAGCAACTCTCCTTCACTCTTTAAGTTATTGGGAAACTTTGGGTGAGTATTTTATCCTAGATCAAGTAGTTCTATTGTTATTTGAAATCATGACTTGCTCTTGCTTTTAATTATGCATGTTGTATGAAAAGTTGGCTAACTTACATGTGAGTATATGTGTAAGCATGTGGATGAGTATTCACTACATGAGATTAGTAATTTAGAATGGGTAAATTGTGTTTTAAAAATGGATCAAGAAATGTAAGTGTGAGAGTATATATGTTGAGGTTTTGATATATATATATATATATATATTAAGAGAAAATAGGTGAGCAATATTTAGGTGTGTGTTACAAGGATGTGTGAATTAAAGAAGAGTAAAATCATATGTGTGCTTGATTATATGACAATGTATCCTTATTTTTAAAGTGTGTTATGTGATAGATAATTCTAGTAGTGCTAATACAAGAGTTGGTGAGTAAGCATTAAAATAGATAAATAAGAGATCATGTTTAAATCTGTAGCCGTTGCAATTTCTAAGAAGAGATATGGTAATAATAATGATTTCATAGAATGCTTTATTAATTCGTTATCATCATATGATGATTGTTATGCAGTTGTAAAGGAAAATATTTGGAGCAGAAACTAGTAAGTATCTCTATACTTACTGAGGACGAAGCTGGTTGACTTTCCTATAATACTATGTTTACTGCTTTATTTACTTGTTTGCGCATGTGGTTTTACATATTTTATTATTTTTAATAACCTGTCTAATAACAAGCTGTTGGATCAAGATCCACGGTGGGTATGCGAGGCTTCACATGAGTTCCAAGGTTCTCAGTGAATGAGGAGATACCTGAAAAGAATAATAAATACAAAAACTTGTGTACCAAGGTCACCAGGGAAACCAAGGTTTCCAGGAGCCAAGGCTCCCAAAGATTATAATTAAAAGTTAAGTGAGGAAACTCTACACTTAAAACTGTCATTGCTTTATGATTACGTTTATGTTCACTTTATGTCTATGACTCGCGATCATGGATTATATTTTGTATATACATGTGATTATATGGCCACTGCACTATGTTGCATTAACTAAATAAATCAACACTCATATTATTATTGGAAACAGCGGACTCACTTTAGTGTTTATGTTGTTTTCTTCTCTTTGTATGGTATTTGTAATGGTTCAGGCTATGAAGAAGAAGAGGATTATCAGGACTATCCCGACACATAGATGGTTCCTGGTTCAGTTTTTGTAAGGCTGGATAGCCTATATTTTTGGGCTACCCTGTTGTAGTTCATTAGCCTAACTTAAGACAATACTTATAATTTTTCGGTTATATGTAGATATTTGGCTTGTATGATTATCTAGTCCTGTGTGGCATGACTGGTATTATTGTCTGTATAATTATGCTGACTGGCTCATTATATATATATATTTTGAGGTATTTCAGTAGTAGCTCTGAGGTGTCAACCTATTCCCAATTTATATTACATTTATTCCGTTGCCAATAATTACCTCTGACAAGTTGGTAATGTCTCGTGGAAATTCGAAAAATTTTCACTTACGCTTTTTGCTAAAGCGGGGCGTTACAGCATGTTATTATCTCAATAACATTCCTAAAATAATCAAAATTCTACAGTTAAAAAAAACTGAAAAGAAAACGGCTAGAAAAATACTTGGAATCAGATATTAATGCACAAAAAGACAAGAAGGGGTGAGATAATACCAAAAACTCGCTAGAAATCACTCACTAGAAGCCAAAAGAGAGATTTATGGTAGGGTAGGGTGAGAATGGGGTGGATAGGGGCTTTTATAGAGCCTGTGGGGTCCCCGTCCGGATGGCTTATTAACATCATCCAGACATCTGAGCCGCGCATGTCTGGACGTACAGGAATACCTTCCGGCGGTCTGATCTACACCCGTCCGGACGCAAAGAGAGGCCATTTGGACACTTCACACTAAAAATGTAGAAAACTGAGGAAAATTTGCAGAAATTAATTTTCCTAATCTGCAAAACGCACATGTATAATCAACTGATAACACAATCAAATAGCATCTCAAAACTAAGCAGAGATATAAGAGAGAGTTCATATTTCAATCAGCACAAAGATTTTCCCATAGACAGAAAATTTAAATAGGCAACTCAACTCATGCAATGTGTGTGTGTGTGTGTGTGAAGACTTTTCCCAAAAGGTATGACTATCACTAATATGACAAAGAGCAACCAGATTTTCTAAACAAGAGAAAAAATCAGTGAAAGATTAGTCAAAAGTCAAACCTTATAAATTACTAGGGCCTAGCCACCCTCATCTAATACACTCCCCCTAAGATGCAACATCCAATTGTTTTACTTCTACCATGAAGGACAAGTAAATATTTTACTTGCACCACGAAGGGCAAGGCAATTTAGCACATAAGCAGAAAATATGCTTAGTTTTTGTGTTGGCTGCATTCCGTTGGACAAAATCACTTCTATGTAATGTTGCTACTTTCACAGAGATGCTGCTTTATCCAAAGTCTACTCTTCAGCTATGTTCTTCAAGAAGATTCTGTGAAGTTTTCAAGGAAGCTTATTTCGGTTCCCTATCAGCCGTTCGGACGACGTGGTATTCCGTCTGGACGCTCATCAGTCAGCAACATCCGTCCGGATGATGAGAACACTCCTTCCGGACGTAATGGCAAATCGTCCGGACGCTCTGCAGAGTTCGAGAAAATCCCAGTGCTCCAACGCATCCGTCTGGACGATGTGGTTATACCGTCCGGACGCCATTCAGTGTTTGACAAGTATTAGGGTTTCTACCTTAAGACACAGATATGGGAAGGCGGCCGCTACCGTTCGGATGATGTGTGATCCCGTCCGGATGTGGTTCTCTATAAGGCAAGACGTGCATACAAAGTTCAACCGTCCGGACGTCAGACTTCATGGTCCGGACGATCAAGCTTCATATATGGAAATTGCGTGCACCAGTTTAACCAACCGGATGTCAGCCTTCAAGGTCTGGACGCTCCAAGCCTTATTATGGTAATTTCATGCAGCCGAAGTGCAACCGTCCGGACGGTAGGGCAACACTGTCCAGACGCAGCCTTGTTATGGAAGCTTTCGGTGCTATTTTGGAAAGGCGGTTGCAGTTGACCATCCGGACGCTCGGTCAAGCCGTTCGGACACCCTCCAGTATTTTGGTCATAACGTTTTACTCAAATATCAGATTGGGACGAAATTGGTGTCGTTGGAAAGCTAAGAAAAAGTTCTATAAATTGCACATCCGAAAGGACATTAGTGTCTGGATGGTCTCCGTTCGGACGGAAACATTTGCCCGTCCAGACGGCCCTGCAGAAAATTCCAGAATTACTTTTCGGAGAAGAAAAACTTGGCCCGTCCGGACGGCCCAAGGCACCTGTCCGGACGCGCGTGCCTCATACTCCATTTTTGACTCAATTTTGGGTTTCCAAAGCCTATAAATAAGAGGCTTGAAGCATGCTTTCAACATAGAATTCGGTGGTGAATTCTCTACAGCTTAGAGAAGGTGTTTAGGGAGATATTGAAGATCTGCTAGCTCTCTAGCTTTGCCAAGTGTGTGATTTGATCAGCTGTGAAGTCTATCTTAGAGGTCGGCCCTAAGGTAAAGGATTCCATTGAAGATCCCTTCAGGCAGGAGACTTGGTTGGGAGGCTTTCGTGTTGGATTACATGTTAGAGAGCAAGGTACGACCATTGCATCAGGCGTATGTGAGTGTTACTACTTTGTATCTAGTCTCGTCTTCTGAATAGTGGATATCCTGGGTTTGGCTGCCCCGGAGTGATTTTTCTCTTAATTGAGTTTCCACTTCGTCAACAAAATATTGTCTCCTTTAATTCGGCATTTAATATTTTGTTGCACACTGTTCACACACACTTGTTAAAATTAAAAGTCCATTTATTTTTCAATATATAATACAGAATTCATGATGGTAACTGCTTGATTCTTTTGATGCTGCAACCTAGAGAGAATGCCAAAAATTTTAGGTTCTAGGTTCAACTAGCATTTGGTCAATTTGGCCATCTTATCAAAAACCTCTTCTCTTATCCATAATCTCTAGAAACAAAAAGTCAGAGAAGGAGAGATATACCTTTAGAGGAGTCTTGGATAGTGTACATTTTCATCGCATGAGGAAAGAAAGTATCCAACTATTGCATATACAGGAAAATCACTTGGCAAATATAGTCATAAACTCTCAATCATATCTAAGTAAAGTAGATTAATGCATAATGAATTGAGATATCAGGTGAAAACACATGCAATATCTGATATGCCAAGAAAGGAAAATTTCCTGCTATTTCTCCCCTTTTTTTTTTAATTTTTTAATTTTTTTTAAAAAAATGCAATATGGAAATAACATCATATGCAAGGCAAGATCAAACTTGTGTAAGCTCAATGATGCCAATATAGAAAAGCAGTCGCTCGACTTACTTTTTCTATTTTCCCCAACAAGTACCTGCAATGTTCTCTCAAGAGAAATAGGGGGCAAAACAAACCTGGTTCCTAGATTGCATACCAAATATAACAAGTGAAAGTCAAGCAATCAAACTTGATGCCTTAGGATTAGGAACCAAATCCTAGGCATGAATACCTTCTCTTGCTAGGTGCGTCCATTCCCCCTCATGGGGTTATTCTTCTTCTTGACCTAAGCCTGCCTTCCAGTGGGTGGTTGCTGGCAGGACTTCATCTGCTGACCCATCCATTCCATCATGCTCTGCATCCAAATAGGTGGCTCACTGTAGTATTGATCTTCTCCCACCTTCTGCAACCTTTTAAATTGATTGGATTTGATCTTGGATTTGCCACTGTTATTGGCAAGTACAAATCGTTGCTGAGGTCGCTGATGCTGAGATGCCTGGTGCCAAGGTGCATGAAACCAAGGAGCTTGATATTGAGAAGCTTGATGCCTTGGTGCTTGTCTCCATGGAGCTTGGTAAGGTGCCTGATACCATGGAGTTTGATGTTGGGTCAGAGGTCTAATGCCATGATTAGCCGGTCTGGGCATTTCTTTCTTGGCCTTCGCATTTTGTGCTTTAAGGAGGGAGCACTGGGGTAAGACATGCCCATTCAAACCGCAGTGGTGGCATATAGGAGATCTTTTGATGGAATGAGGCTTCTGAGTGCCTGGAACATCATCATTAATCTTGTCCTTCCCTTTATCTTCAGCAATGGGGGGAGGCTCTGGGACTGCAGGTTTGGCAAATACAGTCTTGGAAGTAGAAGGAGTGTCAGTGGGAGGAGCTACATACCCGAGACCAGTCTTGTCGGTTGGGCTGTTCTGAATGGATAGCATGCGAGTCAGCTTTTCATCAGTGACTCTTTCTATTTGGAGTTGCGTCTCTAGTAGCTTTTCCTCGAGCTCTTGAATTCTGAGCAACAATGAACTCTTCTCAATCTGTAAGCTGTTCAGATCATGAAGGTGCTCCTTAGTCCTTCCCTCAGATTTTCGTACTCTACATAGAGAGTTTTGTATGCCTCATTAAGTTCATCCCCATTATCACGATGCTCTGAGTAATAAGAGTCCTCTTCTTTAACAAGTGGAGCCACAAAGGCTAGAAATTTTTCAGATTCAGGAGCTTCTTCTTCTGACTCATCACTGAGAGTCACATTGTAAGCCCTCCCCTTGCCCTTCTTGAGGTTCCCACAATCAGCCCGTATGTGCCCAAATCCTGAGCATTCAAAATGTTAGGTTGTAATTGGCTACATTCTGTTTGGACAAAATCACTTGTATGTAAAGATGCTTTTTAACAAGGACTCCACTAGTCAGAAGTGTTTTAAAGGATTCTGCACTGTTGTACAAGTCAGAGATTTCGGTTCCCTGCCAGCCGTCCGGACGACGTGTCATCCCGTCCAGACGTTCATCTGTCCACAGTTTCAGTCATCCGGACGCCCGACAGACCAAGCATCATTCGTCCGGATGACGTGGATTTTCGTCTGGACCCTCCACTATATCGTGAAGCTTCTGTTCCAGCTTGCATCCATCCGGACGTCTCAACAGCCCGTCTGGACGACGTCCAGTGATTGATCAGCTTCAGATTTTCTTTCCAAGTTCAAATAAGGGCAGATTGATGCAACCGTCCGGACAACGTGGATTCCCGTCCGGACGAGCTCATACATAAGGCAAGAATGGCAATTCAAATACAACCGTCCGGACGTTAGTCAGCTTGGTCCGGATGCGCGTTCAACAGATATGGAAATTACGTATTCAACTTCAACCGTCTGGATGCCTACCTATCATGGTCCGGACGCACGCTAAACAAATATGGAAATTGCGTGTTGAAGATCAACCGTCCAGACGGCCATCTCCCTTGGTCCGGATGTGCGAAGCCTTATAAGGAAATTACTTGCAGTGGACGTACTATAGTCTGAACGACAGTGCCTCATCGTCCGGACGCAGCTCTCAAACAGGAAAGATTTTCAGCGAAAATCTCAAAAATTCTGGTCGCACAGTTGTCCGTCCGGACGGCTCATGTCCACCGTCCAAACAACGTCCGTACTTATCACAGCAGTCGCCCATTTGAACCCTCAGCCTATAAATAGAGGCCCCTGGGCATTGAGAACTTCAAGAATTCGGTATTGAATTCCACTAGAGCTTAGAGAGTTATTTATGAAGTTATTGAGCTGATTCGTTCTCTCTCAAGCCATTGCAAGTGTGCTGTTGCTGTGCTATAACTGAAGTCTATCTTAGGGGTCGGCCCTAAGGTAAAGGGTTCCATTGAAGACCTCTTCAGGTAGGAGACCTGGTTGGGAGGCGTTCGTGTTGGGTTACACGTTAGAGAGCAAGGTACGACCACTGCATCAGGGGAATATGAGTGTTATTATCTTGTATCTAGTCTTGTCTTCTGAATAGTGGATATCCTGAGTTTGGCTGCCCGGAGTGGTTTTTCTCATCTTAAGTTTCCACTTCGTTAACAAAAATACTTGTGTTATTTATTTTCCGCATTGTTTAATTTTGTTAACATGATAAGCACACACTTGTCTTATTTTAGAAGTCAATTCCATTTTTCAATTGGTATCAGAGCTTGGTACACTCTGAGAAGATTAATTTCTTGAGTGTTATTTATTTTTTATTTCTATTTATTATAATGTCTCAAACTCTTAATTTTGTTCCTGCCTTTGATGGTATGAACTATGGCTATCGTAAGGCACGTATGCGTTTCTTTCTAAAATTTATTGACTGTTGGAGTACTGTTGAAACTGGTTGGACTAAACCAGAGGATGTAACACTCGAACTAGTCCCTCAGAAAAATGCAGGTCTTTCAAATGATAAAGTCGTCCATGCTATTTGCCAAGCACTTTCACCATTTGAATTTGCAAAGATTTCAAATTGCAAATCAGCCAAAGAAGCATGGCAAATTTTGGAAACGACATATGAAGGAACCAAACTTGTAAAATCTGCCAAACTTCAAATGTTGATTTCAAAATTTGAAGAGATTAAGATGTTAGAAGATGAGACATTTGGAGAGTTTTACTCCAAGATGAGTGACCTGAGAAACTCCATGGTGAGTCTTGGGAAGCCTATCTCGGATGTAAAACTCATCCGAAAAATTTTAAGATCTTTGCCTGAGCATTTCAGGATCAAGGTAACCACCATTGAAGAAAGCAAAGATCTAGAAGAGATGAAGATTGAAGAGTTGGTGGGATCTCTTCAAACATATGAGCTGTCTCTGCCCCCGTTCAAGAAGCTGAAGACCATTACCCTAAAGGCTTCCAAAAAGAAGGCAGAAGCCTCATCTGAAGATGACTCTGAGGAGGAAGAAAAAGCTGTGGCTATGTTAGCCAAGAATTTCAGAAGACTTATGAGAGACGACCAATTTAAAAAGAAGTTTTCTGAAAAAATGAAGAAAGCTCCCAAAGAAGCTGAACCTGGGGAAGAAGAAAAGAAGGATCCCAGAAGGTCCAAATGTTTTGAATGCTCAGGTTTTGGGCATATCTGAGCCGATTGCGGGAACCTCAAGAAGGGCAAGGGGAAGGCGTACAATGTGACTCTCAGTGATGAGTCAGAAGAAGAAGCTCCAAAGTTTGAGAAATTTCTGGCCTTTGTAGCCTTACATGTTGAGGAGGAAGACTCTTATTATTCGGAGCATAGTGATAATGGGGAAGAGCTCAAGGAGGCTTATAAGACACTCTACATAGAGTATGAGAAGCTTAGGGAAGGTCGTAAGCAGCACCTTCATGATCTGAACAGTTTGCAAACTGAGAAGCGTACATTGCTGCATAGAATTCAAGAGCTCGAGGAAAAGCTACTAGAGACGCAGCTCCAGTTAGAAAGAGTCACTGATGAGAAGCTGACTCGTATGTTGTCTATCCAAAAGAGCCCAACTGACAAGACCGATCTCGGGTATGTAGCTCCCTCTTCTGATGCTCCCTCTACTTCAAAGACTGTATTTGTAAAACCTGCGGCCCCAGAGCCTCCTCCCACTGCTGAAGATAAAGGGAAAGACAAGATCAATGATGATGTTCCAGGCACTCAGAAGCCTCATTCCATCAGAAGATCACCCATATGCTATCACTGCGGTCTAAGTGGGCATGTTTGTCCTCAGTACTCCATCCTGAAAGCATAGAAAGCCAAGGCCAAGAAAGAAGGGCCCCGACAGGCTAATCATGGCACTAGACCTGCGACCCAGTTTCAAACTCCATGGTATCAGGCTCCTTATCATCAAGCACCATGATATCAAGCTCCTTGGTCTCATGCACCATGATACCAGCATCAGAGGCCTCAGCAGCGATTTGTACTAGCCAATAACAGTGGCAACTCCAAGAACAAATCCAAGCAGTTTAGAAGGCCTCAGAAGGTAGAAAAAGATCAGTACCACAGTGAGCCACCTATCTGGATGTAGAATATAATGGAGTGCAAAAAATTAAATGGACTTCTAATTTATACAAGTGTGTATGAACAGTGTGCAACAAAATATTAAATGTGGAATTTAAAGGAGACAAATATTTTGTTGATGAAGTGGAACTCAATTAAGAGAAAAACCACTCCGGGGCAGCCAAACCCAGGATATCCACTCTTCAGAAGACAAGACTAGATACAAGATAGTACACTCACATACCCCTGATGCAATGGTCGTACCTTGCTCTCTAACGTGTAACCCAACACGAACGCCTCCCAACCAGGTCTCCTACCTGAAGGGGTCTTCAATGGAATCCTTTACCTTTGGGCCAACCCCTAAGATAGACTTCATAGCTGATCAAATCACACACTGGCAAAGCTAGAGAGCTAGCAGATCTTCAATATCTCCCTAAACACCCTATCTAAGCTGTACAGAATTCACCACCGAATTCTATATTGAAAGCATGCCTAGAGCCTTTTATTTATAGGCTTAGGAAACCCTATTTTGAGTTAAAAACGGAGTTTGAGGCACGCACGTCCGGACGGGAGCCATGGGCCATCCGGACGAGCCAAGTTTTTCTTCTCCGAAAAGTATTCTGGAATTTTCTGCAGGGCCGTTTGGATGTCAGTTGACATTATTTTTTGTCAGCTTTCCAACGACGCCGATTTCGTCCCAATCCGATATTTGATTAAAAAGTTATGATCAAAATACCGGAGGGAGTCTAGACGGCTTGACCGAGCATCCGGACAGTAAACTGCAACCGCCTTTCCAAAGCAGCACTGAAAGCTTCCATAACAAGGCCACGTCCGGACGGTGTTGCCCTAGCGTCCGGACGGTTGCATTTCAGCTGCACGAAATTACCATAATAGGGCTTGGAGCGTCCGGACCTTGAAGGCTGACGTCTGGACGGTTGAACTGGTGCACACAGTTTCCATATATGAAGCTTGATCATCTGGACCATGAATACTGCCTTCCGGATGGTTGAAATTTGTATGCACGTCTTGCCTTATAGAGAACATCTTCCGAACGGGATCACACATCGTCCGTACGGCAGCAGCCGTCTTCCCATAACTGTGTCTTGAGTCAGAAACCCTAATGCTTGTCAAACACTGAATGGCGTCCGGACGGATGCGCTAGAACACTGGGGTCTTCTCAAACTCTGAAGAGCATCCAGATGATTTGCCATTATGTCCGGACGGATGAAACCTTGAACTGTTCGAAGCATCTAGACACTGATGGGCGTCCGAACGGAAAGATCTCGTCGTCCGGACGAATGTTGCTGACTGATGAGCGTCCGGACAAAATACCACGTCGTCCGGACTGCTAACAGGGAACCAAAATAAATCCTTGAAAACTTCACAGAATCTTCTCGAAGAACATAGCTGAAGAGTAGACTCTGGATAAAGCAGCATCCCTGTGAAAGTAGCAACATTACATAGAAGTGATTTTGTCCAACAAAATGCAGCCAACACAAAAAATAACAAAGTGGATGATGTCCTGCCAGCAACCACCCTCAGGAAGGCAGGCTTGGGTTAAGAAGGACAGTCACCCCAAGAGGGGGAACAGACTCACCTAGCAGGTTTGAGTGTTCATGCCTAGGATTTGGTTCCTAAACCTATGGCATCAGGTTTGATTGCTTATCTTCTTGATATATTTTATATGCAATCTAGGAACCAGTTGTGTTTTTACCCCCTATTTCTCTTGAGAGAATTTTTAGGTATTGGTTGGGGAAGACAGAAAAAGTAGGTCGAGCGACTGTTTTTCTATATTGGCATCATCAGGTTTGATCTTGCCTTGTGATGAGAATGTAAAATGTCGTATTTTTCCCCTTAATATTTAATCTCTTATACTTATTTAATGCCTAAATGTACTCATTATTCTTATATTTTGATTTAGGATGCAAATTGAGACATTAAATGCAAAACAAAGCTAATTGGGCGATTTTGGATAGTTTCGACATCAGTTTTTAATCTGGGCATAACTCTCTCATAAAAGCTTCGATTGAGATGATTCAAGATGCTGTGGAACGCCAAGAAAAATATCTACAACTTTTATGTTTTGCGTTTTGAGAGATACCGAATGAATCAAGGTCGAAATCGGGCTTGAAGTTGACGTTTTGATGTGGATCTGATGCGATTTATTTGCGGAAGTTTTCAGATATGGAAATTTCTTTACTTTGAGCCTTTTCATAATCATCCAATCAATTCCAGCGAAGCCAAGGAATAAATAAAAAGTTAAAGCAAAAGGAGAGAAAAGATGCGTGGAGGACCATGGAAATAAAGAAGAGATTTGTGGGGACCACGCGGAAGAAGACAACATGAAAGGAGCATCTCTTTCCATGACAAGGCAAATTGATTTTCTCTCCATACTTGACTGATTTGTGGGGACTTAAACAAGGAAAGAATTGATAAAGCATATGGCAACAAAAGTCCCCATTGAAATCATCACCTTCCTAGGCCTTTATTTTATGTTTAATACTTTCCTTAATAAATTAGATTTGTGTATTGTTATTTTAGGACAGTATTTACAATATCTTTCTTTAGGAGATTTCCTAGGCTTCTAGCATATGAGATGAAACGTGTATAAAAGGGGGGAACCATGACACACAACACACCTTCTACCACACATCTTCTATCTTCCATCTTCTCCCCTCTTCTCTAAGTTTTAGTCATGGCCCTGCGTGGCTAAACTTTCATAATTGGTCGAAGGAAACGGAAGCCTCGGAATCAATAAAACTGTGAGATCTAATTTGTTTTCATTGTTTGATTTATGCTTTGAGTATCATATGTTCTTCTATACTTATTTTTATGATTGTCTCGTTTAACGACTAAGATTTAATGATTTGACTGAGTTTCTGCGCTGGCGATCATTAAATCCTAGGAGGCCAACTAGTTTATTTAATGATTTGACTGAGTTTCTGTGCTGGCGATCATTAAATCCTAGGAAGTCTACTAGTTTGTTATTCGTTGCAATCTATTGCTGGGTTGGATATCAAATCCGTAATTGTTTGATCCCTCCAATCTATGAAGCAACTAAGATTTAATGATTTGCTGCTTCTCAGTGATTATTAAATCTTAGGAAGAACATCTGACGAAATTAAATGCAACCGCTTGTGCTTGTGTTGTTTCGCTTCATCGATCTCTCTAATTCTTAAGGCTGCTACTAGATTAAACCTATAGCGCTTGTCTTAGGTTGTTTAGTAGTTAGGGTTAATTAGAGCGCTTGTCTTCTAATTAACTACGACTAAGGAGAGATAGGAAAACAGTTCCAACGGTGAATATTCAATTATGAATTGATATATATCATATGATGTTTTTCCGTATTGCATTTTTTTTTAATAATAAAAAAACATTTGGGGAGAATTTGTAAGATTTTTTTTTTCTTTTCTCTTAGCTTATCAGATAATTACATGTATTTTCTCTTGATATATCAATTCTTTGGATAGTAATTTACTTTGCTTAGATATAATTGAGAGTTTCTGACTATAATTTGCCAAGTGTTTTCCTATATATGCAAAAGTAGGATAGCTTCTTCTCTCATGCGATGAAAAATGTGCACTATCCACGACTCCTCTAAAGGTACATCTTTCCTTCTCTGACTTTGTGTTTCTATAATTTTTGGATAAGAGAAGAGGTCTTTAATAAGGTGGTCAAATTGACTACATGCTAGTTGAACCAAGAACCTAAAAACTCTGGCATTCCCTCTAGGTTGCAGCACCATAAAAATCAAGCAGTAAATCATATGAATTTTGTACCTTAATTATATATTCACTGCTTATGTGCTGAATTTGCTTTATGCCTTTCCCTCTACGTGCAAGTAAAACATTTACTTTTTCCTTCATGGTACAAGTAAAACAATTAGGTGCTGTATCTCAAGGGGAGTGTATCAAATGAGAGTGGCTAGGCCCTAGTAAGTTATAAGGTTTGACTTTTCACTAATCTTGCATTGATTTTCTCTCTTGTCTAGAAAAACTTTGCTATTTGTCATGTCATTGAAAGTCATACCTTGTGGTTTAAGTCTTCACACAAACACGCATTGCATGAGTTGAGTCGTCTATTTAAATTTTCTGTGTCCAGGAAAATATTTGTGCTGATTGAATTCTCAACTCTCTTTTATATCTCTGCTTAGTTTTGAGATGCTCTCTAATTGTGTTATTAGTGGATTATACATGTGTGGTCTGAAACTGACTTGAGAAAAATTGATTTCTGTAAATTTTCCTTAGTTTTCTAATGTTTAAGTGTGGAGCGTCTGGACGGTCACTCTTGGCGTCCGGACGGGTGGAGCTTAGTCAACCGGACGGGATCAGGTTACGTCTGGACACGCACGGCAACCAACGGCCGGACGGTAAGGATACTCGTCCGGATGTGCGCGACCTGTCCGCATGGTTCCGAGGCAGCGCGCGTCCAGACGACATTAATACATCGTCCATACGGGGACCCCACAGGCCCTATAAATAGCTGGTCGCCGCATATTCTCTCTACCCCACCAAAAAGTTTCCTTTGGCATTATCTCCTTATTTCTTGTCTTTTTGTGCATTCCTCTCACATTCCAGGTATTTTTCTAGTCTTTTCCTTTTCAGTTTATTTTTAAACTGTTGGAATATTTATATCTTTTAGGAATGTTGTTGAATTTTTGAGATGCATATATCTGCTGTGTTGGGACTGGTTGTCTGTCTATATTTTTGGAAAAGTCCTGTTTATTGCTGTTATAATTTTTGTGTGACCTAACAAGAATATTTTTGGATTATTTATGGTAAATCTTGTTTGTTTCTTTTTTCAGCATCATGTCTGCAGTCAGTTCCCAGCGCAAGGTCCGCCAAAGGACAAAGGAAGATAGGAGCACACTACAAGACAAAATCATGGACCACACAGTCATTGCCAAGCGCAATATGGTTCGCTCTGACATCATGGTGCCTCCTCTGGATAGTATTTATGACACTATCCAGACTTATCATTGGAGATATCTTTACATCTGTGCCTGTGTTGTCCTCACCAAGCTTGTCAGACTCTTCTATGCCAACCTAGAAATGGCACAAGACGATGACCGTGGGTTGGTACTTCAGTCCACTGTTGACGGGCATAGCATCACTATTGATCCCCAGATCCTCAGTCACTTCATCGGGGTACCAGTCCTTGAGTTGCTTGGCAGTCCTTATAATGAGGTGGTGCTTTCTCCCTCTATGGACGATCTCCGAGAGTTCTTCCATGTAGTTCCACAGGGAGAAGAGCGTGCTACCACCATCCGGATCGGCGCATTGTCTCCTTCTCATCGCTTGCTGGCCCAAATAGTTCAGCACAACCTATGGCCAGTCGTCAGGCGCAGTGACCTGATTCTGAAGAAGGCCCAGTTCGTTTATGCCATCTACCTCCGCTTGCCTTTCTGCCTGTGCAAGCATATTTTGGGCGTTATCTTGGAGGCCCATGATGAGGGTAATACCATTCTCCCCTTTGGCTACCTACTCACTCAGATCATTCTTCAGTCGGGAATCAACATTACTGGAGAACCTAAGATGAAGATTCAACAGCCCATCAGCAAGCAGACTTTAATGAAGTCTAATGTCCAGCTACGGAGAGATGACTCCGATGATGAGGTGCCAATCCCTGCTGCTATGCCAGTCTGCTTTCCAGACATGGTTTCATCCTCTCAGACAGTCTCACCCTCTGAGCCGAAAGTCAATTATTCTCAGATAATGGAGGCCTTAGCTACCATTCAGGGAGGCATGAGCACCATGCAGCTCTCTATGACCTCCATGCAGCAGTCCATCACTTCTATGCAGCATGAGGTGCACTCCATCAACAAGCGTGTGGAGCAGAATTAGTTGGATCTTAAGGAGTGCCTCAAATATCATCATCCTGACAGTAGTGTGATGAGGATGATGAGCCTAGGACAACACCCATGGCAGAGGATGCTTGAGTTTTCTTTTTGTTTAGCTGTCTTTTTGTGGTTGTTGTATTTAAGACAATTGGTTTATTTTCTACTATGTTAAACTCTTGGACGCATATTACTCTGTTTACCCTGGTCCTTCTGAGACCGTTAGGGGGAGTAATTTTTATTTACAATTGGTTTTTATTACTCTGGTTAACCCTTTGTCCCTTTGTGACAAAAAGGGCAAGTAACTTTTATTTTTGGACAGGGAATGTATTTCCAAATCGGTCAAGTGATTTTTGTCCCAGAATGGCCAAATTGGGAGTTTGTTAGGTTGTAATTGGCTACATTCTGTTTGGACAAAATCACTTGTATGTAAAGATGCTTTTTAACAGGGATTCCACTATTCAGAAGTGTTTTAGAGGATTCTGCACTGTTGTACAAGTCAGAGATTTCGGTTCCCTGCCGGCTGTCTGGACGACGAGCGGACGCTCATCTATCCACAGTTCCAGCTGTCCGGACGACGTCCCATATTGTCCAGACACTTGACAGACCAAGCATCATTCATCCGGATGACGTGGATTTCCGTCCGGACCCTCCACTGTATCGTAATCTGTTCCAGCTTGCATCCGTCCGGACGTCTCAGCAGCCCGTCCGGACGACGTCCAGTGATAGATCTGCTTCAGATTTTCTTTCCAAGTTCAAATAAGGGAAGATTGATGCAACCGTCCGGACGACGTGGATTCCCGTCCGGATGCGCTCATACATAAGTCAAGAATCGCAATTCAAATACAACTGTCTAGACGTCAGTCAGCTTGGTTCGGACTCGTGGTCAACAGATATGGAAATTGCGTATTCAACTTCAACCGTTTAGACGCCTGCCTATCATGGTCCGGACGCGCGATAAACAGATATGGAAATTGCGTGTTGAAGATCAACCGTCCGGAAGGCCATTCCCCTTGGTCCGGACGCGCGAAGCCTTATAAGGAAATTACTTTCAGCGGACATGAGACCCTCCGGACGACAGTGCCTCACCATCCGGACACGGCTCTCAAACAGGAAAGATTTTCAACGAAAATCTCAGAAATTCTGGTCGTACAGTTGTCCGTCTGGACGGTTCATGTCCACCGTCCAGACAGCGTCCGTACTTATCACAGCAGTCGCCCATTTGAACCCTCAACCTATAAATAGAGGCCCTTGGGCATTGAGAACTTCAAGAATTCGGTATTGAATTCCCCTAGAGCTTAGAGAGTTATTTGTGAAGTTGTTGAGCTGATTCGTTCTCTCTCAAGCCATTGCAAGTGTGCTGTTGCTGTGCTATAACTGAAGTCTATCGTAGGGGTTGGCCCTAAGGTAAAGGATTCCATTGAAGACCCCTTCAGGTAGGAGACCTGGTTGGGAGGCGTTCGTGTTGGGTTACACGTTAGAGAGCAAGGTACGACCACTGCATCAGGGGTATGTGAGTGTTACTATCTTGTATCTAGTCTTGTCTTCCGAATAGTGGATATCCTGGGTTTGGCTACCCCAGAGTGGTTTTTCTCATCTTGAGTTTCCACTACGTCAATAAAAATACTTGTGTTATTTATTTTCCGCATTGTTTAATTTTGTTAACACGATAAGCACACACTTGTCTTATTTTAGAAGTCAATTCCATTTTTCAGAAAACATCTTGGACCTCTGGGATCCTTCTTTTCTTCTTCCTCGGGTTCAGCTTCTCTAGGAACTTTCTTCATCTTTTCAGAAAACTTCTTCTTGAATCGGTCATCTCTCATTAGTCTTCTGAAATTTTTGGCTAACATAGCCACAACTTTCTCTTCCTCCTCAAAGTCATCTCCAGATGAGGCTTTTACCTTTTTCTTGGAAGCCTTCAAGGTAATGGTCTTCAACTTCTTGACCGAGGGCAGGGACAACTCATAAGTTTGAAGAGATCCCACCAACTCTTCAATCTTCATTTCTTCAAGATCTTTGCTCTCTTCAATAGTAGTCACCTTGATCCTGAAACGCTCAGGCAAAGATCTTAGAATCTTTCGGATCAGTTTTACATCTGAGACAGGCTTCCCGAGACTCACCATGGAGTTTCTCAGGTCACTCATCTTGGAGTAAAACTCTCCAAATGTCTCTTCTTCCAACATCTTAATTTCTTCAAATCTGGGAATCAACATTTGAAGTTTGGCAAATTTTACAATTTAGCGCCTTCATATGTTGTTTCCAAGATTTGCCACGCTTCTTGAGCAGATTCATAGTTTGAAATTTTTGCAAATTCAGACAGTGAAAGTGCTTGACATAGAGCATGGAGGGCTTTGTCATTAGAAAGTCGTACGTTTTTCTGAGGGACTAGTTCAAGCGTTGCATCCTTTTGTTTAGTCCAACCAGTTTCAACAATACTCCAACAGTCGATAGATTTTAAAAAGAACCGCATGCAAGCTTTCCAATAGCCATAGTTCGTGCTGTCGAAGGCAGGAACAATATTAAGAGTTTGAGACATGTTAACAGATAGAATTCAAAAATAACACTCAAGAATTGAATCTTAACAGAGTGTACCAAGCTCTGATACCAATTGAAAAATAGAAATTGACTTCTAATATAAAGCAAGTGTGTGCACAAAGTGTTAACAAAATAAAAATGCGGAAAATAAATAACACAAGAATGTTTGTTAATGAAGTGGAAAACTCAATATGAGAAAAACCACTCTGGGGCAGCCAAAGCGTCTGGCTTAATAAAACTGGGCACCGTCCGGACGATGGTCATAGGCCGTCTGGACGGACAACTGTACGACCGAAATTTCAAAAATTTCGCTGAAGATCTTTCATGTTTGAGAGCCGCGTCTGGACAGTGATGCCCTGTCGTCAGGACGGTCGCACGTTCGCTGCAAGTAATTTCCATATAGAGGCTTCGCGCGTCTGGACAGGGACGATGGTTGTCCTGACGGCTGATCTGATGCACACAATTTCCATATCTGATGCACGCGTGTCCGGACCATGCTGACTGGCGTCCGGACGTCTAGATTTGAATTGCGATACTTGCCTTGGATGAGCACGTCCGGACGGGAATCCATGTCGTTCGGACGATTGCAGCAATCTTCCCATATCTATGTTTTGGAAAGAAATCCTGAGACTTGAACGAACACTGAGGATCGTCCGGACAAATGCAAGATGGAGCAGTTCGAAGTTTCTCGACACAGACGAAGGTCCGGACGGGAATCCACGTTGTCAGGACGGATGATGCTTTATTCTAATGGGCATCTAGATGGTTTGACACGTTTTCCGGACGGCTGATGTATTGGACAGCTAGGCGTCCGGACTGGATGACAAGTCGTCTGAACAGCTGGCAGGGAACCAAAATTTTTGACTTGCAAACTGTGCAGAATCTTCTGGAGACACTTCTGAATAGCAGAATCCCCGATAAAAAGCATCTTTACTAAGAATGATTTTGTCCAACAGAATGTGGCCACTTACAAACTAACATTTTTGTTGCACACAAACACACACACACTTGGTTGTTAGAAGTCATTATTTATTTTCACTTCCAAACCAGATCTCCTACCTGAAGGGGTTTTTGATGGATTCCTTTACCTTAAGGCTGACCCCTAAGATAGACTTCACACGAACTGTTGAGCACACACCGGAAACGGCTTGAAAGCTAGCGAATCTTCCATTCTTTCTAAACACCCTCTCAAAGCTAAGAGAAATTCAATACCGAATTCTATACAGTTGACAAGCCTAGGGCCCTCTATTTATAGGCTTATAGAAAACCTAAATCTGCTGAGATTCAGACTCTGGCTGTCGAGCGTCCGGATGGAAGTTAGCCACGCCCGGTCGGTCTTCTGCGATTTCCTTATCAGGTCCACGTCCGGATGGCTTGGCCGAGCGTCTAGACGGTCTTCGCTATAACTCCTTTCTACGTTCGAACAAAACACTGGAATATTCTGAAATGCTTGACAGCGTCCAGACGTGTTGCCACGTCGTCCGAAAGACTTGCAGAGATTTCCCAAACAGTGCTGACTTCTGAAATCTAACTTCGTGTTGAATGATGATTGACCTAGCGTCCGGACAGTGTTGCTCTGTCGTTTGGACGTCTTCAACGTAATCTGCTAGACATTACGGGGCGTTTGGACACCTTCAAAGGCTCGTCCGAACGGTTGCACAGGAACCGATTGATTTGGCTTGGAATATGCAAGGAATCTTCATGGACATCTTCTAGAAGCTTTTGATCAGTCACATGCTTTGATTTAAACACTATCTGAATACATGAAGATTCTGAATTGAGAACTGACCATCCTATTAATTTGCAACCATTACATAAAATGTTTTTTGTTATTCAGAATGTAGCCAACATAAAATACTAAAAACTCCTCCTTTGGCTATTCTGGGACAAAAACACTTGACCGGTTTGGAAATACATTCCCGATCTAAAAACCAAAAAATACTTTCCTTTTTTGTCATACAATGACAAAGGGCAAACAGAATATTAATAAAAACATAAGTGTTTAAGAAATACACAAAATGTCATCACAAATTAAAAATTGTTCTAAAAAAACAATAATAAGTAATAAAAAATCAGTCCTCATCATCGGGCTTGGGGTGATGATACTACAGGCACTCCCTGATGTCAATCTAACACTGTTCAACACGCTCTCCAATAAGATTAACTTCACACTAGAGAGCTCCCATGGATGACATAAGCTGAGTAAATGCAGCTTCTATATCAAATGAATAAGGCACAGCCTGTGATGATGATGCAGCTGCTGGTGAGGGACCTGGTGGAGGCTGAGGAACACCGCCTCGAGCCTCATGTCGCAACTACGCATTAGACTTCATGAGGGTCTGAATGCCAAGAGGATCTGGAATTCGTGATCTGGGCTCAGAGTCTGAAATATCTCTCACGACCTGAAGACAGATTTGAGTGATCAAACACCCAAAAGACAAACTCGTGTTCTTCTCATCGCAAACCTCGAGCATAGTGTGAAAGATGTACTTGCACAATCAAAAGGGAGTCCGCATCACAATGGCATAGAGAAGGATGACCTTCTTGAAAGTAAGCTCACTTCGACGAGCTTGAGGCCAAAGGTTGGTTACAACAACCTTTGCTAAGAACCGGTGCATTGGAGCAAAAGCACCGATATTGATCTGTGAATGGGACTTGTCCTCTCTCTGTGGTCTCGTGCCAAAGAAATAATGCAGGAAGTCAATGCTGGGAGTCTCATCACTAGGAAGGAAAGGAACTTGTGAGACTGGTAGAACAGGGACCACGATCACAGAACTGATAAGATGGGGATCAATCAGAATTGTTTGCCCTCTGACCATAGTCTGCATGATCAGTCCTCTGTCATCATCCTGGATGATGATCATGTTGCCAAAGAATTCCCCACCAATTTGGGAAAGGCCGGGCAGGCACAGTTGTACAAGTACTCACATTGGTTCTCCAGAATCATCTGAGCAATGGGAAGTAGAACTGGATCCCTCAGATCTGCGAGGAGAAGATTCCACTCCGATAGGACCTGCCGCGATTGCATGCGGTGCAGCCTGCCAGCAACTGACTCTTCAGTTCTTTTCCTGACTTGGGAAGGAGAGTCATCTGAAGATATATTTCCTGGGCTAAAATAAAATCACACAGAAATCCATGAAAACATTAATTCATGTTAGTCCAAAAAAAATTTTGGGCATTATGACGGCTGTAAAATGGACTATCCCAAAAATTTTACAACTACATAAAACTCAACCCAAACAATATCAAGATACCACAAAATAGAAAATATGCAAAATCTCATCCTAATCAATAAAGAATATGAGCAATGAATCATATTAAACTCAACATATGATAAACCCAAAACAAACTATTTTAAGCATAAAAACTTAAAATAATACAGTAAAAGGATAGAGAAACATACCTGGATTGGAGATAAATTGCAAAGAGGATAAGAGCACTTGAGAAGCACACATAAAAAGCAAGAAAAGACAAAAGAAACCAAAAAAAAAATGAAATGAGGAGGCTGCGGCGCGAGCGGAATGCGATATAACCCTACAGGGTTCACCGTCCGGGCAAAACTTAAGTGACGTCCGAACGTAGTTCCACGTAAGAGATCGTACAAACATGCTCATCCGGACAAGGAGAATGGACGTCCGAACGAATCAACCTTACTGTCCGGACAACCAGAACCACCGTCCGGACGCTTCACTAAAAAATTTGATAAAAAAAAAAGAAGGAAAAATAGTAGAAAAATATTTCCCAAATAATTTCCAGAACACGCATGTATATAAAGCTGATATCCCAGTTCAATTAGCATTTCAAAAATATACCAAGATATAATTGAGAGTTAAGAGTCAATAAGCACAAAAATATCTCTGCAGAAAGACATTTTTTAATAGTAAACTTAACTCAAGCAATGCGTGTGTGTGTGAAGGCTTTCTCAATAAGGTATGAATTTCACTGATATGACTTAAATCACCTGGATTTTCTAAAGAAGAGAGAAAATCAATGTTCGATCGGTCAAAAGTCAAACCTTATTTTACTAGGACCTAGCCACCCTCATCTGATACACTCCCCATAAGCTGTACCACTTTTTTTTTCTTTTTACATCGTCCTTTAGTGACCGCCTATTTCCGCAATGATTTGGTTACTGACTGTTTCTATAGGGACAAGTTGAAGAACAAATTTATTGCACATAAGTAGTGGATCTTTTTATCCATATTTATTTAGTTTTGAATGCTTTTTATCATTGGTGCTGCAACCTAGAAAGAATGCCAGAATTTATAGGTTCTAGGTTCAACTAGCGAGTTAATCATTTTGACCATCTTAGCAAAAAAAATCTCTCTCAATAGAATTTCTAGAAGCTAAAGGTCAGAGAAGAAAAATGTACCTTAGGGGAGCCTTGGATAGTGCATAATTTCATCGCATGAGAAAAGCAACTATCTAGTATGGATGCAACTGGGAAACTTTGCAGATATCAAGAAAAACTCTCGGTTATATAAAGGCAAAAGAATAAATGCATCAAAAATGATAGTATAGTACAAGCGTGTAAGGTAAAAGCAAACCTGACCTCAGGGAGAGAGGTTTGACAGTACCATGATAAAAAAGCAGCCGCTCGACGTGCTTTTTCTATCATCCCTATTGTTAGTTTTATTGTCCTCATTCTGTGTATGGACAAAAACACTTGTATGTAAAAGATGCTGTAAACAGGGATTCCACTATTCAGAGTGATGAAGAATTCAAGTTCTCTGTCAGCCTCCGGACGATCGAGCCATCTCGTCCAGACGCCCATCTGCCCACTGTTCCATCCATCCGGACGACGTGTCATCCCGTCCAGACACCAGACAGACCAGCATCATCCGTCCGGACAACGTGCCATACCGTCCGGACCCTATACTGTATCGAGAAGCTTCTGTACCAGCTTGCATACGTCTGGACGTCTCAGCAGCCTGTCCGGACGACCTCCAATGATCAACTAGCTTCAGATTCTTTCCAAGTTCAGAATAAGGGAAGATCGATAAATCCGTTCGGACGATGTTGGTGTCCCGTCTGGACGCGCGTCTCCATAAGGCAAGAATCGCAATTCAAATATCACGGTCTGGACGCGCGTGCAACTAATATGGAAATTGCCGATTCGACTTCAACTGTCCGAACGCCTAACCTTCATGGTCCGGACGCGCACATAACTGATATGGAAATTGCGTGTTGAAGTTCAGCCGTCCGGACGTTCATCCCCCTTGGTCCAGACGCGCGAAGCCTTAAATGGAAATTACTTGCAGCGGACATGCGACCGTCCGAACGCGGCTCTTAAACAGGAAAGATTTTTAGCGAAATTTTTGGAAAATCCTATCGCACAGTTGTTAGTCTAGACGACTCAGGTTCACTGTCCGGACGGCGTTCGTACATATTACAACAGTTGCCCATTCTGCACCTCAGCCTATAAATAGAGGCCCCTGGGCATTGAGAACTGCAAGGATTCGGTATTGAACTCCTTTAGAGCTCAGAGACGTCATCAATTCCTCTGAAGCCTTTAAAAGTGTGCTGTTGCCGAGCTATAAACTGAAGTCTATCTTAGGCGTTCGCCCTAAGGTAAAGGATTCCATTGAAAACCCCTTCAGGTAGAAGACCTGGTTGGGAAGAGTTCGTGTTGAGTTACATGTCAGAGAGCGAGGTACGACCACTGCATCGGGTATATGTGAGTGTTACTATCTTGTATCTAGCTTTGTTTTCTAAATAGTGGAATTCCTGGGTTTGGCTGTCCCGAAGTGGTTTTTCTCTTAACTGAGTTTCCACTTCATCAACAAAAACCTCTGTGTGTCTTCTATTTTCCACTGTGCTTAATTTTTTGTTGACACTTGTGCACACACTTTATTTTTAGAAGTCCATTTAATTTTTCACCTATTTAATACCTGCAGAATTTCCTCAAGACAAAAAGAGGAAATATAGGGATAGAAAAGATGGTTCCATAACAGCATGCAAAAGATTTCATAAGATGCTATAAAAATGCTATGCAAGTGTACCTGTCTTGCTCTAGGATTTAGGAACCAAAATCTTAGGCATATGTGACCTCACCTACTGGGTAGGTCCGCTCCCCCTTGGGGGGTGGGTGTCCTCTTTATCATCATGTCCTTCCTTCTTTAGCTGTAGTGTCAGAAATCTGACCAAATCTTGCATGAAGGAACTGACAGAAGATGTTCCTTCATAGGAGATTTCCCTTCTTGCAGTCTTATGTTCCTCCATATACAGCTTCTTGGGGACCCAAGTCTTTTTTGCTTGAGTAGGCTTCTGCAGCTGCTGATGCCTTGGAACATGATTTATGGGTGGAGATCTATGATGCCTGGGTGGCTTAGGTGGAGGACGCCTAGGTCTGATATGACTGCTAACTCCACATTGGTGACACATGGGAGTTTTAGGAGCCTGCCACTTTTTCTTCCTCTGAACTTACCGATGTGGGCATTAAGGTTTGATGTGCCCTGGCTCGCCACAGTGATGGCATGTGAGAGGCTTTCTTCTGATAGGAAGCTTGGCCAGAGGCTGAGGGGTGACTGGTACTTCCCCATCCATAACAGTTTTTCCCTTATCCATGCTTGAGGGTAGAGACTCGGGAATAACTGGCTTCACAAAAATAGTCTGGGAGGTAGAAGCAATATTAGAAGTAGAAAGAGGAATATACCCGAGTCCAATCTTGTCAGTTGGGCAATTCTGAATAGAAAGCATGTGAATTAGTTTCTCGTCTGATACTCTTTCTAGCTGTTACTATGTCTCCAAAAGCCTCTCTTCTAAATTATTGATCTTTATGAGCATGGCGGTCTTCTCAATCCTGAGGCTATTAAGCTCTAGTACCTGTTGCTTGTATTTCTACCTCAATTTTAAGAACTCTACATATTGAAGTTGATAGGCTGACTGCATATCTTATTCTTCACTATTCTCAGAGTAGTAAGATTGAGATCCTCCTTTTCTTCATGTGGGGCCACGAAGGCCAGAAAATTTTCTTCCTTAGGAGTTTCTTCTTCCTTCTCAGACTCATTGCTTAGAGTTGCATTAAAGGCATTCCCTTTTAATTTCTTCAAATTTGCACATCCAGTCCTAATGTGCCCGAAACCTGAACATTCAAAGCATTAGGAACCCCTCCGATCTTTCTTCTCTGCTTCTTCTGACTTAGCTGTGTGGGGAGCCTTTCTTAGTCTGTCAGAGAACTTCTTCTTGAATTTATTATTTTTCATGAACCGCTTGAAGTTCTTGGTTAACATTGCCACTGCGTCTTCATCAACGTCAGATGAGACTCTGGATTTCTTCTTAGGTGCCTTAGATGCTTTGAGGGCAATAGTTTTTGCCTTTCTAACTGGAGGTAAGGAGTATTCATATGTTTGAAGAGATCCTACCAGCTCTTCAATCTTCATCTCCTCCAAATTTTTGCTTTCTTCTATAGTTGTCACCTTAATCTTGAAACGCTCAAGAAAAGATCTTAGTATCTTTCGGATGAGTTTTACATCCGAGATTTGCTTCCCAAGACTCATCATCGAGTTTCTTAGGTCGCTAATCTTAGTGTAGAACTCTCTAAAGGTCTCTTCTTCTAGCATCTTAATCTCTTCAAATTTAAAAATCAACATTTGAAGCTTAATAGATTTCACTAGTTTTGTGCCTTCATATGTTGTTTCTAGAATTTGCCATGCATCTTTATCAATTTCACAATTTGAAATTCTTACGAAGTTAGATGGTTAAAGTACTAGACATAGTGCATGGAGGGCTTTATCATTGGAGAGCCGTGCACTTGTTTGAGTAACAGTAATTTCGTCTGTTTCTTCTGGTTTAATCCAACTAGTTTCAACAATTTTCAAGACGTCAATTGATTTTAAAAAGAAGCGCATGCAGGATTTCCAATAGCCATAGTTCGTCCCATCAAAGGGCGGAAATGAATTATGATTTTGAGACATTTATAAAAATAAACAAATAGAAGTCAAGAGATTACATTCAAGAAATAAATCTAAGCATAGTGTACCAAGCTCTGATACCAATTGAAAATAAATATTGACTTCTAATTTAACCAAGTGTGTGTGTTTGTGTGCAACAAAATATCTTAAATGCGAAATTTACATAAGACAAGATATTTGTTACGAAGTGAAAACTCTGTGAAGAGAAAAATCACTCCGGGGCAGCCAAACCCAGGAACTCCACTATCCAAAAACAAAGCTAGTTACAAGACACTCGTACTCACATACCCTTATGCAGTAGTTATACCTTTAACTTTGACATGAAACCTATCGTGAACGCTTCCCAACCAGATCTCCTACCTGAAGGGGTTTTTGATGGATTCCTTTGCCTTAGGGCCGACCCCTAAGATAGACTTCACATGAACTATTGAGTACACACCGGTAACGGCTTGAGAGCTAGCGGATCTTCCATTCTCCCTAAACACCCTCTCAAAGCTAAGAGAATTCAATACTGAATTCTGTACAATTGACAAGCCTAGGGCCTTCTATTTATAGGCTTACAAAAAACCTAAATCTGCTGAGATTCAGACTTTGGCTGTCGAGCGTCCGGATGGAAGTTAGCCACGTTTGAACAGTCTTCTACGATTTCCTTATCAGGTCCACATCCGGACGGCTTGGCAGAGTGTCTGGATAGTCTTCGCTATAACTCCTTTCTGCGTTCCTACGAAACACTAGAATATTCTGAAATGTTGGACAGCGTATGGATGTGTTGCCACGTCATTCGGATGACTTGCAGAGACTTCCCAAACAGTGTCTGAAAAAAATAAAGTGACTTCTAATATAAAACAAGTGTGTATGTGCATAAAGTGTTAACAAAATAATATCAATGCAGAATTTAAAAGACACAAGAATTTTGTTAATGAAGTGGAAACTCAATAAGAGAAAAAACCATTACGGGGCAACCAAACCCAGGATATCCACTATTCAGAAGACAAGACTAGCTACAAAGTAGTAGCACTCACATACCCCTGATGCAGTGGTCTTACCTTGCACTCTAACGTGTAACCCAACACGAATGCCTCACAACCAGGTCTCCTACCTGAAGGGGTCTTCAATGTAATCCTTTACCTTAGGGCCAACCCTTAAGATAGACTTCAGATCAGCGCAGCAACAACACACACAACAATTCCTTAAAAGAGACTAACTCAGCATAATAACTCTACAATATAACTCTCTAAGAACTAAGGAATTCAATACTGAATTCTTGCAGTTCTCAGGCGTAGGGACCTCTATTTATAGGCTACAGGTTCAAATGAGCGTCTAGCTTGATAAACCTAGGCGCCGTCCAGACGGTAGACATAAAACGTCCGGACAGACAACTATGCGATTGGCTTTCCAAAATTTTGCTGGAATTCTTTCCTGTTTTAAGCCACGTCCAGAAGGTGTTGCCCTGTTGTCCGAACGGTCGTACTTTAGCTGCACGGAATTTCCATAAGTAGTTCGCGCGTTCGGACCATGAAGCCTGTCGTCTGGACATCTGAATTTTGAATGAGAAACTTGCCTTATGGATGAACGCGTCCGGATGGGAATCCACATCGTCCGGACCGTTGCAGTGATCTTCCCATATCTGTGTTTTGGAAAGAAATCCCATAGCTGGTCGAACATTGAGTGTCATCCGGACGTGCTGCTGAAACGTCCAGACGGATGATGCTTTAAACAGTTGGGCGTGCGAACAGTATATCACGTCGTCGGGACAGCTGCAAGAGATCGGATTTTTCTGACTTGTAGACTGCGCAGAATCTTTTAGAAGACCTCTGAATAGCAAAATCCCTTTTTGAAAGCATCATTACATAGAAGTGATTTTGTCCAACAAAATGAAGCCAATTACAAACTAACAAACTCCCCCTTTCGGCCATTCTGGGACAAAAATCATTTGACCGGTTAAAAATACAATCCCGGTCCAAATAAAAATTACTCCCCCATTTTGTCACAAAGGGACAAAGGGTAAAAATCAAACACATAAAAATTACTCCCCCTAAATGTCTCAGAAGGACTAGGGTAAACAGAGTAATATAATCCAAGAGTTTAACAAGTGCAGCAAATTATCAAAATGATAACCAAAATGTCTCAAAATACATCAAAAACAACAATGAAGAAGAAAAAAAATTAGAATGCATCTGCCATTAGTGCATCGTCCTCATCATCACTGCTGGATGGGTGATGATGCCTGAGACACTCTTGGATGTCCAGCTGGCTCTACTCGACTCTGAGGTTGATCGAGTGATCCTCCAGCTGCAAAGATGAAAGAGTCAACTGCATAGTGCTCATGCCGCTCTGAAGTGCAGCTAAAGCCTCCAAAATCTAAGCATAGCTCGCATCCTGCTGTGGAGGAGCAGTCTGTGAAGAGGATGCCATGTCAGGCACTGCGACATGGATGGGAGGGGGTTGTGGAGCATCATCCATATCATCACGCCTTAGCTGGGCGTTAGACTTCATCAGCGTTTGCTTGCTAATGGGATCCTGAATCTTCATTTTCGGCTCTCTAGTGACATCGATGCCTGACTGTAGAATAACCTAGGTGAGCAGGCAACCGAGCCTCCAAAATAACTCCCAAAATATGCTTGCACAGGCAAAAAGGCAAGCGAAGGCAGTTGGCATATACAAACTAGGCCCTCTTCAAAATCAGATCACTACACCTCACAAAGGCCAGAGATTGTGCTGGACAATCTTGGCAAACATGCGGTGTGGGGCAAATAGGGCACCGATCCTGATGGAAGTGGTACGCTCCAAACCCTGAGGCATAGCTTGAAAGAACTCTCGGAGATCATCCAGAGACGGAGGCAAGACTACCTCATTGTACGGGCTGGCAGACTGCTGAAGCACGGGTACCCCAATGATTTGGCTGATGATATGAGGATCAACTGTAATGACGTGACCATCCATAGAGGACTGAAGAACCAGCCCACGGTCATCATCTTGCACGACCTCAAGATTGGCATAAAACAGGCGGACCAATCTGGTGAGGACTGCACAAGCACAGTTGTGGAGGTAGCCCCAGTGACAGGTTTGGATGATATCATGAACGCTGTTTAGCGGGGCCACCATAATAACTGCACGAACCACGTTCCATTTGGCAATGACAGATCTGTTCATGATTTTGGCACTCAGAGCTGCCAACTCTCCATCTGTCCTTTGTCGGACCCTGCGTTGTGGACTGCCAGCAGACATGGTTCTGCAAAAAAATAACCAACAAGATTGCCAAAATTAATCCAAAAAGATCAATTTCTTGTTAGTTCCAAAAGAAAATCCAGCATTATAATGACAGTAAATTGGACATTTCCAAAAATTACATCCAGCAAAAACACAATAAAGTCCAAAATACTACGGAAACAAGATAATCCCAGCACAGCAGATATCACAAATATGCACTTTATAATCTAAAAAAAAACATTCTCCAAAGATAAAATATTCCAATAGATAAGAAAATACTAAAAGGAATACGAAGGGCAAAAAAATATGCATGGAGAGAAGAGATGTAAGCACAAGAGGACAAAATAGGGTGAGATAAAGCAAAACTCTCAAGAAACCATGCACTAAACACCAAAAGAAGGAGAGAAATTGAGTGGGTTAGCTGAAAGATGCGGCGGCTAGGGTTTTCAAAACCAGTGGGGTCCCTGTCCGGATGGCTCATTAACCCGTTCGGAAGCGCGTTGCCACAGAAGCATGCGACAGGCTGCGCGCGTCGGGACGTGTAACCTTACCGTCCAGCCGTCGGAGTTGTGCACATCCGAACGTGTAACATTACCATCCGGTCGTTTGAGCCACACCCGTCCAGACGCAAGGAGGGACCGTCCAGACGCTTCACACTGAAAAGAAGAAACTAAGGGAAAATTTGCAGAAAATTTTTTTCCTAAGGTCAGCTTCAGAACACGCATGTATAATCAACTAATAAGGCAATCAAATAGCATCTCAAAACTATGCAGAGATATAAAAGAGAGTTCAGAGTTTAATCAGCACAAAGATTTTCCTGTAGATAGAAAATTTAAATAGATTTCTCAACTCATACAATGTGTGTGTGTGTGTGTGAAGACTTTTCCCAAAATGTATGAATTTCACTGATATGACAAGAAGCAACTAGATTTTCTAGACAAGAGAGAAAATCAGTGAAAGATCAGTTAAAAGTCAAACCTTACAAGGTTCTAGGGCCTAGCCACCCTTATCTGATACACTCCCCCTAAGATGCAGCACCCAATTATTTTACTTGTACCATGAAGGACAGGGTAAAATTTTACATGCACCATGAAGGATAAGGTAAAATTTTACCTGCACCATGAAGGGCAGGGTATATTGCTAATTCAGCACATAAGCAGTGAATATATGTACATATCACATAATTCATAAGAGTAACTGCTTGATTCTTTTGATGCTGCAACCTAGAGAGTGCCAGAATTTTGAGGTTCTAGGTTCAATTAGCATTTTGGTCAATTTGACCATCTTATTAAAAATCTCTTCTCTTATTTAGAATTTTCAGAAGCAAAAAGTCAAAGAAAGAAAGATGTACCTTTAGGGGAGTCTTGGATAGTGTACATTTTCATTGCATGAGGAAAGAAGCTATCCAATTTTTGCATATACAGGAAAAAACTTAGCAGATATATAGTCAAAAACTCTCAATCATATCTAAGCAAAGTTAATTAATGCATAAAGAATTGAAATATCAGGTAAAAACACAAGCAATATCTGACATGCTAAGAAAAGAAAACAGTTTCCCTGCATTTTCTCCCCAATTTTTTTTTTTTTATTTGAAAAGAAATGCTATATGGAAATAGCATCATACAACATGCAAGCAAGACATGATAAAACTTGTGTAAGCTCAATGTTGCCAATACAGAAAAACAGTCACCCGGCCTGCTTTTTCTGTCTTCCCCAGATAGTACCTGCAATAATCTCTCAGGAGAAATAGGGGGCAAAAGAGATGTATGGTTCCAAGATTGCATAGTAAGCACAAGCTATAAGTAAAAGATCAAGCAATCAAACCTGATGCCTTAGGATTAGGAACCAAATCCTAGGCAGGAGTACTTTCACCAACTAGGTGAGTCTATTCCCCCTCATGGGGTGCACTTCTTTCTTCTTTTTGACCCAAGCCTGACTTCCTATGGGTGGTTGCTAACAGGACTTCATATGTTGGCCCATCCACTCCATCATGTTTTGCATCCAAATCGGTGGCTCCCTGCAATATAGATCATTTTCCACCTTCTGTGACTTTTTGGAATGCTTGGATTTGTTTAACTTGGATTTGCCACTATGATTGGCAGGAACAAATCTCTGCTGAGGTCGCTGATGCTGAGGCGCCTGGTGCCTTGGAGCAAGATGCCATGGGGCTTGATAAGGAATCCCATGGAGCTTGATTCCATAGAGTTTGGTAAGGACCCTGATGCCATGGAGTCTGATGCTGGGCCATAGGTCTTGTGCCATAATTTGCTTGTCTGGGCACTTCTTTCTTGACCTTTGCTTTTTGTGCTTTAAGAAGGGAGCACTGGGGTCGGACATGCCCACTTAAACCGCAGTGATGGCATATAAGATATTTTCTGATGGAAGGGGGCTTCTGAGTGCCCGGAACATCTCCATTAATTTTGTCATTCCCTTTATCTTGAACAATGGGGGGAGGCTCTAGGACTGCAGGCTTAACAAAGACAATCCTGGAAGTAGAGGGAATATCAGAAGGAGGAGCCACATACCCAAGACCAGTCTTGTTGGTTGGGCTCTTCTGGATTGATAGCATGTGAGTCAGCTTTTCATTAGTAACTCTTTCTAATTGGAGCTGTGTCTCTAGTAGCTTCTCCTCTAGCTCTTGTATTTTGTGCAGCAATGAACTCTTCTTAGTCTACAAACTGTTCAAATCATGAATGTGCTGCTTGCGACCTTCCCTCAGCTTTTTGAACTCTATATAGAGGGTTTTTTAAGCCTCATTGAGTTCTTCCCCATCATCACTATGCTCTGAGTAAGAATCTTCTTCTTTTACATACGGAGCCACAAAGGCTAGGAATTTCTCTTGCTCAAGAGCTTCTTCTTCTTCGGACTCATCACTGAGAGTCGCGTTATATGCCTTCCCCTTACCCTGCTTGAGAATTCCACAATCAACCCGTATATGCCCAAACCCTGAGCATTCATAACATCTTGGGCCTCTGGGATCTTTCTTCTTTGCTTCCTCAGGTTCAGCTTCTCTAGGGACCTTCTTCATTTTTTCGAAAAACTTCTTCTTGAACCGCTCATTTCTCATTAATCTTCCAAAATTTTTGACTAGCATGGCCACAGCTTTTTCTTCATCCTCAGAGTAGTCTCCAGATGAGACTTCGACCTTCTTCTTGGAAGCTTTCAGGGCAATGGTTTTCAGCTTCTTAATCGGGGGCAAGGACAGCTCATAAGTTTGAAGAGATCCCACCAACTCTTCAATCTTCATTTCTTCCAGATCTTTGCTTTCTTCAATTGTAGTTACCTTGATCCTGAAATGCTCAGACAGAGATCTTAGAATTTTATGGATGAGTTTTACATCCGAGACGGTTTTCCCAAGACTCACCATTTGGTTTCTTAGGTCACTCATCTTGGAGTAAAACTCTCCAAATGTCTCATCCTCCAACATCTTAATTTCTTCAAATTTGGAAATCAACATTTGAAGTTTGGCAGATTTAACAAGTTTGGTGCCTTCTGGTACGTCGAGTCTAGACGACTTCGTACGTGGATTTTAAATTTATATGAGTTTACCACTCGCAATAGTACGAATCAATTGTACTATAGTAAGGGTTATCGAACCATAGAGATTGAGGGTTGTTTTGCGTAATGGGATACTTAAAGAGCGCATTTAACTTAACTTAAAAATAAAAACAAAGTAAAGGTTGTAGAATTGAAGCTACAATTAGTAAAGTAAAGGAAAGCGGAAAATGAAAACAAACTTAAAAGAAAACTTAGGGTAATGATCTTATCAAATCCTCAACCAATGGAATGCTTCTCGTCTATATGGATCTTCCTAATATGCATGATATGAGCGCGTAATGGGCGTCAACCATTACAACGACCTCGGCATGAAAATACTTTAGTTAAGATGTAATGATAAAGCACCTAGTTTCACATCAATCACTTACCACGTAAAGATTTAAACTACAATGAAAAAAAAAAAAAGCAATTATACTACCAAAGGTATGGGGGATTGATGTTCCCTAGCTTACTACTCTATAAAACATCTTAATAAGCATACACAATACACGAACACCCTAATTAGGCCACAATGATAAGGTATTAGTTTCACACCGATCTATTCTACGTAAAAGTTACACTACAATTGAAAAACATTTTAGACTACCAAAGGTGTGAAACAACCGGTGTTCCCTAGCATACCCTATAAGGTGACTCTAATAGGTAAACATGCATCATGTCAAATAGAACCATTGCACAAGACATCATTCTCTTTCAAAAATGTTGATTTTATTCATGAATCTAAGAAAACTCATAGACAAGCATAACTCTTTTTCATGAATAATTAGATTGGAATATTGAAATCAAAACATTTTAGCATGAGTTTTGATATCCTCTAGTCTTTATACAATCATCAAACATATAAAGAAAAACTCAAGAACATCAAGAACACTCCATGGCTTTTGGAAAAGATTTGATCAAAACCCTAAGAAAGGGTTTAGCTAGACATGAAGTAAACTAATCTAAGAATGAAATCAAAGGAAAACAGTAAAGCAACAAGATTAAAATGAACTAAAAATAATATATTTAAAGTATGGAATTCGGATTACATAAAAGAAATGAAAAGCACTAAAATTAACTAAGAAGATATACCTGAGAAAATCAAAGCTCCAAAAAGATGCATGCTCTCTACCTCTCATGTTGCTCTCTATTTATAGAGGAAGAGATTTACAAAATAATATCTAAAGAAGAGATAAGATAAGAGATCTTTCGAAATATCTAAGATATTTTGGAAATATCTGAAAATATCTAAAAATATCTAAGATATTTAAAATATC
The DNA here is from genome assembly GCF_958979055.1 of Alnus glutinosa. Lineage (NCBI taxonomy): Eukaryota > Viridiplantae > Streptophyta > Magnoliopsida > Fagales > Betulaceae > Alnus > Alnus glutinosa. The sequence continues at coordinate 14,205,065 of NC_084899.1, read as the reverse complement.
AAGGAAGAGTGACATGTCAACATTGTTCCGAAAATATCCAAATTCGATCGATCGATTATAAAGTCGATCGATCGCATTCGTGGTTGCCCTGTCTCGATCGATCGCATCTCGCACGATCGATTTTTCTTCTACTGATGATTCGATCGATCGATTTGCCTTAGCCGATTCTTCACTTGGCAGGAGCAACTTTGAACTCTGTAAATGACCAAATCGCCCTTGATGTATTTTCAGGTCTAATTCAGGTGTTTTGAACTAAATTTCAATTAAGACCTGAAAATCAGACAAAACACAAAAAATACAACAAAACGTTATATTTACAACACAACTTGGGTATAACAAATGTAAATTAAGGGGTCTTGAATCGAATAATTCAAGACTTATCACCTTCATATGTTGTTTCCGAAATTTGCCACGCTTCTTTAGAAGATTCACTATTTGAGATTCTTGCGAATTCAGATGGTGAAAGTGCTTGACAAAGAGCATGAAGGGCTTTATCATTGGAAAGTCGCGCATTTTTCTCACTGACTAGTTCGAGAGTTGCATCCGCTGGCTTAGTCCAACCAGTTTCAACAATACTCCAACAGTCAATAGATTTTAAAAAGAACCGCATACGAGCTATCCAATAGCCATAGTTCGTACCATCAAAGGCAGGAACAATATTAAGACTTTGAGACATTTTATCAAATAGAAGTCAAAAAAAGTAACACTCAAGAATTGAATCTAAATAGAGTGTATCAGGCTCTGATACCAATTGAAAAAAATAAAGTGGCTTCTAATATAAAACAAGTGTGTGTGTGTGCATAAAGTGTTAATAAAATAATATCAATGCGGAATTTAAAAGACACAAGAATTTTGTTAACGAAGTGGAAACTCAATAAGAGAAAAAACCTCTCCGGGGCAACCAAACCCAGGATATCCACTATTCAGAAGACAAGACTAGTTACAAAGTAGTAGCACTCACGTACTCCTGATGCAGTGGTCGTACCTTGCACTCTAACGTGTAGCCCAACACGAACGCCTCCCACCAAGGTCTCCTACCTGAAGGGGTCTTCAATGGAATCCTTTACCTTAGGGCCAACCCCTAAGATAGATTTCAGATCAGTACAGCAACAACGAACAAAACAATGGCTTAAGAGAGACTAACTCAGCACAATAACTCTACAATATAACTCTCTAAGCACTAAGGAATTCAATACCAAATTCTTGCAGTTCTCAAGCCTAGGGACCTCTATTTATAGGCTGCAGGTTCAAATGAGTGTTTGGCTTGATAACCTAGGCATCATCCGGACAGTAGACATAAGCCATTCGGATGGACAACTGTATGATCGGCTTCCCAAAATTTCCCTAGAATTCTTTCTTGTTTTGAGCCGCGTTCGGACGGTGTTGCCTTGTCATCCGGACGGTTGCACTTTAGCTGCACGCAATTTCCATTTTAAGTAGCTCGAGCGTCCGGACCATGAAGGCTGTCGTCCAGACGTCTGAATTTTGAATGCGAAACTTGCCTTATGGATGAGCGCATCCGAACGGGAATCAACATTGTTCGGATTGTTACAGCGATCTTCCCATATCTGTGTTTTGGAAAGAAATCCCATAGCTGGTCAAACACTGAGTGTTGTCCTGACATACTGCTGAAACGTCTGGACAGATGCAAGATGGAATAGTTCGAAGCTTCTCGACACAGAGGAAGGTCCGGACAAGAAGTTCTCGCCATCTAGACAGATGATGCTTTGGATAGTTGGGCGTCCGGATGGTATATCACGTCGTCCGGACGGCTGCAAGGGATCTGATTTTTCTTACTTGTAAACTGTGCAGAATCTTCTAGAAGACCTTTGAATAGCAGAATCCCTGTTTAAAAGCATCATTACATAGAAGTGATTTTGTCCAACAGAATGAAGCCAATTACAAACTAACAATGTCGACTTCTGAAATCTAACTCCGTGTTGAATGATGATTGACCTAGCGTCCAGATGGTGTTGCTCTGTCGTTTGAACATCTTCAACTTAATCTGCTAGACACTGCCGGGCGTCCGGACGCCTTCAAAGGCTTGTCCGAACGGTTGCACAGGAACCGGTTGATTTGGCTTGGAATATGCAAGGAATCTTCATGGACATCTTCTAGAAGCTTTTGATCAGTCACATGCTTTGATTTGAACACTGTCTGAATACATGAAGATTTTGAATTGAGAACCGACCATCCTGTTAATTTACAACCATTACATAAAGTGTTTTTTGTTATCCAGAATGTAGCCAATATAAAATACTAACAAAACATAAATCCTCTTTCGTGGGAGAGACTATTGTATTTAGCATATGCAACAAGCCTTTTAAACCCCTAGGACTCCCTAGTGGACGAGTGAAGTCTCGTGAGGGTTTGCCGGGAATGGTACCCACAAACATTTTAAAGCTCTATGTTGTTGACAAACAATGACTTCCATATAAACACATGGTTAATACGTCATGAGCAAGTTTAACAATGTGAACATCACACTCACATCATTAGAACATCAAAAATCATTCAACTCATAGCTGGAAAATTGAGACAACTCATGCTCAAATGTGTGTAAAGTGAGACTAACATAGACTCATGAGGTTTCCATTTTTCTCAAAGTTTGTGTACCCCAAAATTCATAGGAATCTCATCAGATGAAATAACCAAGGCTTAAATCAAATGTGCATTTTTTTTCTTTTTTTTATAGGTTGTGCAATATCTGACTCCCTTAAGTTTTCTAATTGACCTATGTAACTAGTGTTGGCCAGTGACTCCCAAACCAGATGGTTTTATGGCACTAGATGTAGAAACATCCCTAAGGGCTTAATTACTCAAGTCAAAAAGGCTACAAAGCCAAACTACCCATATAATCAACCAAATTGAATTTCTCATCTTTTGACGTGAACACTCAATGCTTAGTGAGTCAAGAGGCCTGGTTACTCAATGAGAAGTCAAACTGATGATATTATTATTATTATTTAATTTAAGCCAAGGTTTCATCAACAAATCATCCTGCAAATCTCAAGACACACATTCCTCAATTCAAATCTCATACCTCACAGAACCAATGCTAATGTGTTTGTGATAATCAATTTAAACAATTGATGTCTCTCAAATCCAACACACGAGTCAAAATTTTCAGATTTCTAATGACATACAGTGGTCAACATGTTAAACAAACCAATGACGTAAAAACCATAGTTGCGATGTAATCATGCTCAATCAACAACATAACACATTTTTTTATTTATTTTTTGAACAAAAAGACAAATAAACAAACAAACAAATAGACAAAGTGTTTTTCCATAGCCCCAAACTTGAATTACACATTGCCCTCAATGTGTAGTATAGAAATACATTACCAAAAGTAGGGAAACATCAAGATGTGAAAAAGGCCAGGGCATCCCCCAAACTTAAACACCAAAACACCTGTCAACAAAACTAACAGCAATATTTTCTCATAGAAACAAACATCAAAAGGTTAATTGCAGTCAGTTTAAAAACTAAAATGACATGAGATAAAATGAAAAAGGAAAAATAACTCATCAATTAAATGCGAAAAATTAAAAAAAAAAAAAGTAAAAATTACCATACCTTCCCCTATCATTTGGATGTCCAACCAATCCCTTCCACATTTTCTTCTTTAAAATTCGATAGCACTCTGGACGGATGTTTTGCCATCTTAGGTAGCCAACTTGCTTGCTTGGAAATATTCTCTTAGGACGATGATTCCTAGATTTGTGCACTTGTTTGCATGAATCCTTGAGAATTGTGGCATAAGATGGCTCTTTGAGACATTGAAGAATTAAAGCTTTGGGTTCATGATGTGTCTCAAGAGGGACAATGATGAAGGAATGAGCTTCAGTACTCACTTCCTTGTCATTGGACAGACTTGTATCTGTTGGGGGCTCAACTAGCTCTGTGTGCTCAACTTGCTCTTCTTTTTCTTCCTTCTCATTGTTATCCACAATTTCCTCACTCTCAAATATGGTGGTGGCAGGGACATGCTTATGACAAGAATTGCTGGATTCATCTTCATCAATCATGTAGTGCCCTCTAGCCATCAGCTGACTTTGAAACTCTTCTTCCTCTGTTCTGTTGAGTTCAGTAACCAGATAATCGATTTCTCCTTCCATCTTGGCAATAGCTTGATGCATGAATTGCTTAAGCTCCTGTAGATTTTGGTTCCTGCTTATGGCGACGTTCTTCAGCTCTTGTATAGCTTGCCTGCTTTCCTATATAGCCTGGTTAAGCCCTTGTATATTCAGGCTGCTTTCCTGTATGAATGCTTTGAGAGTGTCTTCAATGATGACGTTGGTTCCGGATAATTGTAGGATGAAGAATTGGAAAATTGGTGATCGAACTGTGGATATTCAAGATGGTGCAATTCATGGTATTGGGGAGCGTAATTTCCCGTGGCTTGAGCTTGCCACGAAAAATCAAAATGGTTGCTCCAATCCGGGTTGTAAAAATTAGAATTTGACTCAAACCCCATGTTGGAGAAATTTGTGTTCATTTGTTCACAAGATGAATTAGAAAATTGTCTAGATGCTAGACAATCATTAACATGATGATAAGGATTGAAACAATATGAACATGGGTTATGTGGGTAAAAATTGTAGTTGGTAAGAGCAGGTGTCCTACCACTAGGCAAAGCATGTTGTGCAGAAAAATTACTATAATTGTCAAAATAAAAATCCATACTTCACTCACATCATATAACATGCAAATATCCCACATAAAATATGAACCAATCTTTCTTTCTTTTTTTCAACTGAAAAAAAAAAAAAAAAAATGCAAGTGGGGTAGACAGAATTCTCCAAGGACCTAGGTTCGTTTTCAGGAAAGTGAGAGGGGTCACACGGACCTCTTAAGTCCCAAGACCTTCCTATCCAGAACTTGCCTAGACACTTGGATAGCGCCGTAAGACCACACTAGCTAATTTTTTTTTTTTTTTTTTATGGTTCTTTTTTTTTTTTTTTTTGAAAAGGAAATAAAAAAATCAAATTGCAAATAAAAAAAAATATTATAACTAGTAGAAAGATAAAATCAATTTAGAAATAAATTGTTTTCAAAAATCAAACAAATCCCTGGCAACGACGCCAAAAACTTGATATGAATTTTAAATGTACTCGCAAGTGTACGAATCGTTTGCAGTTAATGGATTGCAAGTGCAAGGTCGATCCCACAGGGAATTGTGTTTTTGAAAACAAATTTATGACTAAATCAATCAAAACCTAACCTAGTTCCAAAATTTAAGAGATTTTGAATTTTGATAATAAAAAAAAACATAAACTAAATAAAGTAAAATAAAACAAAAGAAAAGGTACAAAGGTTTTGGAATCCACACCCACCAAATCATATCAACATATTCCCATGTTCATCAATACACATCCGAAGTTCTCATCATACAATTCTTATGTATGTTCTACTATGGTTCAAAAAATCATTAAATCATTCAATGAATCCATTCTTTACACAAATCACAAAAGATATCTGGTTTAAACCAAATCATCAAATGTATCCGTAGAACAAAACACAATGAATATCAAACGTTTTGATAAATAAAAACCCAAGCAATCAATTAAATGAAACTATCTCAAATCATCACATGTGTCCATAAATCACAATAGATATCCAAGAATCATATCAATAATTGAATTGAAGTAGAACAATTAGAAATTAAAAACTCATAAAATCGGATAGTACAAACATACATGAAAATATTGTTGCTCTTGAATGGTGAGGCTTCATCCTCAACCTTAGTTGAAAATCTAGCTACACATGATTATTGAAAATAAAAACCTACCCTAAAGAAAAACTAAACTAAAAAGAAAAGAATATATTTGGTTTCTAACTTCTCCCTTCTTTTTCTTGAGGCTTAGAGGTCTATTTATAAGAGAGAGAAAAAATCCTAGAAGCCCTATAATTTCTAGTGAAATCGGAGGTTAGTCTTCTAGTTTGAGTAGAAGATTGAAAACTCAATCGAAGAATGAAAAGGAGTCTAAATTCGTCCAAATTTATGATCTTTTATTGCGGGACACTTTGGCATAGCAAACCTTTGAATTGAGAAAATTCTATTTCACAATGATTTGTAGTACTTTGAGTTATCTTTCTAATGCTGCTTGATTCACCTTAATCCGATACTTGAACGGAAAGTTATGGCCAAAATACTATAACATATACATAATCTAAAATTTAATCCAATCCGATTTTGACTCCAATTAGAGAAATTCCGATTTAGTCATCTCCTTGATTTGGTTGAACATAACCACATCATCTAGGTCTTCTCAAATTATGCTTTCTTTCACCTTAAAGCTATTGTTTTCTCTCAATGACCTGCAAAATACTAAAAGACCAAAATTAACAAAAAAACATTAGAAAATAACAAAACTAAAGGTTTAGTAAATGCAAATTAAGGGGGTCCACATTTGCAATATTTGGCACTCATCACATTTAATTTGTAAGAATTCAGAATTGAATTCCTTAGAGCTTAGAGAATATAATTTAGGAGTTATTGTGATCATCAGGGTTTGCTCTCAAAGCCATTGCCGAAGTGCTGTTACTATGCTCGTGTTGAAGTCTATCTTAGGAAGGAGTCATAAGGTAAAGGATTTCATTGAAGACCCCTTCAAATAGGTGACTTGGTTGGGAGGCATTCACATTGGGTTACGTGTCAGAGCTCAAGGTTTGACCACTGCATCAGGGGTATGTGAGTGATACTAGTATGTAACTAGCTTTGTCTTCTAAATAGTGGATTTCCTGAGTTTGGTTGCCCTAGAGTGGTTTTTCTCTTAATTGAGTTTCCACTTCGTTAACAAAATATCCGTCTCATTTATATTCTACATTTTGATATTTTGTTACACGTTGCACACACACACGGTTAAATTAGAAGTCTCTTTATTTTTCAATTGGTATCAGAGCTTGGTACACTCTGTTTACATTTAATTCTTGAATGTTATCCTTTGACTTCTATTTTATTTTATCATGTCTCAAAAATTTTTGAAAAGCTTTTGAAAATCTTTGGCACGAACTATGGCTATTGGAAAGCTCGTATGCCTTTCTTTTTAAAATCCATTGATTGTTGGAAAACTGTTGAAACTGGTTGGGCTGAGCCAATGGATACAAATATTGATCTTGTAACTGAAAAGAAAGCACGACTTGCCAATAACAAAGCCCTCCATGCTCTATGTCAAGCCCTTTCACCGTCTGAATTTACTAAAATTTCAAACTGTGGAATTGCTTAAGAAGCATGGCAAATCTTAGAAACAACATATGAAGGCACAAAACTTGTTAAATTTACCAAACTTCAAATGTTGATTTCTAAATTTGAAGAGATTAAGATGCATGAAGATGAGACATTCAGAGAGTTTTACTCTAAGATGAGCGACCTAAGGAACTCAATGGTGAGTCTTGGGAAGTTCATCTCAGATGTAAAACTTATCTGTAAAATTCTAAGATCTTTGGCTGAATGTTTCAGAATCAAGTGACTACCATTGAAGAAAGCAAAGATTTAGAAGAGATGAAGTTTGAAGAGTTGGTGGGATCTCTTCAAACCTATGAGCTTTCCCTGCCCCAGTAAAGAAGGTGAAGACTATTGCCCTCAAGGCATCTAAAAAGAAAGCCAAAGTCTCATCTGAAGAGGACTCTGAGAAAGAAGAAGATGCAATGCCAAGAATTTTGGAAGATTGATGAAGAATGATAAATTCAAGAACAAATTCTCCAAAAGACTGAAGAAGGCTTCCAAAAAGTCTGAACCTGAAGAAGCTGAGAAGAAAGACCTAAGAGGCCCCAAATGTTTTGAATGCTCAAGCTTCGGGCATATACGGGCTGACTGTGGGAACCTCAAGTAAGGAAAAGGGAAGGCCTACAATGCGACTCTCAGTGATTAGTCCGAAGAAGAAGAAGCTCCTGCTCAAGATTAGTTTCTAGCCTTTGTGGCTCCGCATGAAGAAGATGAGGATTCTTACTACTCTGAGCATAGTGATGAAGACAAGGAAGAACTCAAATGGGCCTATAAAATCCTCTATGTAGAGTTCGAGAAGTTGAGGGAGACTCGTAAGTAGCACATTCATGAGCTGAACAGTTTACAGGCTGAGAAGAGTTCACTACTACTCAAGATACAGGATCTAGAGGAGAAGCTACTGGAGACACAACTACAATTGGAGAGGGTCACTGATGAGAAGCTCACCCATATGCTGTCAATCCATAAAAGCCCAACAGACAAGACCGGACTCAGGTATGTAGCTCCTCCCTCTGACATTTCTTCTACTTCTAGGACTGTTTTTGTCAAGCCCACAGTCCTCAAGCATCCACTCACAGTTGTGGACAAAGGAAAGGACGTAATTGGTGAAGATATTCTGATCACTCAGAAGCCTCCCACCATTAGACAACCTCCTATATGCCATCACTGCGGCCTAAGCGGGCACATCCGACCCCAATGTTCTCTTCTCAAAGCTCTGAGATTAAAGGTCAAGAAAGAGGTGCCAAGACAAACTAATTTCGGCACTAGACCTCTGGCAGGGCATCAGGCTCCCCAGTATCAAGCTCCATGGCATCAGGTTCCAAGGCACTAGACCCCACGGCGTCAGGCTCCTCAGCATCAGCAGCATCAACAGAGATTTGTTCCTGCCAATTAGAATGACAAACCCAAGACTAACAAATCAAGGCAATTCATGAAGAAGCCGCATAAGATGGAGGATGATCAATTCTATAGGGAGCTGCCTATATGGATGCAGAGTATGATACAGTGGATGGATTATCAGATGAAGTCTTGTCAACAACCACCACAAGGAAGGCAGGCATGGGTCAGAAAGGAGGCAGACATTCACCCCTTGAGGGGTAATGGACTCACCTAGTTGGTGGGGATACCCATGCCTAGGATTTGGTTCCTAATCCTAGAGCATCAAGTTTGATTACATTGCATTAATCTCTACATGTCATATCCTTGTTTGCCTTGCAATTTAGGAACCATTGTTACTTGCCCCCTATTTCTCTTGTTGCTCTTGAGAAAATTTTGCAGGTACTATTTGGGGATGACAGAAAAAGCACGTCGGGTGACTGTTTTTCTGTATTGGTTATTTTGATCCCTTCTCTTTGAAGACAGGTGATCTTACCACATGCTAGGTTTATGATTGTCTATTCACCTTTATAACATGTTTTTATTATTTTTCATAAAAATTAAAAAAAAAAAAAAAAAAAATTGGGGGAGATGATGCATAAATTTTTTTCTTTTCTTTTCTTTTCTTGGCGTTTCAGATATTGCATTTGTTTTTGCCTGATATCTTAGTTCATTGTGCATTAATTGACTATGCTTATATATGATTGAGAGTTTATACCTAATATCTGCCAAGTTTTCCTGTGAATCTTAATGCTAGATAGTTACTTTTCTCATGCAATTATTTTTGTGCACTATCCAAGGCTCCCCTAAGGTACATTTTTTTTTTTCTCTATGACATTTTTTAGTTATAGAAATTCTAATGAGAGAGATTTTTTTTGTAAGATGGTCAAATTGACCAACTCGTTAGTTGAGCGTAGAACCTAAAAATTCTAGCATTCTCTCTAGGTTGCAGCACCAAGTGATAAAAAGCATTCCAAAAATCAGTAAATATAGATAAATAAAAAGATCCACTGCTTATTGTGCTATAAATTTGTTCTTGAACTTGTCCTAAGGAAACAGTCAGTGACCAATTCATTGAGGGTTGTTAGGCCCTAGTAAAATAAGGTTTGACTTTTGACTGATCTTTCATTAATTTTCTCTGTTGTTTAGAAAATTCAGTTGCTTTAAGTCATATTAGTGAACTTCATACCTTATTGAGAAAGTTTTCACACACATGTATTGCATGAGTTGAGTAATTTATTTAAAATTTCTATCTATAGGGAACTTTGTGTTAATTGAACTCTTAACTGTCAATTATATCTCTGCATATTTTTTAAATGCTATCTGACTACTATATTAGTTGGTTATACATGCATGTTTTGAAGCTGACTTTAGGGAAAATAATTTTTCTGCAAATTTTCCTTCAGTTTCTGTTTTTCAGTGTGAAGCGTCTGGACGGTCTCCTCTTGAGTTCGGACGAGTGCGGCTCAAACGGCCAGACGATCAAGTGACACGTATGGACGCACGCAGTTCTGTTGTATGCTTATGTGGCATCCCGCGTCCGGACAGTTTAGTGATGCATCCAGACAGTTACCTTACAGGTTTAAGACTCGCATTCTTCTCTGCCGCTGCATCTCCTTACTCTTTTCTCTCGGTTTTTCTCAATTTTTTTGGTACTTTTTGGTGCGCTTTTCTTGTGATTTCTCACGAGTTCTCGACTTATTTTGTCCTCTTGTGCATTTTATCTCCTCTCCAGGTATTTTGCTTCATATTTTGCATTATTTTCAGTTTTATTTAACTGTTAATCTTTTTAATATTTTGGAATATGTTTTGAGATAAATGTTGGATATTCTTGAGTATTTTCTCTACTGTTGTGATTGGAATATTTGTTATATCATCTATTTGGACTGTGTTGGGATATTATTGCATATCTATTTTGTTAGTTTGTAATTGGCCACATTCTGTTGGACAAAATCACTTCTTTGTAAAGATGCTTTTTAACAAGGATTCCGCTATTTAGAAGTGTTTCCAAAAGATTCTACACAGTTTACAAGTCAGAAAATTCGGTTACCTGCCAGCTGTCTAGACGACGTGTCATACCGTCCGGACACCCAGCAGTCTGGACGACATGTCATACTATCTGGATGCCCATCAGACTAAAGCATCATCCTTCCGGACGACGTTGATTCCCGTCCGGACCTTCCTCTGTGTCGAGAAGCTTCGAACTGCTCCAGCTTGCATCCGTGCGAACGATTCAGTAGCCCGCCTGAACGACACTCAGTGTTCGACCAAAGCTTCAGGATTTCTTTCCAAAACACAGATATGGGAAGATTTCTGCCACCGTCCGGACGACGTGGATTCTCGTCCAGACGCGCTCATCCATAAGGCAAGTATCACAATTCAAATCCAGACGTCCGGACGCCAGTCATCATGGTCTGGACGCGCAAGCATCAAATATGGAAATTGCGTTCATCATATTAGCCGTTCGGACGACCATCCTCCTGGTCCGGACGCGCGAAGCCTCTATATGGAAATTACTTGCAGCGGACGTACGACCGTCTGAACAACAAGGCACCACCATCAGGATGCGGCTCATTTCAGGAAAGAAATTCAGCAAAATTCTCGGACAATTAATTGCACAGTTGTCCATCTGGACAGCCTATGACTACCGTCCGGACAACGCCCAGTTTTTATCAAGCCAAATGCTCATTTAAACTATCAGCCTATAAATAGAGGTTCTAGGCTTGAGAACAGCAAGAATTCGGTATTGAATTCCATTAGTGCTTAGAGAGCTATCTTGTGAGATTATTGAGCTGAGTTGATCTCTCAGAAGTCGTTGCTGTGTGTGCTGTTGCTGCGCTTAATCTGAAGTCTATCTTAGGGGTTGGCCCTAAGGTAAAGGATTCCATTGAAGACCCCTTCAGGTAGGAGACCTGGTTGGGAGGCGTTCGTGTGGGTTACACGTTAGAGAGCAAGGTACGACCACTGTATCAGGGGTATGTGAGTGCTACTACTTTGTATCTAATCTTGTCTTCTGAATAGTCGATATCCTGGGTTTGGCTGCCCCGGAGTGGTTTTTCTCATATTGAGTTTTCCATTTCGTTAACAAAAATCTTGTGTTATTTAATTTCCACATTGTTATTATGTTAACAGTTAGTGCACACACACACTTTCTTCATATTAGAAGTCTTTTCAATTTTTCAATTGGTATCAGAGCTTGGTACACTCTATTGAGATTTATTTCTTGAGTGTTATTTTTTTTTTTTACTTCTATCTAAAAATGTCTCAAACTCTTAATACTGTTCCTGCCTTTGATTGTACGGACTATGGCTATTGGAAGGCTCGTATCCGTTTCTTTTTAAAATCTATTGACTATTGGAGTATTGTTGAAACTGGTTGGACTAAACCAATGGATGCAGCACTTGAACTAGTCCCACAGAAAAATGCACGCCTTTCAAAGGATAAAGCCCTCCATGCTCTATGTCAAGCACTTTCACCGTCTGAATTTGCAAAAATTTCAAACTATGAATCTGCTCAAGAAGCGTGGCAAATCTTTGAGACAACATATGAAGGCACCAAACTTGTAAAATCTGCCAAACTTCAAATGTTGATTTCCATATTTGAAGAAATTAAGATGTTAGAAGAAGAGACATTTGGAGAGTTTTAGTCCAAAATGACTGACCTAAGAAACTTCATGGTGAGTCTTGGGAAGCCCGTTTAGCATGTAAAAGTCATCCGAAAAATTTTAAGATCTTTGCCTGAGCATTTTATGATCAAGGTGACTACAATCGAAGAAAACAAAGTTCTAGAAGAAATGAAGATTGAAGAGTTTGTGGGATCTCTTCAAACTTATGAGCTCTCTCTGCCCCCGGTCAAGAAGCTGAAGACCATTGCCCTGAAAGGTTCCATGAAAAAGGTAGAAACCTCATCTGAAGATGACTCTAAAGAGGAAGAAAAAGTTGTGGCTATGTTGGCCAAAAATTTCAGAAGACTAACGAGAGATGACTGATTCAAGAAGAAGTTTTCTGAAAAGATGAAGAAAGCTCCCAGAGAAGCTGAACCTGAGGAAGAAGAAAAGAAGGATCCTAGAGGTCTAAGATGTTTTGAATGCTCAAGATTTGGGCATATAAGAGCTGTTTGTGGGAACCTCAAGAAGGGCAAAGGAAAGGCTTACAATGTGACTCTCAGTGATGAGTCAAAAAAAGAAGCTCATGAGTCTGAAACATTTCTAGCCTTTGTGGCTCCACTTGTTGAAGAGGAGGATTCTTATTACTCGGAGCATAGTGATAATGGGGATGAACTCAAGGAGGCATACAAAACTCTCTATGTAGAGTATGAAAAGTTGAGGGAAGGATGTAAGCAGCACCTTCATGATCTGAACAGTTTGCAGACTGAGAAGAGTTCATTGCTGCTCAAAATACAAGAGCTCGAGGAAAAGCTACTAGAGACGCAGCTCCAATTAGAAAGAGTCACTGATGAAAAACTGACTCTCATGTTGTCCATTCAGAAGAGCCCAATCGACAAGACTGGTCTCGGGTATGTAGCTCCTCCCACTAACACTCCCTCTACTTCCAAGACTGTATTTGTCAAACCTACAATCCCAGAGCCTTCCCCCATTGCTGAAGAAAAAGGGAAGGACAAGATTAATGATGATGTTCCAGGCATTCAGAAGCCTCTTTCCATCAGAAGATCTCCTATATGCCATCACTGCGGTCTAAGTGGGCATGTCCGACCCCAGTGCTCCATCCTTAAAGCGCAAAAGGCGAAGGCCAAGAAAAAAGTGCCCAGACAAGCTAATCATGGCACTAGACCTTTGACCCAGCATCAGACTCCATAGTATCAGGAACCTTACCAAGCTCCATGGAGGCCAGCACCAAGGTATCAAGCTCTTCAATATCAAGCCCATTGGTCTCATGCACCTTGGCACCAGGCATCTCAGCATCAGTGACCTCAGTAGCGATTTGTACCTGCCAATCATAGTGGCACAACCAAGATCAAATCCAAGCACTCTAGAAGGTCGCAGAAGGTGGAAGAGGATCAATACCACAGTGAGCCACCTATTTGGATGCAAAGCATGATGGAGTAGATGGGTCAACAGATGAAGTCCTGCCAGCAACCACCCACTGGAAGGCAGGCTTGGGTCAGAAAGAAGAATAACATTCACCTCATGAGGGGGAATGGACGCACCTAGCAAGAGCAGGTGGTCATGCCTAGGATTTGGTTCCTAATCCTAAGGCATCAGGTTTGATTGCTTAACTTTTACTTGTTATATTTTGTATGCAATCTAGGAACCAATTTTGTTTTGCCCCCTATTTCTCTTGAGAGAGCATTGCAGGTACTTGTTGGAAAAGACAGAAAAAGCAGGTCGAGTGACTGTTTTTTTGTATTGGCATCATCGAGCTTACACAGGTTTGATCTTGCCTTGAGAGAGCATTGCAGGTACTTGTTGGAGAAGACAGAAAAAACAGGTCGAGCGACTGTTTTTTTGTATTGGCATCATCGAGCTTACACAGGTTTGATCTTGCCTTGCATATGATGATATTTCCATATTGCACGTTTTTAATAATAATAAAAAAAAAAAAAAATTAGGGAGAAATTGCAGGAAACTTTCCTTTTCTTGGCAGATCAGATATTGCATGTGTTTTCACCTGATATCTCAATTCTTTATGCATTAATCTACTTTGCTTAGAAATGATTGAGAGTTCATGACTATATCTGTCAAATGTTTTCCTGTATATGCAAAATTTGGATAGCTTCTTTCCTCATGAGATGAAAATGTATACTATCCAAGACTCTCCTAAAGGTACATTGATGAGTGCCAAATATTGTATATTTGGACCCTTTAATTCACATTTGTTAAACATTTAGCTTTGTTATTTTTTAATGTTTTTGGTTAGTTTTTGTATTTTGGTATTTTGCAGATCATGGAGAGAAAACGGTATTTTTAAAATGAAAAATGCAAATTTTGGAAGTCAAAATCGGATGGGATTAAATTTCAGGTTCTGCACAAGTCACATTATTTTGACTATAACTTTCAGCTCAATTATCGGATTAAAGTGAAATTAGTGGCGTTGGAAAGCTAATTCAAAATGCTACAAATCATTGTGAAATATAGTTTATCACTTTAAATTTATTTGAAGTTATTTGTTTCTTCTTTTCTTTTTCTCGTCATTCTATTCTTTTCTTTTATGTTTTCTATTTTTGTTATCCTTTTGTCTTTAGCTATGAGAGGTTAAATCTTCAACTAAGGTTGAAGATGAAACCTTATCATTGATAAAGACACATTCTTGTTATTTTATTTATACAATCCCACATTCTTTTTCAGCATATTGTTCAAAGTCCAAATTCAATTATTTGATTTACGTCTTTTAATTGAATGTTAATTTATTTAAAGTTGGATATTTGATGTGTTTCAACCAAATGGATACAACGAATGATTTGATTAAAAAAGAATATCCATTGTGATTTGTTCATTGAACGGATACATTGGATGATTTAATTTTAATTGGATATTCGTTGTGATTGGTCATAGAGTTGGATTCATTGAATAATTTAACATGCTTTTTTTTATGGAACTTTGAATAGAAAATACAACTTATTTGTTTATCGGGTGTGTGAATGGAATAAAAGAATGTGTTTTTGATTTGGCGAGGTAGATTCTGAAACCTTAGTGCTTTTATCAATTGTTCTTATTCATTTTTATTTTTCCTTGACAAAAACTCTCGAATATTTGGTTCTAGATTAAAACATAATTAATTTAAATAGAAATTGATTTTCGTTTGCTTACACACACTTCCATGTGGATACGATCTCGTACTTGTGAATGCACTATGCTCCATATGACTCCTGCGCTTGCGAGTTAAATAAATTTGCACATCATACATTCTTTCTTCTCTGACTTTTTGTTTCTAGAAATTCTGGATAAGAGAAGAGGTTTGTTAAGATGGCCAAATTGACCAAATGCTAGTTGAACCTAGAACCAAAAAATTCTGGCACTCACTAGGTTGTAGCATCAAAAGAATCAAGCAGTAATTCTTCAGTTTTCTGTGCTATATTCTTTAATTTTTTGCCTGTGCAAGCATATTTTGGGCATTATTTTGGAGGCCCGTGATGAGAGCAATATCGGTCTTCCATTCGGCTGCCTGCTTACACAAATTATACTACAGTCAGGCATCAGTGTTGCCGGCAAGCCAAAGATGTAGATTCAGGATCCACTCAGCTAGCAAACGCTGATGAAGTCAAACGCTCAGCTACGGAGAGATGATCTGGATGATGATGATGTGCCCCCGCCTCCTCCTATTCCTATAGGCATACCGAGTGTGGCTTCCTCTTCTCAGACTGTCCCGCCATCCCAGCCGAAAGTTAGCTATTCTCATATCATGGAGGTATTAGCCGCGATTCAGGGGGGCATGAGCTCCATGCAGCTCTCGATGACATCCATGAAGCAGTCCATCTCTACCATGCAACATGAGGTTCACTCCATTAACCTCCGGGTAGAGCAGAACCAACTGGACCTTCGAGAGTGCCTCAAGTTCCATCATCCTTCCAGCAGTGACGATGAGGATGATGCGCCGATGGCCGAGGCCAGTTGAGTTTTTTTTTTTTTTTTTTTTTTTTCTTATTGCTTTACTTATTTGAGACATTTGTTTTATATTTTGATACTCTTGTTAAACTCCTGGATAACATTTGTTAGTTTGTAATTGGCCGCGTTCTGTTGGACAAAATCACTTATATGTAAAGATGCTTTTTAACAGGGTTTTCGCTATTCAGAAGTGTTTTCAGAAGATTCTGCACAGTTTGCAAAACAGAAAATACGGTTCCCTGTCAACCGTCCTGACGACGTGTCAACCGTCCTGACGACGTGTCATCCCGTCCGGACGCCCAGCTGTCCAAAGCTCCAGCCGTCTGGACGACGTGTCATACCGTCCGGACACTCATCAGACTAAAGCATCATCCGTCCGAACGACGTGGATTCTTGTCCGGACCTTCCTCTTTGTCGAGAAGCTTCGAATTGCTCCAGCTTGCATCTATCCGGACGTTTCAGCAACTTGTCCGGACAACTCTCAGTGTTCGACCAAGCTTTAGATTTTCTTTCCAAAATCAGATATAGGAAGATTGTCGCAACTGTCCAGTCGCGCTACTCCTTAAGGCAAGTTCGCAATTCAAACTCAACCGTCCGGACGCCAGTCTCCCATGGTCCAGACACGCGTATGACAGATATGGAAATTGTGTGTAGCAGATCACCCGTTCGGACGGCCATCCTTCTGGTTCGAACGCGCGAAGCCTTTATAAGGAAATTACTTACACCGGACGTGCGACCGTCCGGACGACAGTGCCTCACAGTCCGGACGCGGCTCTCAAACAGGAAAGAACTCCAGCGAAATTTTCAGAATTTCGGTCGCGCAGTTGTTCGTCCGGACGGCCTATGACCACCGTCCGGACGACGCCTAGCTTTATCAAGCCAAACACCCATTTGAGTCCTCAGCCTATAAATAGAGTCCCCTGTGCTTGAGAATTACAAGAATTCGGTATTGAATTCCACTAGTGCCTAGAGAGTTATTTTGTGAGGTTATTGAGCTGAATTGTTCTCTCTAAAGCCGTTGCTGTGTGTGCTGTTGCTGCGCTTAAACTGAAGTCTATCTTAGGGGTTGGCCCTAAGGTAAAAGATTCCATTGAAGACCCCTTCAGGTAGGAGTCCTGGTTGGGAGACGTTCGTGTTAGGCTACACGTTAGAGTGCAAGGTACGACCACTACATCAGGGGTATGTGAGTGCTACTTTCTTGTAACTAGTCTTGTCTTCTGAATAGTGGATATCCTGGGTTTGACTGCCCTGGAGTGGTTTTTTCTCATCTTGAGTTTCTATTTCGTTAACAAAAACTTGTGTTATTTATTTTCTGCATTATTTTGTTAACACATTGTGCACACACACACACTTGCTTTATTTTAGAAGTCAATTTCATTTTTCAATTGGTATCCTCATCTCTTGTGACTTCTATTTTTTTGATTACACCTTTTATCATGGATTTCTCTCAGTTATCTGAAGAAAATTGTGATATTGAGCTCTCTAAAGTTTTGCTAAATTGGATAAAATTGTTTCTCCAAAAGAGCTCAAAAAGGTGAAGCAAGAAAAAGAGTATTTGATTGTTTAGTTATCTGAATCACATGTTTTGATTGATTCTTTGAGATCTGAGAAGACCATGCTATATTACATCATTGATACACTTGAGAATAAATTAAAAGAATCTGAAGATCTCTTAAAAAAATTATCAAGTGATAATTTGAAAAGCATGCTTTGTATTCATTCAGATATTTCTAACAAGCCTGCTTTAATTGTTGATGATATGGGTACTTCTACTTTACATGCATCTTATTCTGAATTAGATATTGTGCTTGTGATAGTAGATACAACTTGTTTAGAAAATTCTTGCTTAAATAATCATGTGATGCCAAAATCCAAGGAATCAGGAACAAGAGGTAAGTTTGTTCCTACTTGTCATAATTGTGGGAAAATTGGCCATATTAGACCAAATTGTTATTTGTTGAAATGCCACAGGACTTGGATTAAGCAGGATGCCCTGAGGAAAAGTAAAATTGAAGATTCTTCCTCATCTAAATCTGTCCCTCCTCATAGGAGACATACAAAAGGTAAGGACAATGTTATTTGTAAGAATGCTAATCATAATTCTGCAGAGAATGTCAAGAAGCATTCAAACAAAAGAAGCCTGCCTACCTGTCATCACTGCGGCATCATCGGTCACATCCGATCCAAATGTCCACAACTCCAAGCTCAGAAGTCGAAGGTTCAGAAGGAGTTGCCAATTAAAGCTACATTAGGCACTCTACCTCCTACGGCACTTCAGGCTCCACGGCATTAGCAGCAGTTTGTTCCTGCCTATCAAAGTGGCAAATCAAAGAAGAACAAATCAAGGCGCTACAAGAGAAAGCCGCAAAAGCCCACTAGCAACCATGGCTATGAAGGTTTGCTGAGCTTAATGCAAGATATGCTAAGGAGTATGGCCAACATGGACATGACCTGCAAACCATCTCCACGGGTCAAGCAGGTATGGGTCAGGAAGGATGAGACCATTCACCCCTTGAGGGGGAGTTGACTCACCTAGTAAGTGATGTCTCTCATGCCTAGAATTGTGGTTCCTAAATCCTAATGCATGTCAAGTATATTTGCATTGCATTGTTTATCTTGTCATATCTTATTCATGCCTTGCATTCTGTTTGAGGAATCGTTTATTCTATCCCCCATATATTCTCTTGTTATCTTGAGAAACTTCTACAGATTTTTTTTTTGGGATGACAATTAAAAGCACGTTGGGCGGCTGCTTTTCTGTTTTGGTATTTCTAAACCTCTCTCCATGAGGACAGGTTTGGTTTTACCTTACATACTGGGACTAGATGTTATTTCCTTTTCCATAAGCATGTTCTGTTGTTTTAAAAAAAAAAAATTGGGGGAGAAGATGCGGAACTTTATTTTTTTTTTCTCTTGATAGCTTTTTAGATATTGCATATTTTTTTGCCTGATATCTCAGTTCATTGTGCCTTGATTAAATATGCTTATATATGATTGAGAGTTTATGCATGATATCTGCTAAGTTTTCCTGTGTCATCTTAATGATAGATAGTTATTTTTCTCATGCCCTGAAAATCTGCACTATCCAAGGCTCCCCTAAGGTACATTATTTTCCTCTCTGACTTCTTGCTTCTGGAAATTCTAATGAGAAAGTTGTTTTTGATGAGATGGCCAAATTGACCAAATTCAAGTTGAACCTAGAACCTAAAAACTGTTGTATCATTTATTTGGACTGTGTTGGGATCTATTGCTTATTTGTAATTTGTGGGAAGTCCATTTTACTGCCGTTATAATGCCGATTTTTTTTTGGACTAACAAAATCTAATATCATTGGTATTATTTTTTTTGGCAAATATTTTTTGGTTATTTTTCGCGGAATCATGTCTGCCAGCAGCTCTCAGCGCAGGGTCCACCAGAGGACATAGGAAGGCGTTGCAACTTCCATAGCCAGAATAGCAAACTGGACAGTCATTCCAGAGAGGAATGTCGTCAAGGCTGATGTTATGGTAGCACCCCTTGATGTCATCAATGAGATCATTCAGACATATAACCGGGGCTACCTCTACAATTGTGCCTGCATCGTGCTCTCCAAGTTTGTCAGAGAGTTTTACACGCATCTGGAGGTTGTGCAGGATAAGGACAGTGACATTATCCTTCAATCTACTATTGAGGGGCATGTGATTCAAATTGATTCACAGGTCATCAGCTGGATCATTGGTGTACCAGTGCTTCAGATTTCTGCTAGCCCATTTAATAAGATTTTAGTGGCTCCCTCTTTGGAGGATCTTAGGGAGTTCTTTCATGCTATTCCTCAGGGCGAAAAGCGAGCTGTTAGTTTGTGATTGGCTACATTATGTTGGATAAAATCACTTCTATGTAATGTTGCTTGTTATTCAAGAAAGCTGTTTTATGCAACCGTCCGAACGACATGTTATACCGTCCAGACGCTCAACTGTCCAAGCATCATCCATATAGACGATAAGAACTTTTCGTTTGGACCTTCCTCTATGTCAAGAAGCTTCAAACTGTTCCACCTTGCATCCGTCCAAACGTCTCAGCAGCACATCCGGACGCCGTCCAGTGTTCGATCAGCTATGGGATTTCTTTCTAAAACATAGATATGAAAAGATAGTTGCAATCGTCCGGACGATGTATATTCCTGTCCGGACGTTAGTCTTCATGGTCCAGACACTTAAGCTTCATATATGAAAATTGCGTGCATCAAATCAACCGTTCGGACGATAGATGTTATGGTTCAAACGCGCCAAGCCTTGATATGGAAATTGCGTGCAGCTAAAGTGGGACCGTCCGGACGATAGATGTTTTGGCTCCCGTCCGGACACACGTGCCTCAGAATCCGTTTTTGACTCGATTTTGGGTTTCCAAAGCCTATAAATAAGAGGCTTGAAGCATGCTTTCAAGACAGAATTCAGTGGTGAATTCTCTACAGCTTAGAGAGGGTGTTTAGGGAGATATTGAAGATCTGCTAGCTCTCTAGCTTTGCCAGTGTGTGATTTGATCAGCTGTGAAGTCTATCTTATGGGTTGGCCCTAAGGTAAAAGATTCAATTGAAGACCCCTTCAAGTAAGAGACCTGGTTGAGAAGCGCTCGTGTTGGGTTATACGTTAGAGAGCAAGGTACGACCACTGCATCGGGTATATGTGAGTGTTACTATCTTGTATCTAGCTTTATCTTCTGAATAGTGGATATCTTGGGTTTGACTGCTCCGTAGTGGTTTTTCTCTTAATTGAGTTTCCACTTCGTCAACAAAATATTTGTCTCCTTTAATTCCGCATTTAATATTTTGTTGCACACTGTTCACACACACTTGATAAAATTAGAAGTCCATTTAATTTTTCAAAGACCCCTTCAAGTAGGTGACTTGGTTGGGAAGCGTTTGCATTGGGTTATGCATCAGAGTTCAAGGTACGACCACTGCATCAAGGATATGTGAGTGCTACTGCTTTGTAACTAGCTTTGTCTTCTGAATAGTGGATATCCTAGATTTAGTTGCCTCGAAGTGGTTTTTCTCTTAATTGAGTTTCCACTTCGTTAACAAAATATTTGTGTCATTTAAATTCCGCATTTACAATATTTTGTTACACGTTGCACACGCACACGGTTAAATTAGAAGTCACTTTATTTTTCACAATTAATACTTATTTACCTTTGTTAATAATATAGGGCACTACACTGGTGATAATCTACCTAACTAGTAGAACCTGAAGTTTTATGTGGCTTGAAACTAACAAGGAGAGGTTATAGTATTTCATGTTAGGCTCATGGAGGCCCTAAGTAAGTTGTTCACTGTTGCTGTTCACAGAGGTTTTTTATCACGTTTCTCAGTTGGTTCTGGTAGCAACGAGGTGCTTAATATTTCTCATTTATTGTTTGCAAACGATATTTTAGTCTTTTGCGGGGCTAATCTTGATCGCCTCCGTTTTCTTCAAGTTTTTTTTTTTTTTGAAGCGGTTTCAGGTTTAAAGATCAATTTGGCCATGTCAGTGCTGGTTCCTGTGGGTGATGTTGTTAGTATGGATATTTGGTTGGCATTTTGGGTTGCAGAGTTTCCTCTCTACTTTTAAAGTATCTCAGTCTTCCGTTGGGGGCCCCTTTTAAGGCTAAGTCCATTTGGGATGATGTAGTGGGCAAGATTGAAAGACAGGTGGCTAGTTGGCAGATGATGTATCTGTCAAAGGGTGGTAGAGTTACCCTTAGAAAGAGCACTTTATCTAATCTCCCCACGTATTTCCTTTCTCTCTTCCCCTTTCCTTCCAGTGTTGCTAGTCGTATAGAGAAGTTGCATCAAGATTTTTTTGTGGGAAGGTCTAGGTAAAGATTTCAAATATCATTTGGTTAGCTGGTCCACGGTTTGTTCCCCTTTTTCAGAAGGTGGTTTGGGTATCCGGAATTTGAGGACCTTTAATAAGGCTTTATTAGGGAAATAGTTGTGGCGTTATAAGCATGAGAGAGAGGCTTTGTGGAGATCAATAGTGGATGCTAAGTACAATTCTACTTGGGCTGGTTGGTGTTCCTTAGACCCCCATGGTCTCACGAAGTTGGGCTTTGGAAGAACATTAGGAAGGAGTGAAGTTTGTTTAGTAGCTCCAATCTTGTATTGGGAGATGGATCCAGGATCAGATTCTGTGATGATGTGTCGTGTGGAGAGATGCCCCTTAAGGAAGCTTTCCCAAGTTTGTATGACATAGCTTGCGACAAGAACTCGCTTGTTGCAGCTCATTTGATTCTGGAGAATGGATCTTTTCAGTGGGATGTCAAGTTCATTCGAGCGGCCCACGATTAGGAGGTGGACGTCTTGGCTTCCTTCTTCACCTTATTGTATTTTTTCTATTAGATTAGATCGTGATGGGGAAGACAAGATTTGGTGGTTTCCTTTTTGCAAATGTAAGTTTGATGTTAGATCTTTCTATAAGATTCTTACTTACAAGGAGACAGTTCATTTCCCCTGGAAAAGTATTTGGCAGAACAAAGTTCCTTTAAAAGTTGCATTTCTCACTTAGGCGGCAACTCTAGGGAATATCTGTACTTTGGACAATCTCAGAAAGAAGCAAGTCATTGTGATTGAAAGATGTATGTGTAAAAAGAAGGGAGAGTCTGTGGATCATCTACTTCTTCATTATGAGGTTGCTTGCGTTCTATGGAATGCCATTTTTAGTCGTTTTAGTTTGTCTTGGGTTATGCTTCGTTGGGTGAGCGCTCTCGGAGTGAGGTTGTGTGGAAGATGGTTCATTGCTGCCTCTTATGGTGCTTGTGAAGGGAACGCAACAATAGACAGTTAGAGGACAAAAAAAGAACCATTAATGAGCTCATTTATTTTTTCTTTTATTCTTTGTACTCTTGGACGGTTGCGTTCCTTGCCCCTTTAGTAATTAGTTATAATGATTTTCTTGTTTTGTTTTCCTCTTCTTCTTAGTTGTCATTCTTGTATACTCCCTGTGTATTTGATCGCACTGTACGCTTTTAATGAAATTTCTCTAACTCATACAAATATATATATATATATATATATTTTATTGCAGGAATGTAGGATCCGTAAAGTTACTGTGAGCACGTGTGATCGCAGCCCATGTGATCGATCGTACCAGATTCTTTAATCTGCAAGAGAAAGTAGACTTAGCTGTCGACGTTAGAATTCAACGTTGGCACGCCAGAGGACTATTGCAAAGCCAGCCAATGAATAAGATAATATGACAAGACAACGATGGATAGGAAGCAATCGAGGCTTCTTCAAACGACCAAAACGTCAACCCTCAAAAGTCACCTTTGGAAAAGAAGAAGTAAAGCTACGTCTACAAAACTGCAGAATCGCTTTGAATCCCTTTTCTTCTTGCTCTTTCTCTCTAAATTCTTACAGGTAAGACGCTCCTTTCTGATTCTCTTCAACATTTTTGCCTTGGAATCCCTGTTTTTTCTTTCTTAGCATTCGTACTTTGATTACATTGGGTTGCAATGAGAACTCGGTATTTGAACTCCTTATAGCATTTGCGCCCTCTAGAAATTGCGGACATCTTGAGATTGATGTTATCGGTTAGTGTATATATATCGGGGAAATTGACAAACTTTTAACATAATGTTTCAATTTAGAGATTTCAACTGTGAGTTAAATGTGTGGAGAAAACGACATCGATAACCGCTTAAAGCAAAAATTTTATGGAATGTGTGTATGCTGGGCAAATTCTATAAGCATAATGCTCCGTATTATTCAGAAAAATTTGGTCAAAAAGATAGAACCTCTGAGTGTTGACCTTTATTTTTTATGGGTATGCGCTTATATGATAGGAGAAGTATGCTGATTTAAGAACCTAATTTTGTTTAAGTAATGAATATGAACCAAGTTACATATTATGCAGGCTGTTTAAGATTTTAAAGGTTCGTTTATCTGAGTAGAAATTATCCATGTTTGTCTCGTGTTCTGAATTCTGCCAAGTTTATATAACCCGAGTAGTGCAGGTTCGGTTCTTTTTGGCTGGGTTCATGTGTCCTGATTTGTGCCACAACATTGATTTTTGTACGGCATCTAGGTAAGTCTCACCTTATTGCAATAGGAATTAGGAAGTCCAGATGAGATTAGCAGTAAATTTTGTTGTGGCCATTTTATTAACTCCTACTGCTATCGAGGTTACTTTTATGCATAATTTCAAGGAGCTCCCAATATCAGCTAGGAATCTAAATATGGATCAGGAGTAGTAGAGGTTACAAAAGCAAGCGACGCTGTGATCTTTGAGGACACACTTATAATTATATATAGCTCGTGAGGAAAGGTTTTGCTGCAGACATTGCATAACTAATTGAAATGTGTTACCTGTTGCACTTTGTTTTGCTATTTTATTTGTTCCAAAGTATTTTTAATTTATTTCCTAATGTATTTAACTCTAGAAGTTTATAAAGTGGATATGTTATTCAGAAGTAAGCCCTCTGATTCATGCGCTGTATTGAAGTATATTTTTTCTTGGCATATGTAGGTGATATCCTGTTATGGGAAATGTGGAATCAGCATATGATGATTCCCATGACGATTTGCGGAGTCATCCACCTTCTTATGCAGGAAGTTCAACAGATACTCACTATCGACAGATATATCCTGATGCCCATGACGATTTGCGGATTCATCCACCTTCTTATGCAGGAAGTTCAACAGATACTCACTATCGACAGATATATCCTGATGCCCATGACGATTTGCGGATTCATCCACCTTCTTATGCAGGAAGTTCAACAGATACTCACCATCGACAGAAGCAGCAAACTACATGCATACCTGATAATTTTAAATCCTTGGATCAGGTTTTCACTGTTACTTTGACTTGTTGATAGAATTTGTGGTGACATTAAATGTTAATGGCTGGTTGATGCAAGTTCATTATTGGCAGAATGCTTTTCTTTTTTAGTTATAAATAAATATATAAGGTGCTTCTTCAGTTATTGAATGTCATGGGGCATCATAAGACGGCATCATCGATTTCGAATAAGTTGACAAGGATCATTCTGGAAGCTGGTCAATCATCTGAAACATAGATGTACAACTCATGAGGATCATCAATATTGACTACCATTTAGATGAGAAAATAGTTTTTAACGTATTGGTTCTTATTTTCTTCTTGTCTCTATTGCTAATAGGAAAAGCTCTGAGAGTTTTACATCATAAGTATTTTACTAGAATATCTTGAAAAGTCTTCCTTCTTTGTTAACAAACTCAAACACCTAAAAAAGAAGAAACAAATATGTAATTTGGGTATAAAACAGCATGAGCGTAACTATTTCTTAGCTGATTCTATCCCACTTATCCATTTTTTCTCTCCTCTCTTTGTTCTCAATTTCTTTACTTTTTCTTTTATATATCGAGCCATATTTTCTCTCTCCCTTCTCTCAACAAAATCTTTAAGACACATGTAGGTTTGTGCGAAGAGACTATTGCCAAACTAAGCTGAAGACCAATTTAGCATTTCCATAAAAGCAGCAAATGAGTCCACATTAGCAAATTACATGAAGTCCTTTTAATTGCTCTTGTGATTAACAGAATGCAACTTGTTTCAGGTTGGAATGGTTTAACCAAAACCAGTTTGTTCCCTGTTTCTTGATGTTTTGATCCTGACCCAACCTAAGCCTTAAACTTGTTAGTTCTACTAGACCTAGCCAGTTTGTTACCCTGGTCGAGTTCACCATATTGGGATAATCTCTTGAATTGTACAAAGCAACTCAGCTGGTCTGAGGGGATGTAGTCCTAATGTCTAAACTACTAGCATATAAAAAATCATATTGCTGACGCAGTTGGAGTTGCTTTATTTTATCTTCTTTTAACCAATAATAATAGAGGATTCTGTTACCCATTCGGAGTTCATTGGGTTTCTTGAACAAAGAAAAAAAAATATTGTTGGTTCAGTCTTAGATTCTCATCAAAATGACATATCGTTGGTTTCTTGAATATCCCTCCTTCACCAATTAGGGTTCTGTTACCCAGCATTCTTTTTAGAGGATATATTGGTTGAGCATTTTGTGGTAGGAAGTGATTTCATATGGGGAATAAACTTTAGATCTGGTATATAGAATGACCAATATGCAGGTAATTTTAATAAGAATATAACAAAAAACCAAGAATGTGATTTATCATTCAAAAAGAAAAGAATTTATGCTTCTAGTTAGAGAGGATCTACAATTTTTTTTTTCTTAAATCCTTGTTTGAATGGATCTCTGCAAACGCCTTTCTCAGTATCTCTAAATTTGTAGACTTTTATACTCTCTTTTCTCGTTCTTAACTTTGTTGGGTGCTTTCTCTTCTATACTTCATGTGTACTTGGGTTATGCCCCTTGTGCTCTTTTAATGAACTTAAGTACTTAATAGAAAAAAAAAAAATAATAAAAAAAAAATAAAAAACAAAAAGAGTCAAAATAAGGAACAAATGGTTTAAATAAGCTAATCCTCCTACATACTTTCTTGAGTTCTATTATATGCCTATATTAGTGGCTAAATAGCTGAATGGTCAATGTGAAAGTCCTTTGGAATCAAGCTGGAAGGGTTATCAATGTTATCCAGCGAAAAGGAAATTTGTTTTGTCATGAGGATGGTGCTTTCCAATTTAATTTGGTTTTGTGTGGATATTTGGCTTGGAATTTTTGAATTCGAATTATCGGTTTGAGAAGGATTGGTTTGAGCTTTAGGATGATCCTTCAAGGATAGAGATTCCTTGAAGTCAATTAGCAAGCTTTATATGGTAACAACTATATGATTGATGGTTTGCGAAGCTTGGAACAATGGACTTCATTGATGGGAGCTGATTCATTTAGTATTATTGGACTGTTGTTCTTTATAGAGTTTTAAGGGGTGAAATCACCTGTTATTCTTTTTTTTTTTTTTTGATAAGTAAGATTTCATTAAAAAGCGCAGAGGGGCGCAACCCTAGTACACAGGAAGTATACTAAAGAAGCCCCTATACAGAGGAAATAAAAGAACAAGAAAGTAAAAAGTCAGCGAACAACATACTACCCGGGCTATGCCCCGACACCCAAAGATATAACATATTAAGCACATTTCTACAAAGAGCCCCAATCGAAACCTCCACATCCTCAAAAAGCCTAGAATTTCTCTCATGCCACAAGCCCCACAAAACACATAAAGGAACCTGCTTCCAAATATGGAAACCAGGACCACGACCCAGCACAGTGCCCCAACTAGTCAATAAATCCAACACACTACTAGGCATAACCCACTCTACCCCAAACAAGCTATAAAAAAAACTCCAAACAACCTGTGCCACATCACAATGAAGAAGGAGGTGATCAACGGACTCCCCATGCTTCTTACACATAACACACCACTCTACCACCACAATACCACGCCTACGTAAATTGTCATGAGTTAAGATCTTTCCTAAAGCCGCTGTCCAAACAAAAAACGCCACCCGCTTCGGAGCTTTAACACGCCAAATACCCTTCCAAGGAAAAGAGGCCGCCTCGTGACACACTAAAGCTTTGTAGAAAGTCTTCACCTCAAAATTCCTCCTCTTGGAAAGATTCCACACCACCCTATCAACCTCTATACCGAACCCGAGTAGAGTATAATTGATCAAAGAAGGACATCACCATCTCCACCTCCCAATCCTGAGCATAGCGCGTAAAGAGAACATTCCAATGAATCACGCCTCCTACCACAGACAAATTATCCACCACCCAAGCATTAGGAGAACACGCAATAGAGTACAAAGCTGGATAACAGAGCTTGAGAGGCTTGTCCCCACACCAAAGATCATGCCAAAAGCGAATATGAGACCCATCACCCACCTCAAACCGCAAAAACTTGGCAACACTATCCCACCCCTTTCGAATAAACTTCCAAACACTGACACCATAAGGCCCCGTAATTGGTAAGGAACACCAACCTCCTTTCACACTCCCATACTTCACCTCAATCACCGATCTCCACAAAGCATCGCGCTCCTGAGAGAACCTCCAAATCCATTTCCCCAATAAGGCTTGATTAAAATTAACAACATTACGAACACCCAATCCACCAGCCTTAATTGGAGTACAGACTCGATGCCAATTGACTAAATGAAATTTAGTCTCATCACCCAAACCACTCCACAGAAACTCCCTTTGAAGCCGCTCCAGTTTCTTAGCTACACTCACAGGAATAGGGAACAAAGATAAGTAATAAGTAGGAATGCTAGAAAGAGTACTGTGAATCAAGGTCACCCTTCCACCCTGGACAAATAAAGTTTCTTCCAACTAGCCAACCTTCGTTCCACCTTCTCAATAATCCCATTTCAAATAGAAATAGATTTGAACGACGCCCCCAACGGCATACCCAAATAAGTCATCGGCAGAGACCCAATTCTACAACCCAGAATATGTGCCAAAGACTCTACATCATTCACCTCGCCAATAGGGACCAATTCGGATTTGCCTAAATTGATCCTCAACCCTGACACTGCTTCGAAATATAAGAAGATACACCTCAAATTTCGAACATGCTCGACATGTGCTCCACAAAAAATTAAGGTATCATTCGCAAACAATAAATTATTCACCACTAAAGCTTCATTACCCTGAAGCCCACTGAGAAGCCTGAAAGTAAGCCTTGGAGCATAGCCGCATTCAACATCCTGCTAAGCGCTTCCATAACCACCACAAACAGTAGAGGAGAAAGAGGATCACCTTGCCTAATCCCCCGCGAGCTCTGAAAGAAACCAGAAGGGACGCCATTAACCAAAATGGAAAATTTTACTGTAGCATGTAAAGGAGGAAATCCCAATTCACGTGATCATAAGCTTTCTCCAAATCCAGTTTGCACAATAATCCGGCCTCCCCTGACCGCCTTTGGCTATCCAGACATTCATTGGCTATAAGAACCGAATCCAAGATTTGCCTTCCACCAACAAAAGCATTCTGAGAGTTCGAAATAATTTTCCCCAACACTGATTTGAGCCTATTAGCAAGGACCTTAGAAATAATTTTATAGACCCCTCCCACCAAACTGATAGGCCTAAAATCCTTAACCTCCAAAGCATCAGCCTTCTTAGGAAAAAGGGGAACAAATGTTGCATTCAAACTCCTCTCAAACTGGCAACTATTATGAAATTCTGAACATACCGCCATAATATCTTTTTTGAGAACCCCCCCGCTTGGCTTCAATTTGTTCAAACAAAGCCAACAATTTATCTTCAAATTGGTCACAAGACACTCCTACTAGTTTGTAGTAACCCTTCACCCTCTCCATCACCCATCTAGGAAACACATTCGAAATAGAATCCTTGTCCATCTCCACTGCCAAAGGCAAAACCGATAATGGGCCCAAACCCTCCACCTCATCCCCTACACCACCCTCCACGTATACAGAGCTGAAATCATAATGGAAAAAGGAGGAGGACAACTCCTTTGAGCCCTCCTGTTCTCTAGGAATGCCCGCAGAAGACACACCCTCCCCCTCAGAAATCGAAACAGAAACCAGCCCATTCCTAGACATCGAACCGAAAGGGTCAGAAACCAAAGAAGGAGCAAAGGGGGAAAAATCCGAAACAACCAAAGTGTCCGAACTAGCCCCGACCACCAGCGCACCTTCTGCATTCATCGGAGAGTCGATCAAAGCAAGATTAGCCTCCGGACCCTCCAGACTAAGAATGGAAGACACAACCCCAGAAAAAAGTTCCGGATGAGAGACCAAGCTAGCCAAATCGTGAAAACCCATAAAAGAAGACGACCCACCAGAACCCTCTGGAGTCACCGGAAAAGTACCCATCCTTACCGACGAACCCACTCCATCCTCCCTAGCCGCTGCGACCGAATCAGGCCGATGGCCCTGCACGGGTCTGGAAGACTGGTTCTCCGGAGCAGAGAAACCGGACGTTCGAGACATGGGACACGACCCACCGAGAGGCTCAGAGACTGCCGAAGGATATTCTGAATCGCCATAGTCCAACGCCGGCGACGGACCTACCTCAGGACGCCCTACCGATTCCGCTAAAAGGTCACAATAGCTGGGTTTCGGGCCTTTCGGAACCCAACGCAGTCTTCTCTTCCTATTCTTATTTTTTTTCTCTCCCAACACACTTGGACTTAGAGCCAGGCCCAAACGAAGAAAGCCCATCACAAACCCTGCTAAGAGCTTGATCCACATTAGCCTTCAGCTTCTCCAGCTGGCTTTTCCACAACAAAAGAGAGGGAAACGTGTGCCCTTCTCCTGTCAGCAGATAATCTGCAAAAAGATCACCACAGAAGCTACCACCCTTGCCTCGAGCAGCAGATTTCATAGGCAACAAACTGACACCCATCCCATCCTTCACGTTCTCTGCGCCACAACGGTTACAAAAATTCTTCTCCGATGGCTTCTCTGATCGGGACAGCTCCTCCTCAGCCGAGTGATCACGGCACTTCTCACCTAACGGAGCCACCGGAAGAAACAGCTTCTTCTCCACCTCCGGACCTTTGGCACCTCTACGCAGGACTTCCACGAAGGAAGAAACTCCGTTTTTGCCGGGAGAACCAACCGGAATAAAGGGGACAGAACCTTCATTATCCTCACCACCTGCTCTCCGAATCCTCTCTGGAACTGAAGCTAAACGACCCGTGCCATGCCCATTCGGGATATTGAGAAAATCTCTAACCTTACCCAGCTCAAGAACAAATTTGCTCCAACCCCTCCCCTCATATCCTTCAGGAATGCAAATAAACCCTCTCCGGCCACCCACAGCGTAGACTGCCACTTCGAGAAATCTACCAGCTGCATTACCACCTCGTCTAACAATGAGAACCTTTGACCCCTCCCTGAAAGACCTAACAAAATCCTTATCCCCCAGAAACCACAACAGACTCTCCATCGTCGAAGCTAGCCACCCAACACTTTGAGCTCCAAGCAAAACCAGCCCTGAAAAATTCCTCCTAATTTCTTCCAATCTCACCACCGATGCTCCTTCTACCACTGAGAACACAAACGACTTCGCCTCCACCCAGCACCACCTCTCCATAATGCACTAATTGGAGACACCCCTGTTATTCTAAAAGCTTAAGCTAATAGGAAATAGTTAATTTAATTATTTAATTAATGTTTCAATACTCCCCCTCGTGTGGACTAAACCCCTCCCCTCTCTCAACAAGTGGGGCTCATCACCCAAAGCTAAAATGGGAGGTAATTTAAGGAGTCAATGTTCGAACTCAAAAACACTGCTTTAATACTATTTTAAATTTTAAATCATATGTTGTCCCAAAACTTTTAGCTGATAGAAAATGGTGAATTTAGTCATTTAATTAATATTCTAAAATAAAAACTATTGGAGAAAAAACAATCAAACTGAATTCTAGATTTTATCTTGAAAGTGCCTCTAAAGTAAATGATGTGTCCCATAACAATGAGGATTATGCCCCCAAAAAATCAGGTCTCGATTTTTGAAGTGCTTTATACATGGCAGTATAGTAGGTAATCTATTCAATTGAAACAAAGTGATAATGATGATTATGCCCCTAACTACAGGATGATATATACAGGGCTGTAAATGAGTCGAGTCAAGCCGAGTAGTGGCTATGCGAGCTCGGCTCGTTCACATTTTACTCGATCTCGAGTTGAGTTTGAATCTTAGGCTCGACTCAACTCGACAAGACCAAAAACTTGTGTGAGCTCGAGCTCGAGTTCGCCCATTAGCCGAGGCAAGTGCCTTACCGAGTACTTGGCTCAACAAGGCACTTTGGACACTGTCTATGGTCTATTCCTCTGCTGTGGCGACTGCACCACCACTGCCAAGAGTGCGTGGGTGCTGCAACCTATGACATGATTAAGGAGTATTGCCCCAAGGAAAAAGAGGTCATGATCTAGTACGAAGAGTGCATATTACGCTACTCAAAAGTTAGACCGATCGTTCTTCTCCAATAGGAACATGGATCCTGGTATTAACTCATCGAATAGACACTGTTTTTGATCCATATCACTTTAACCAGTTATTGATGGTGATGATGAACGACTTGATTAGCCAGATAGAGTGTTATGGATTTGGTAGGGAAGAAGATGGAATTGGGAAGGTGAAGAAAGACTTGAAGAAGTAATTGTTGAAGGATTAGGGTTGTCTGGAAGTGGAAGAGGCGTGATAGTGTAGTTGTTGAAAGTGTTTCAAAAAAGAAGACGTGTGATGGCATGGGGAAGGGAAGCATCAGAGTGTGGAGCTCAAGATAGTAAAGATGTCTCAAGAAGATATGACAGGTGTAAGGTGGGATTTGGATCTGGTTTGGTTAATTGATTTTACGCTTGGTATCCATGGATTTGGTTAAGAGTGAGGATTGATTAGGACACACGACAATGGCCCACGTTAGACGTTAGTCTATAAGAAAGAAATCCAAAATTAGCATTATAAATTTATAGCTTTGTCAGAAGGATTTGGCTTCCCTCTAGTTATTTAATTATTGGAAATTTTTGGTTGTTTAAACAAATGGTAGAGATTGTAAGATTGTGAGAAAATTTGCTAACAGTGATAAAGATTAAGATTGTTCTTACAATTTTCACATTTGAACAATTAGAAATTTTCAGTGATTAAATTACTATAGGTAAGGTAAATCCAGTTAGAAATTACAAGAGCTTGGCTTTGTTGGCTCCAAGGTTGATTCTTCCTTATTTACGTTTCATTCATCTGCATCTTAATTTATGTAGATGACATTATTATTACTAGGGGTAATTACCTTTTCTCCCATGAACTACCAATTTTTGCAGATACCCCCCATGAACTACCAATTCGACCAAAATAGAGCATCCAACTATCAAAGTTGCACGTTTTCCTCCCTTCAGTCAGTCAGAGGCGTTATTTTGGACGGTCAACGCGTCATGTGCGCATCACGTGCCGTTTTACAAGTTTTTTTTCCTCTTTTGCCCTCACTTTCAATGACCCAACTTGACACTGCCAACACGCATTTGTCCCAGCTTTTTTTTTTTTTTTTTTTTTTTTTTAATTTTTTTTAATTTTTTATCTTTTTGTTTTCCTTTTTCCAGTCCCTCTTACGTGTAATGAGACCTCACCAACTCTTTTTCTACCTGGGAAAACCTCCAATGTTGAGAGTAGACAAAAACTCCGCGCAACCTCCTTTTCCTTCCACAGCATCACAGACTCTTGAGTGAAGCTCTCTACAGGCGGAGACGTGAAGAAGACGAAGCCCATTGCCATGGCAAAAGCTTTCTTGAGTTGCAGGAATGGGACCCAAATGCATGCGTAGAAGACAATGGTGGCCATGCACAAACGAGACCTAGAAAGTAGAAGGCAAATAATTTTTCTTGTTTGTTTTGTGCGAAAGCTGATACGAAGGAAACTTGGAGAAAACGGTCATTTATATTGCAAAAAAAGCGTTATGAAAAGTTGCAAGTTTTCTTTTGGCTACAATTGGCATTGTTAAGTTACGTTATTCAACCAAAGTTACATGATTCACGACTCGTGGACGTGATTCTTTTTTTTTTCAACAAATTTCCATCTTCGTCGCCATATCATACGTTTAGTATTTCTTCTTCACATGATGGGTCGACCTGGCCTTGAGTGCTCATATAGCTTGGGAAAATGATGAAAACCGGTCATGTCTAAATTTTCCCTTTTCAAAAACCTTATGCAATATTTTGTTAATTAATTTAGGTTTCTACAACTATATTTTCCTTATAAATCAAATGCTCTGTTTTGGAGGGTCTAAAACAGAGCATTTGATTTCCAACTTGCTATTGGATGCTTCATGACTCACTGTGGTTGAACGCTATATATATATATATATATATGAGGCATGTCACTGTTGCGATCCATGTTCATAAGACTTTCAACCAAGCCTCTAACTATACAGTTAATAATTTTTCGTGAAGACTTATTATTGAAAATGAAAGCAATAAAGCAAGAGTTTAAGAATTGAAGGAGCAAAATAATACTCCGTAATTATATCTCAGAAACAGAGTTTGGAGATTTCTGGGTTACAATAGCAAATATATCTGGAATTATTTGTGGCGAACACATTGCAAAAAATGCTTGGTGTCGCTTCTCAGGTTGGGTAATTTTTCTGCTCAAGTTGGAACTTTTCCAGGCTGAGCACTAAGTGGTTTTATGCACTTAATGTTGAATAATTAGCACCGATTTTTTCTTCTAAAATGAAGCTAGTTGGTTTTGTTGCATATATAAACTATTGCTGCTTATAGTTGACATGGATAATTAACAACTGAAAAGGGTATTGTGAATTTGTGATGTTGGAGGCACTGATATAATGAAAATTTTGACGTTTTCAATTCTGTCTCCTGTCTCCAAGCATGTCCAAGCTGTGTTTCAAGCCTGCTTATAATCCATATACTGAACCTAGCTTGGAGATTTTCAAGTAATGAATAATGTATTTCTCTAATATGGCTATTTTATCTTTAGCTATGAGAAAAAAATTCATAAAATATCCTTTATTGTTTCCAGTCACCATGAAGGCTTTGGGAAATGGGTAGAGGTTGGAAACTCTAGCAATGGGTGGACGTCTCAGCTTTTCCCGATCTTTGCGGCTTTTTGAGATTGGTTGGTTGAGAGAAAAGGAGAGCGATCCTGTCACTTGAAGTCGTTGTCGTCGTCCAGTCTGTCATGTGTCGACGACAGGGACCGCGAGCTTTTGCTCCCCAAAGACGTATGTGGTGGAGCCCGTGAGGGATCGCAGCATTGGCAGAAACTTCAACTGCCAGGTCTCGCTGCCGAGACTCTCCAGCGCCGGTAGCAGCTATTCGAGGAGCTTGTTGTTTTCCGGGGAGCTTTTTCTTATTTCTTCTAGTCGTGTTAAATCTGATGAGAGAGAGAGAGAGAGAGAGAGAGAGAGAGAGGATTGAGGGAGATGAGGGCAAAAGTGGAAGAAAATTCATTAAAAATGCACGTGATGCGCACATGACGCGTTGACTGTCCAAAATAACGCCTCTGACTGACGGAAGGGGGGAAAACGTGTAACTTTGGTAATTGAATGCTCTATTTTGGTCGAGTTGGTAGTTCGTGGGGGGTATCTACAAAAGTTGGTAGTTCATGGGGGGAAAATGTAATTACCCCTTATTACTACCTCCATACCATCTACTATTGATGATATCTTGCAACTCCTTCGCGCTGACTTTGCAGTGAAAGATTTGGGCAAACTCAGTTCTTCCTTGGCATTGAAGTTCTACCTCTACAGTCACGACTCCTCTTATCCCAACGCAGATACATTATGGATCTATTGCAGAAAACTAACATACTAGAAGCAAAACCAATCACTTCTCCAACGTCTTCTTCTCATATCCTCTCAGCGTATAAAGGTGATCCTATGGCAGATCCATCCCTATATCGTAGCACAGTTGGGTACCTGTCTCTCACTCAACTTGACTTGGCATTTGCTGTGAGTCGTGTATGTCAGTTCATGCACCGCCCAACAAAGCTTCACTGGCAAGCTGTAAAGAGGATTCTTCGCTATCTCAATCGCACATCGTCACATGGCTTACTTCTCAAAAGAACCAGGTCACCTATTCCTGAAGCATTTTTTGACACTACTGGGCTGGTTGCCCTGATGGATGATGCTCGACGGGTGGCTATTGTGTTTTCCTTGGTCCTAACCTCATCTCATGGAGCTCTCGTAAACAGCCAACCATCTCTCGTTCATCTACTGAAGCCGATTACAAATCCATCGCAACACCGCGGCATAATTGCTATGGATACAGGCTTTACTTCGTGATCTTGGAATCAAGATTCCCTCTCCACCAAAACTATGGTCTGACAATATAGGTGCAACTTACCTCTCGGTAAATCTAGTCTTCCATGCCATAACAAAGCACATGGTGATTGACTTCATTTCATCCGAGATCATGTTGCCGACAAATCCTTACAATTCCTTTTTATCCCCAGTAAAGATTAGCTACCAGATGTTCTTACCAAACCCATTGTGGCCACATGATTCCATGAGTTTTGTAACAAGCTCAATGTCTGTTTTCCCCCGTTGAACTTGCGGGGGGATGTTAAAGCATATCACGTGTTATCCAAAACAACACATATCCAAACCAATTCTAATCCTATACGAGAGTCAAGTGATAAGAGATTAGAATCAAACAAGTAAGTGATTAGAGATTAGAATCAAACAAGTGATAAGTTTGAATTCTATCACAGTTAGGAGTCTTTTGGTAAATAGCTTTCTTGACTTCTATTGTAGTTAAACTACACTTATAAAACCTTATAAATATCAATACAAACTCACTAGATAAGTACGGTGCAAAGCTAATACAATTATATTCATGTGAATTCATATCTACTAACTAAGTAATGTGGGACTCAGCATTTATGACCATCTTTATAAACCACTCACTCTATGTAGGCTACTCCTTATCTTCCTAATGTGACAGTGGTATTACAAACCCCCCTCTTAAACCCCTGATGTCCTCATCAGGACCATGTCATGCGGTACTCCAGTACCACATGGCCTGGCATTATTAGGTAGATTTGATACTTATTCTTAACGTCCCAGAAAAAAGCGCTAGCCACATTTGTGCTATCATCTACTAACTTAGTAATGTGTAACTTAATACTAATGAGTCATGACTATCTTTATAAATCAACCATTCTATGTGGATTACTCCGTATCTTCCCAATGTAGGACATGGGTATTACACTTGATGCCTTGAGTATTCTTCTCATCCTTGTTAGGTAGATTATGTGGATTACTCCCTATCTTTTCAACGTGGGTCATGGGTGTTGAACTTGATGCCTTGAGTATTCTTCTCATCCTTGTCCCCATTGTTTTTTCTAACAAGAGAACGCACATTATGGGACTGAGAAGAACCCATAACAAAAGGGGTTAAGAAACACACTCAAGACATTAGTTCAAATAAGAGTGAACCCAGTCTGTTACCAATTGAAAGAACTCGTGGAACAGTTCTAACCGCACAAACAACATAACAAAAGGGGTTAAGAAACACACTCAAGACGTTAGTTCAAATAAGAGTGAACCCAGTTTCCAATTGAAGGAACTCGTGGAACAGTTCTAATTGCACAAACAACAATACTAGAAATAATTTGTGAATTAAAATATTGAACTAAGACAACATGAAGAACACAACCACAAAAATAATCGCAAATTCACAACACAAGATTTTCTTGATAAAGTGGAAAACCCTTTGAACACATGAAAGGAAAAAACTACTACGGGACAGCCAAAGGTAGGAAATCATATATATATATAAAAGCCGGGTTCTAACTAACTGGTCTTTTAAGTAAAAAATCGGTGAATTTTAAAGGTTGAACAGGTTTTATCATGATTTGAATAAATTTATTGTGCTTTAATGAAAATATCATGGGTATGAATCTTCGTGAGACCAAAATAAAGGCTTTTTCGCATTATAGCATTAAGTGGTGAGAATTTTTTAAAAAAATCTAAAATTAAAAACTTTTCCTTATCATATATATATATATAAAAGCCGAGTTTTAACTTAGAGTTAGCCTATAATTGTGACACATGGCGTGAACCCATCATTTTTAAATACTGACCCGGTCTTTTAAGTAAAAAACCGGTGAATTCTAAAAGTTGAACCGATTTTGTCATGATTTTAATAAATTTATTGTACTTTAATGAAAAAATCATGGGTGTGAATCTTCATGAAACCAAAATAAAGACTTTTCGCATTATAGCATTAAGTGTCATTATAGCATTAAGTGGTGAGAATTACCACACCGACGATAGAAAAAATTCCTGCTTTTTCTATTTATGTTTTGGTAATCAAAATCATGGTTTTCTTCTTACTATTTTTCTTCATACTCATTTTCATTATAAACTATACCTATGGGAACAAAGATTTTAAAATGTTTTAATTTAGAGAAATTTTTCTTGTACACACTTTGTACACAAAGTCCTACGTGATACACACTAAAAAAAAAAAAAAAATTAGAAAACGTAATGCGTATCACACTAACAATATCAGAGATTCTTACTATTAATCTTTCTATTAATGCTTTGATAATCAGAATCCGGGTTTTTCTCTTGCTACTTTTTCTCTTTACACTTCTTTCCATTTTAAACTATACATCTGGGAATATTTTAAATGTTTTAATTTATTTAGATAAAAATTAAAATTATGGTTCTTTTGATAGTAAAATTTTATATGATTTATATATTGATGCAATGTTCTATGTGTAATGGAGATGGTTTTTTAAGTTTCAAAATTAAATTATAATTAATAATCCCGCGCATTGCGTTGGTTATGAGCTAGTTACTATAATGAAGAAGATCCAAAATACAAACATAGACACTTATACAACCCTTTTGCAAGGCTAAGACTCCGTATGACAATAATCTCCCTACTTGCCTTCCTGCTACCCAATCTTCTTTGAGTGCTTTTCCTCACTGATCCACTAGTAGACTTCTTTGTGGTTCAAGGATGTGTATGATGTGGTTTGAACAAAACAAGAGCAAAACATGAAGAGAGGGAATGCTTGAAGCTTTGTACAAATCTGGTCATGGAATCAAAGTAAAATTGAAGCAAGCTACCTCTAGAGGTTTTCTCTAGGTCTTCTTTAATCTCCTTGCTTAACCTCAGAAATGAGTATGAAAAAACTGTTTATATGAGGTCAAGAAAAGACACAAAAACGTCTTCGGATTTGTGCAAATCACGGCGTCACGTCAAGAGGGCGGTTAGGGTTTCATCGCTAACTCTCTGACATTTGACAACTTTTTGTAGGCGACGTCAAGACAGCCTTCTAACGGGCTACTGACGTGGCAGGGCAGAAACTCTCTGTGGCTTCATGTCATGTTCACATCTTGACGTTGCAAGGCAGTGACTCTCTATAGCTTCACGTCATGTCCACGTCTTAACATCCTTCTAACGTTTTAAGGCAGTGAGCTCTATGTGGCTCTACGTCATGTTCACGTCTTGACATTCTTCTGACTTATCAAGGCAGTGAGGTCTCTATGGGTTTGCATCATGTCTATGTCTTGACGGGCTTCTTGGGCTCTATGTGGCTCCACGTCACATCCACGTCTTGACGTCCTTCTGACGACAAGAATAAAAACACCCAAAAACCTATCTTTTTCACACTGAACACTTAGGAAATTAAATGATTTACAAGTAGGATTTTGGACACCGAATTAGGCCAATTTCTAAAATCTAATAGATGTTTAAAGAAACCTGAAGATAATTTTGAAGAAAACGGGAAAGTTGAAACAAACAAAATCCTTGATGAGACCAAATTATTTGTAGGGAGACCATATATAATGTAGTCATAATACACAGCACTTGATTGAATATTCTAGAAGCATAGAAAAGCATGTTGCCTACTGCATGATCATGACTGCTCCATGGTCTCAAATCTTCAAGGAACTGTCATGAAACTACAGATTATTACACCATACAAAGCATTGCGAGACTCTCTCTGGTTGTATTATATTAGTAATTTAATGTTAGCAATTTGAGTATCTTCAAAGAAAAATAATGCTACATATCTTGAGTGGCAGTCATTCAACTTCAGAAAAGATATATAACCAAATAGAAGGAAAACACAGAGTTTTGGGAATTATCTTTTTAACTAACATTTGCATGTGTTTTTTTCAAATAGATAGTCCTGGGGAATGGGTTTTATATATACGTGGTGTTAATTATACTTGTTATTTTGTCCTAATGGAACTCGCATAGTAACCAGGAGTGGCACCCAAATTTTCAGGTTATCTCTGCATTAAGGGAAGCTGGCCTTGAATCATCAAATTTGATACTTGGTATTGACTTCACTAAGAGCAATGAGTGGACAGGTGATTCTTTTTTCTTCTTTTTTTGAAAAGATAAAATAGTTATCAATAATTTGGGTTTTCTAAGTAAATAAAAATCACATTCAATGATTGTAGGCAAGTATTCATTCAACAGGAAAAGCCTTCATGCAATTGGTAGCACACCTAATCCGTATGAGCAAGCAATATCTATTATTGGTCGCACTTTGTCTCCTTTTGATGAAGATAATTTGATACCATGTTTTGGGTTTGGAGATGGTTAGTATCTTTTATTCTCTGCATTTGGTAGAAGATGCAAAGAAATTTTTCCATTGCGAGTTATCTGATAATGTCTATTTTTTTTACAGCAACAACACATGATCAATATGTGTTCAGCTTTTATCCCAATCACCAATCTTGTAATGGTTTTGAGGAAGCTCTTGCACGTTATAGAAATATTGTTCCGAACTTAAATCTGTCAGGTTCTTTTACTAGTTTTCCCTTGCTGCTTATCTACATATTCCTTTTGCCAACAGCTAATGAAGTTTGGTTCCTATGTATCTTTTCCCTCTAATCTTCTCTGCAGAAGGGATTGCTTTTTTCTTTCACATCGTAATTTTTGTACTTTATAGCTGCTAATACAAAATGCATTACAAAATAACAGTTTTATTGATGATGATGCCGGACTAGTAACTCTTTAGTTAGAATAGGAAAGACATTACTTGTAAGTTTTCCAGTACCAAGAAAATTTCTTGCTTGCCAAATTTTCTTTCCCCACATCTAAATGTCTTTTTAGTGCCTTGAACGTTGTCCTCTAATTCAGGGTATTGATTATCTAAGAAGTCCTTGCAAACAACATCAATAACATCCATTTCCAATGCAAGTTTAATTTTTAATTTCCTATCAAGTCACATGTACCTGGTGGGTTTTGAACCTACAGCCTCTCCTTTCTCCCTTT
Source organism: Alnus glutinosa (assembly GCF_958979055.1). NCBI lineage: Eukaryota > Viridiplantae > Streptophyta > Magnoliopsida > Fagales > Betulaceae > Alnus > Alnus glutinosa. The sequence goes on along the minus strand of NC_084899.1, from coordinate 14,164,253 downwards.
ACTTATAAGGGGAGGAGGTGCCATTTTTTAATTAGAGCTCATTTGCAACACATGTTCAATTTTAATGTTAAAATGGATGGAAATTTGCGCACATGACTTACACATGCAAAATTTATATTTGAAATGTCCAATTTACCCTGCAACCTAAGAAAAAAAAAACCAATTTTTTATTTTTTATTTATTTATTATTATCTAAAAAAAAAAAAGAGAGAGAAGAAGAAGCAAGGAGTTGAGTAGTGGCTGAACCTCCATCACGGCTGACGGCTGTAGTGGTGGTTTGGCCGTCCCCAAAATCGTTTTTGGGGGTGACCGAACCACTCTCAACCACCCCCAAAGTCATCTTTTGGCGGTGGTCGAGCCACCCCCTCAACCCTCTCTCTCTCTCTCTCTCTCTCTCTCTCTCTCTCTCTCTCTCTCTCTCTCTCTCTCTCTCTCTCTCTCTCTCTCTCTCTCTCTCTTAGTTTCTTTTTAAAATTTTGTTGTCTTTTTGGAGGACAAATGCGAAATTCTAACTCCTGAAATTGTGGTATTTTAAATAAAAAATTTGCACGTCTGGGTCACGTGTGCTGTTTCTATCCATTTTAACGTCAAACTCTAGTGAAGGGTGTTAACTACAAGAAAATGATAGCTGAAGAGGGTCAAGTGTCACAAATGGTATGTTGGGGGTAAGTGCAAATGAGTTGTCAGTTCAAAGGGAGTGAGTGTATTTTCCCCTTCAATTTTCGTAATGATATGTTGTTAGTCATCACTGTTTTTATTTATTTATTTCTTTTGACCTTGTCTTTGTGCGAGTGTGTGTCTATTTGTGTCTTGCCTTTGTCTTTTAGCTTGTAATCTTGAGTCCAAAATTTTGAATCTTGGGTTACTAACAACTCAATGCAACTCTAGTAAGCCTTATTCTCAATTTATAAGATTTATCTTCATTGATCCTTTGCCTGATTGATTGGAGTTAGCTACAAATACCTTTTTATCTCCCCTATATTAAGCTATCTTTTTTGTCACTTTGTGTGTCATATCTTTCTCCACTATGCATGTTATATTTATCTGGCAGTGTCATCAGCTTTCAATCCAGTGTTTGATAAGCTTGTCATCATAATTTGTATGTAACTTTTCTGCATTGCTAATTATATGTGAAACCTTTGATATGATCTTTATGATGGACGCTATATGTAGGTGACCTCTTTATGGTATCACATTGGCATTTGAGACATAACTTGTGAATCACATTTTGGGTTTAAATGAGATTAGCATGGTTCAGACCCAATAGAAAAGAGACGTGGAGGAAGAGAGGGAGGCAGATGCATATATTTGATTATGACAACTTTCCAACCCTTGTTTGTAGGTCCAACATCATTTGCCCCAATAATTAATGCGGCAATTGACATTGTGGAGAGAAGCAATGGGCAGTATCATGTTCTTGTCATTATTGCAGATGGACAGGTTCATTGAACATGTTTTATCCCATGCTTTATTTATTCTTATTTGGGTTTCATTTTCTCTTCTTTTAATCTTTTCCTTGTTGTCGGGATTCTATATAGGTTACTAGAAGTCCTGATACCCCACCAGGAAGGTTCAGTCCACAAGAACAATTAACTGTAGACTCCATAGTTGATGCTAGGTAAGGCGACTCCATTCGTATTCATGATTTGTTACATTGAGTTGTCCGTGCTTTGTTTACGGTATCATTCTCCTAAACAGCCAATATCCTCTCTCAATCATTTTGGTTGGAGTGGGGGATGGACCGTGGGATGCAATGCAGCAATTTGATGATAACATTCCTCACCGCTCATTTGACAATTTCCAGGTACTTGGTAAATGTCTGACTACATATTGATTTTTCACTTTTCCTTTAGCATCTGTACTCACGGTCTATATGAAGTTTCATACTTCCATATCTAGGTCAGTTCCCACCAAAGGGTTGAAATGTGGTGGCTGGTAGATATTTAGATATGTGGTCATTTTGTTTAACTAATAAAGCATGAGCTTTCTGTTCAAAATAATGAGTTATCTCTTTCTCTTGTGATTGGTGTGCTAGCTGCATGTCTTCTCCATTTCTGTGCTCCTTTTCTGCCCTCTTAGCACCATAAAAATATAGTTGAAGCTTATCTTCATCTTGTGTAAGCTTTGATCATGAAATGGTTGAAAACTTGCATACCAGAAAGTAGAAATTTGTAAAAGACGAGATGCATACTTAAAGTTAACTGTAAAATTGGTCACTGGTCGATGAAATTGTTTCTAAATGCTCGTATGAACTCATGGGATGGTATATTGCTGCATGTTGGAGTCCTTCCTCAGTGCAGTTAAAAACATTCGGTGTGAATAGTCAGTGGTTGCTCACAAGGATGTCATTTGTTGGATACTCTGTTAGAGTAAGGAGTTTGAGGTTAGATCTTTTTGTAAGTCATTTTGAGAAGCCACACATGTTATTTTCCCTCAGCAGAGTAATTTGCCTGCTGGTGCTCCTTCCAAGGTGTCTTGGGTAAAACTGTCAAATGTTTCACTTAAGAAAACTATGTTCCATTGGTACGGAATTCATGGAGAAATCATTTCTCAATGTATGCATTCTGTAATGCTGTAGTCTATTTCCTTTATCTAAGTCACGTTTAAAATATTCAAAAAAAAAAAAAAAAATTCAACCAGTCAGTGAATACTTTTTGAATGACTTTGGCTACTACCTGAGCCACAGAAATCTTTTTGAAGGAGCTTGGCTTTTGCTATCAAGTTGATATATATCATCTATGGAAGTTTTTTCTCCATCCATGTCTTCACTACTTCAGGTCCTTGCATTTGGGTTATGTACCTTGCTTTGATCTAGGAAATACAACTTAACAAACAGTCATGACCAATGAAGGATTTGGTTTGAGATGGTCTCCTTTGGGGTTGAGAGGATGACTGGCTTAATTGTGCTTTTGGAAGATAAATCAGTTCATTGACAACAGCATCTGGTTTGTCCTAGTTCAAAAATCTCACCTAGTATGAACCTAACACCGTGAAAGATCGTTCTATGCAGAGTACTCCATTTTGGATAGTTGAACTTTTGATGAATGGATGATAATATGATACCTGTTTTTTTTAATTATTTATTTCACTTTTTAACTCCCTCTTGCAGTTTGTCAACTTCACAAAAATCATGTCTGAGAACACCGAAGCATCAAAGAAGGAAACAGCCTTTGCACTTGCTGCTCTCATGGAAATACCAATACAGTACCGGGCAACACAAAATTTCATCATGTAAGGCCAAGAGTTGCAGTTTTCAGTAAATATGTAATTCCAGTTTAGGGAATTCTGAAAACATCAAACACTTCCACTTTGCAGTAGAGAATCCGGGGACCATTTACGTACAAGACCACTTCCACCTCCACAAGAGGTGATCAATCATGATAATGTAATGAGAGAGATGATCTATCATGATAATGTAATGAAATCATCAGTCCCAGACGTGACAAACGATAAAACAGTTGAGCCAACAGCTCCAGTGGAACAAGTAATTTCAATTCCCCCTAATTCTCCTTCACATTTATATTCAAATCAGAATGGTCTAAGATATATGTTTTCTTATTCAAGGTCTGCCCAATTTGCCTGGTGAATCCTAAGGACATGGCTTTTGGATGCGGTCATACAGTAAGTTGAAGCAAATCTGTTTTTCTTATGTGGTGTTACTATCATAATATAGTCTAGTGGACAAATGTGCTGTCCTGTCCAAGATCAAAATGATAGAGGAAGTTTAAAAAAAAATAATAATAAAAAAAAAATAAATAAAAATTAAAAATAAAAATGGTAAAAAGGAATCTTTAAGGTGGTTCATCAAAATATTATCTATAGTTGTGATTTATTTTTGTCTTCACAACGCCTGGTGTTTTTTTTTTTTTTGCTTCCCCATGAGATTGCTTCGTAGAACAACCTCGAGTATACAAACAAATTGCAGATATGTTGGATAAATAAATGATATGCAGTTGAGCGTTTACAAATTTAATGAACATTAAAAATGTCAATTCATGAAATGGTATGAATGTTCCATTATCATTTTTTCTTGGTTGTAACCTAGAGTGCCCCTTGGAAGACCACTTATTTTTTGTTTCGAGGAGAAAGACATTTCTTATTGCTCCTGTTGTAAAAGTTGTTGGGAATCATCTGGGTACCACATGAAAGTTGATCTGAAAACAGTGTTTACTAGGGTTTTTTAGCATTTGGTTATCACATAAAAAAGAAATTTTAAATAGAAGATGGAGAAGAAGGTAATATAAACCTCCAGAAAAAAGTAGGGAAGATATTAATACAATGACTTTGCAAAATCCTGTAAAAATTCACACAATTACTTTTATGGGTTTGACTTTCCTTCAAGTACGTCATATTTATCGTTATGTTTTCTTTGTTCAAGACTTGTAAGGATTGCGGTGGGAACATCTCATCATGCCCTATTTGCCGGGAGCCCATAACAACACGCCTGAGACTCTATACTTGATTACTTCCTCAATACTAAAAGCTTCACTGTTTATGAGAACATTAATTGATCTCAGGCAACATTACCATTATTCTACCGTTTGTAAATTTTTAGTACGTTCAGATATATGGAAGCTATTTGAAATGTTTCTCTTCTGTGTATTGCCTAGACAAATTGGTGGATGTGTTTGAGCTGCATTTCTCCCCTCTTTTGTATCTTTATATATGTACATATATTTATTTCTTTCTTCCCAATGCAAGAATAATTGTCTCCCTGATGGATTCGAAGTTTAAACCTAAATCTTCACCTTGTAAAGTGAAGAAGTCTCAAACAAGCACAAATTTTATTAGTGAATACTGATAGCAATATTGTTCGTCAATGCTCTAGTTAGACATGCAAACTGGTAGTAATCGCTCTGTTTTGTTTGGTCTTTACTTGAACACAATCTTAAATTTTGTCATAAGCATAATGATATCCCATATTTTGATCAATTTCTTGAACGTCTCCTGAATTTCATGCCTGGTGTGTATTCGAGTCCAGTTTCTCATTGAGAAAACAAACTATTAATCACTGCCATAATGGTCATTGCATGCACAACCATTACGAAAAGAATACTTTAACATCATGAGTCCGTTTTACTCAAGGAGGGCTACATGATCTTAAATTATCGAATACTATTCTTTAATTACGAGAAAGTTATCATCTTTTAGGCCATTACTCTAATACTGATGTGAAAATTTAGTTTATTGCATAAGCAAAAACAGGCACGAAAGGCTTGGTTTACAAGGATTTCACTTGCTTTGGTAGACAATAGTTTTATAGGTTCCCACGTTAAGTGGCAGAGCTAGAAAATCATTTGTTGACGTCGTGACTTCAATTAGAGACTGACTTGGACAAGCCTTTGATGACCGCCTTTGCTCCTTATCAAAGGGCATATAATCAGCCCTTGTTTATTGAGCGACGATCGCCGCACGAGCTTCTAGTTTCTCTTTGGTTCTTTGATGCATTGCACGGGAAGAGAATTGGTGCTCTTCGTTTGGAGGCGTCGCACAGTAACAGGAGAGTTTTGTCTCAGCTTTGTGCCTTCAAAGAGAAATAGAGAGCTCAAGTCTAGTCACAGTAAGTTAGAGAGGAAAAGAGAAACTCTATTGACTGGAAAGAATCTCTATTGTGTAATAGTGAGATATGGGTGTATTGGAGCTTTGGGTTTTGAGTGATTTATTGTCTACTATTTTTGTTCTCTATCTTTTATAATAATTTTTTTTCGCGATCGCCTCCGCCTATGGATATACCTCACATTGAAGGAACCACATAAATCTTGGTGTTATTGTCTTGTCTTATTTACCGTAATTATGGCCTTTTGCACAACAAGTGGTATTAGAGTTAAGGTTCGGGATTCAACTTAACTCAATAATGAGTCTACAAGGCATTACAAGAAAAGGAGAAGAAACCTAAGAAGATGGACAATGATGATTGTGAAAAGATGGATGCAAAGGCTACCAATGCAATCCGTCTTAATTTGTCAGATGAAGTCATTCACAATGTAATTGATGAGGAAAAAGCATACTCAATTTCGCAGAAATTAGAAAGTTTCAATATGGAAAAGAACTTGACAAATAAGTGTATGTGAAGAAGCAGCTATTTGGTTTACAAATTGAGGAAAATACAGATTTGTTGAAGCACCTCAACAAGTTCAACATGTTGAATACACAATTGTTGAATTTTGGAGTGAGGATTGAACAAGAAGATAAAACGATACTTTTGTTGGCATTGTTCCCCTTTCTTATGATCACTTGGTTACGACATTGTTGTACGAGAAAGAGACTGGCGGTTGAAGAGGTGACTGTCTCTCTTGTCACGTGAAACAGAGAGAAAACCTATTAATCATTAGGCTTATTGGCTTGTGGTGAGGTTTGAGCAAAAGCGCGAAAGAGATAAGTTTAAGGGGAAGAATGGCAGAAGGAAGCAATCTCGATCTAAGTCACGATCGACATAGGGTGAAGAATCTTGGTTAGATGTAAAAGATATGGAGTGCTATTATTAGTAGAAAAGATAGACCAAGAGAGGGAAGCATAAATTCTTATTCAATTATTTTGTTTCATATGATTAAATAGGTTTAAATAGAAGAAACCTATAGATTAACATGGAAAGAAATAAAGACAATATGACAATTAGAATAACTTAAAGAGAATAAAATCATAGTATGTCGGTAGTTTCCATATTCAACTCTCCCCCTCAAGTAGAGGCATAGATATCTCGCATGCCCAGCTTGCATAAAATTGAATGAATAACACTACTAAACACTCAATTTGTCAAAATATCATCAAGTTGTTCACCTGTAATCACATATGGTGTGTAGATAATATAGTCTCAGAGTTTTTCTTTAATAAAGTATTTGTTGTGCAAATATCAACCTAAATAAATAGGTAAGTACTTGTTCATTTTACTTGCAAATGCACAAGATCAAAACAATATTATAGCAGACAAATACGAGATCATTCCCACGAGGATTAATATAAATTGTATTTAAAGAGATATTCCTAAAAGAGATATGTTGAATGAAGTGAGATGAAATATTGACTTAAAATAATAATAAGAAAAGGTAGGGCTTTGATATCCACCGCTAATCATACTAAAATAAGATTCTCAAGATGCACTATACTACAATCATAACATCATGCTTAATGTTTACTAGCTATAAGGGAATGATATCTTTTCCTAAAGCTTTTGATTTCCCTAAGCAACGAGTTAGGCATAGTATCTACTCTAACTCTTTTCTTCCTTGAATGACTTAGCATGGTATCTACTAAATTGTTCTTCAAAAAAGCATAAATCTATGGAAATCGGTAAACACACTTAGATTGGAACATGGTATCTATTCCAGTTGTCTTTATCTTGATTAATCCAATTACCTATAACGAAGTTCTTTCGTTACTCTATTATGCCCAGAACTTAGTCATCCAAATTGACATAAATAACAAATCCATACCACAAGAATATGTTGGCCTAACATAAACATGTGAGGAATTCAAGAAACTTGAATTAATCATGTTAAACATCAATATACAAATTGTAGTAAAGCAAATTGAAAAACTTAAAGAGACATGATTAGGGCTTCAATTGAGCCCTAATTAAAGTATTAGTTACACAAAATTTGGATGGAAATCATCCTCATAAGAAAATAATAAAGGAAAATAAAAACTAGAGAGATCCTCCTTCTTGAGTAGCCTTTGATTCTTTCCAAAGCTTGTGTTTTTTTTTTTTCAAAGGTTAGAGGTCTATTTATTGAGATTAAATAAGCTTTAGAAGCCCTAAGAATCCTAGAAAAACTTATAAATAGGTCTCCTAGTCCGAGTAGAATAAGTACAAGATTTTCCTTTTTTGAAATTCCAATCCAAGCTGAAATAGGACTCCTGTCGTGTATAGTATGCTCGCTTGCACTCGAGTGTATGTGTGCTTGAGCTTAGGTGATGATGTGGTCGCACACTCGAGCCTAAGTGCTAAGGTGCTCAAGCATAGGTGCGCTCGGTCCCAGGGCTTCAGCATAATTAGAAAATGTCTTCCAAGTCCAATTTCCACTTGAATTCTTACATGTATCTTATAAAGCCCTGAAACATGGAGTAAAACAAAATTAAACAAATAACAACGCTAAGGAATTTAACATATGCGAGTTAAAGGGATAGAATATGCAACATTCGGCGCTTATCACACCCCCAAACTTATATATTGCTAGTCCCTTAGCAATATACAAAATAGAAAATAAGCTGAAAAACAATAAGAAGAATCCTTCTTTCGTGGGATGTACGATTGCATTTAACTTATGCAACAAGTCTTTTAAACCTCTAAGATTCCTTAGTGGGCGAGTGAAGTCTCTTGAGGGTTTGCCAGCAATGATATGCAAATCGTGTTATCTAAAAGATTGAAGCATCACCAAAATTATGATTCTCATTCATTAGCAAGCTTAAAAAGATAAACTCCAACTTCAAAATGAAAAGGAATTCCAAAGTCTAATCACTTATAGATGACATGCTGAGGCATCACAAGTTCAATTCAGTGTAAAGTAAATTAGAACATAATCATGAGGTTTCAAATTATTTCCAATGTATAATGACTCAATACCTCAAAGTTTACTGGGGTTCCCATCAGAATGAATGACCATGGCATAATAGTAAGAGCTTTAATCATTTCTTCTTCTTCTTTTTTAGACTATTCAATGCTTAGTTCCCTTAAGCTTTCTAATTTACTAATGTAGTAAGTGTTAAGCCAATGCTCCCAAACCAAATGGCTTTAAAGCACTAGGTGTGAAAACACCCCTAAGAGCTTATTATCTCCAGTAAAAAAAGGCTACAAAACTAAACTAGCCATGGCTTTAACCAATCCAAATTTCTCACTTTTTGACGTGAACACTTAATGCTTAATGAAGCAAGAAGTCTAGTTATTCAGTGAAAATTTCAAAAAGGATTATATATATATATATATATATATATATATATATATATATATATATATATATATATATATATATATATGTGCCAATGTATCCATCCAATAAGTCACACAGCTCCACCCAAGACATTGAAACAAACACAATCAGGTTCAAATGTCATACCTCACAAATTAGGTGCTAATGTGCTCGTGATAGTTTTATTTGAAACAAATGAATCCTTAGATGCCAAAAGTAAGTAACAGAACTTTAGAATCTTTTTCAAATGATCGTGTGTTTAACATTTTACGCTCACTAATGAAATTCAAATCACAATTTTTAGATCAACCAAAGTCTTAAAAATAACATGAATATGTAATTGTAAAAATTTTGGGTAAAGTGTGTGTATTTCCCATACCCCCAAACTTGAATTACACATTGTCCTCAATGTGTAGAGAAAATGAAAGATCATACCAGGGAAATAGGAAATCTGAACGGACTAGGTACTGCTCGTCACATACCCCCAAACTTGAATGAAAGCACACTTGTCCTGAAAAGTTCAATACCTGGTTTATGTGCTAGATGCACTTGAGCCCAGTGAAGAATTTTAACCTAAAACTAGAGATGACATAGAGAAAAGAAAAAATTGTGGCTAGATGGGTTGCTTCCCATGAGTGCTAAGTTTAACGTCTTCAAACAGATAAAGGAAAACTACAAAAAAATAAATAAATGAAATAGAAATTGTAAAGGATATAGCAGTGATAGTGCAAGATGTGGCCTTAGTACCACTGATCGAGGCAAATGCACTCAAGCCTAGACTGAATGGCGCTCGAGCGCAGGACATGCAGTGTTCTGGACAGAATGTAATTCTAAATCTTCGTCTTGAGGCTAAAAGTTTAATAAACCTTTAAAACTTCTTCCACAGCATTTTGAATCATACAGACATTAAAGCAATCAAGATTATCTTAGGGTGATTTCAATGCATCAAAAACCTTGAACTCTATTTTCTCCCCATTTACCTTCATACTCACAGTACCCATTTTTCACACAAATTTTTGTATCTATAATTCTCATAAAGGGTCTTCCCAAAATAATAGATGATAAGTGCCAAATATTGTATATTTAGACCCCTTAATTTACACTTGTTAAACCTTTAACTATGTTATTTTCTAACTTTTTTGGTTAGTGTTGTGTTTCAGTGTTTTGCAGGACTTTGAAATAAAATTACAGTATCTTTGTGGGTTTTGCAAAGAAACAGGAGAAGAAGTCTTCAAAGCTATTCAAAGCATAGGTGTTAGGGTTGACGTGGTAGCACTTTTGGAGAATCAATCACCTGGAAGGCGCTCAAGTGCTCGAGAACAATGTCGCTTGAGCGATTATCAGGGCTGACCTGGCAGAAGCGATTTTCAATGCTCTGATGGTTGTTGACACCCTAAAACCCTAGCATCCTGTTCTCCTATTAGGTTTTTGAGGGGTAGAGGCTCCATTTTGAAAATATGGCCCTAAACCCTATCATTCTTTTCTCCTATTAGGGTTTTGAGGGGTAGAGGTGTCATTTTGTAAAAATTAGATTTTAACCTAATTTTCTTCTATAAATACCCCATGCTATGCACCACTTTGATATTGATCATTGTACATATCAATTTTCTTCAGAGCATTGTTGTAGCTCTTGTCTTGTTCTTTTCTTTTGTAAGTTTATACTTCTTTCATATTTCCTTTTATTTAAAGTTATTTAGTTTTTGTTCTTCTTTCTTTCTTCATCATTTTAATTTATCGCTTTAATTTATTTGAAGTTATTCAGTTTCTATTATTCTTTCTTCCTTCGTCATTTTAATTTGGTTTTTTATGTTTTCAATTGAAGCTAGCATGTTGTTTTAGTCATAAGAGGCTAAAATCTTCAACTAAGGTTGAAGATGAAACCTCATCATTGATAACGCACGTTCTAGTTATTTTATTTATATAATCCCCTTTTTTTAAAATATTGTTCAAGTCCAAACTCAATTGATTGATGTATGTCTTTTGATTGAATAATTACTTATTTAAAGTTGAATATTCAATGTGTTTCAACCGATGGATACATTGAATCATTTGATTGAAAGATGATATCCATTATGATTTGTTTGTCAAAACGGATATATTGGATGATTTAATTTCAATTGCGTATTCATTGTGATTTATTTAATGGTTGGATTCATTGAATGATTTAATATGCTTTTTTTTTTTTGGGACTTTGAACAATCAATAAGGCATAATTGTTTATCGGGTGTATGAATAAAATACAAAAATGTGTTATTTGATATGATGAGGCGGATTCTAAAACCTTAGTGTTTTTTTAATTGTTCTTATTCAATTTTAATTTACTTTATTATTTTGCTTGATATAAATCCCAAAAATTAGGCACTAGGTTAAAATATGATTAATTTAATTAGAAATTGATTTTTGCAACGCAATTCCCTACGGATTTGACATCGCACTTGCACACACTATATTGCAAACGACTCGTGTACTTGCGAGTACTTTTAAAACTGCACATCAATAGGTAAAGGTGATGGCATAGGAGATTCTTCCATATCTAGGACAGTAAAATCAGCAGGTAAGATAAATTGATCTACCTTTACCAGGACATCCTCCAATATACCTCTTGGTATTTTAATGATTCTGTCTGCCAATTATAAGGTGATCGAGGTTGGTTGGAGCTCCCCCAAACCCAATTTATCATATACAGTGTATGCCAGCAAATTGATGCTTACTCCTAAATCCAACAATGTACAATCAAAAAGTTGGTCACCAATCCTGCAAGGAATAGCAAAGCTACATGGATCTTTCAGCTTAGGTGGCAACTTTCTCAATAGTACCACACTTACCTCTTCTATCAAAGCAACTTTTTCATGATCCTAAAACTTCCTTTTATTAGTACAACAGTCCTTTAAAAATTTAGCATAAGAAGAAATTTGCTAAATTGCATCTAATAAATGTATGTTTATTTTAACTTTATTCAATGTCTCAAAAATATCCAAAAGTCGCTTTTATTTCTTTTGCTTTACAACCTTTCAGGGAAGGGTGGTGCATTCAACTTCTTATTTTCACTTACCTTGGAAGTTGTGGCTTCATTTGGAGATGCTGGTGCTATCTCATTAGTTCCTACCTCGTTATCAGTGGTCTTCTCACTTCTGAAGGTTGTCACAGCCATAAGTTGCTCATGACCCTTTGGATTGGGTGTAGTTTGAGAGGGAAATTCGCCCATCTTTCTCTTGCTCATCTCTTTGGCCAATTGCCCCACTTGTGTTTTCAGTCTTTGAATAGTTTGACTTATCTGAGCATTGGGCTATTGTTGCGCAGTCAAAAATTGAAGTATAACACCTTCAAGGTCATTCTTCTTTGGCTCCGAATTTTGTTGGACTGCCTGTGGTGGAGCTTGATAGTTATTTCCTTACTGAAAATTTCTTTGCTGCCCATGTGGATTCTGCACATTTTTATTGTTACTCTATGAAAAATTGGGGTGGTTTCGCCACCCTGCATTGTAAGTGTTGGAGTATGGATTATTCTTTGGAGGATAGTTATTTTGGCCTACATAATTTGCTTGCTCTAGATCTGTAAATGAAGACATGGGGCAAGTTTCAGTGGCGTGGTCAGAATGAGGACATATGGCACATACCTCTACTTGTGCAATTTGCTGAATGAGAGAGATGTTATGAGTAGTCATGGCTTTCACTATCATATCCAGCTTTCTCTCCATGGTAGCAATCTGAGTTTGAACTCCACCATTTGTATTCACTTCATATATGCCATTTCCTTTGAGTCCTTGCTTCCATTGAGATGAGAATTGTTGGGAGTTCTCACTTAAAGTCTTAAAGAGTTCTATAGCCTCATCGCTACTCTTCTCCATTAGTACGCCTCCACAAGCTGAATCTTTAAGACTTTTGTTAGAATGAACCTTCCTAAAAAGTGTGTACTTGATCGTCTTGAGATAGGTTATGATGTGGGTATTTGAGAAGTAGCTCATTGAAGTGCTCCCATGCCTCAAAGAATAAGTCTCCATCTTTTTGTTGGAAGGTGAATTTTCCTCCTTAATTGCATAGTCCTTTGGACTGGGAAGAACTTTTTCAAGAACTTTGTGGCTAACTCCTCCCAATTGTGAATAAACCCTACAGCCAAAGAATTCAACCATACCTTAGCATTCTCTTTTAAAGAAAAATGGAAGAGAATTAACTTGGTTCCTTCCGCATTTAGTTCGTGGATGTTTTAAGCTATGGATGTTTTGCGTTTTGCAAAGATTAAAGAAGTCATGAATGTGAAGATGAGGATCCTTTATAGGTGTGCCTTTATAGTGTGGAACCATATTGAGCAAGTAAGGAAACAAATTAAAATTGATTGCACATTTGGATGGAAAGCAATACATGATGGCTGATTTAGATTCTGTGATATGAAATAACTCTTCATTGGCTTTCGCTCGGGTGGATTCTCCATATGTAATTCTGCCATCTCTTCCTCAACTTCAAATATATTACCTATTTCAGAGTTGTCTCTTTGTCTACGAGGTTGTCAAATGGTACTGCATTTGATCTCTGGATCGTATGGACTGATGTCTAAATTCTGAGATCGACGATCTTGCATAGACAAAAGATATTTTAGTAGTGGACAACAACTTCAGTGCTGTTGTCTGGAGGATATGCGCCCGAGCTCAGATACTCTGCGCTCGATCCCAATTGCGCTCGAGCGTATATGGTTTGTGCGCTTAATTACAAGATTAGATTCGAAATTCTGCAGAAAAGAACTCAAAAACAGATGAGATAATATTTTTTTTTTTTTTTTTTTTTAGATTAACATAAACAAAAATATTAAAATAAAAGGAAAAACTTTAAAAGCACAATTTAACACAATCCTTGGCAACGACGTTAAAAACTTGTTGTGCAAATATCTATCTAAATAAATAGGTAAATACTTGTACATTTTACTCGCAAGTGCACAAGATCAAAACAATAGTATAGCAGGCAAATATAAGATCATTCCCACGAGGATTGGTATAAATTGTATTTAAAGAGAAATTCCTAAAAGAGGTATGTTAAATGAAGTGAGATGAAATATTGAATTAAAATAATAATAAGAAACGGTAGGGCTTTGATATCCACCACTAATCATACTAAAATAAGATTCTCAATATACACAATACTACAATCATAACATGATGCTTAATGTTTACCAGCCACAAGAGAATGATATCTTCTCCTAAAGCTATTGATTTCCCTAAGCAACGAGTTAGGCATGGTATCTACTATAACTCTTTTCTTCCTTGAATGATTTAGCATGGTATCCACTAAGTTATTCTACAAGAAAGCATAAATCTATGAAAATTGGTAAACACACTCAGATTGGAACATGGTATCTATTCCAGTTGTCTTTATGTTGATTAATCCAAGAACCTGTGATAAGGCTCTTTCGTTACACTATTATACCTAGGACTCGGTCATCCAAATTGACATAAATAACAAATCCATACCACAAGAATATGCTGGCCTAACATAAACATGCGAGGAATTCAAGAAACTAGAATTAATCAAGTTAAGCATCAATATATAAATTGTAGAAAGGCAAATTGAAAAACTTAAAGAGACATAATTAGGGCTTCAATCGATCCGTAACTAAAGTATTAGTTACACATAATTTGGATGGAAATCTTCCTCATAAGAAAATAATAAAGGATAACAAAAACTAGAGAAAACCTCCTTCTTGAGTAGTTTGATTCTTCCCAAAGCTTATGTGTTTTTTTCTTCACAGGTAAAAGGCCTACTTATAGGGATAAAAGAAGCTCTAGAAGCCCTAAGAATCCTAGAAAAAATTGAAAATAAGTCTCATAGTTTGAGTAGAATAAGTACAAAACTTTTCCTTTTTTGAAATTCCAATCCAAGCTGAAATAGGACTCCTGCTATGTACAGTACGCTCGCATGCGCTCGAGCCCAAGGGACGTGCGCTAGAGCGTATGTGTACTCGAGCTTAGGTGATGATGCGGTCACCCGAGCCTAAGTGCTGAGGCGCTCGAGCATAGGTGCGCTCTAGCCCATGTTCTGGTGTGCTCAAACCCAAGGCTTCAGCATACTTCGAAAATGTCTTCTAAGTCCAATTTCCACTAGAATTTTTGCATCTATCTTATAAAGCCCTGAAACATGAAAACAAAACAAAATTAAACAAATAACAACGCTAAGGAATTTAATATATGCGAGTTAAGTGGCTAGAATGTGCAACATTTGGCGCTTATCAATTTCGTTCAATTTCAACATGCTTAGTTCGATCATACTGAATCAGATTGTGGGTGATGAGTGCCAAATATTGTGTATTTGGACCCCTTGATTTACATAAGTTAGACCTTTAGCCTTGTTATTTTTTCTGATACTTTGGTTAGTTTTTGTGTTTTTATGTTTTGTAGGTTAATAAGTGAGGAATGGCAAAATTCATGTGGAATTGCTTGGAAAATTCGGAAGTTCTGAAGAACTCGATCGATCGAACTTAAAAGTCGATCGATCGAATTTTGCCCGAAGTCAATCGATCGAATAAATGTCGATCGATCGAAATTTCCCAGAACTTACTTTTGCAGAAGCGCGTCAAAACACCCAATCAGGAGCTTCTCCATGACAAAAAGTAGCTCTCCCTCTGATTTTCGCAGCAGAACACGCTGGTTGCATGACCTTGGTTGTATCTAGCAAGAGAGGAACCCTAGAGGGGGTTAGACGAGTCATTTTACATGTGTTTCTAGCCCTAATTTCCTTCTATAAAAGCCATAGCCATACCTCCTTGTAGGGAGAGTTCAGAGAACAGTAGCTAGGTTTAATTTCGTGCATTTTGTAATGTATTCCAGTAGCTTTTGTTCTTAGACACTTTCTTTTTGTAAAGCTTTCCTTTTATTTCCATGGTTGTTCTTCATTTTCTTGTGGTGTTCTTAGTCATGGAAGGCTAGTAACCTCAACTAAGGTTGATGATGAAACCTTTCCATTGATGACACTCACACTCTTGTTATAATACTTGCACATTTGATGATATATCATATTTGTTATTCAAGTTCCATTCATTTAAATGCTTTGTCTTTTGCAATGAATGCAGTTGTTGGTAGATATAGGACATTTAATGTGTTTCAACCGATGGATACATTGTTTTATCGGTTTGAATGATGATATCCATTGTGATTTGTTCATTGAATGGATACATTGGATGATTTGATTTCAAATGGGTACTCTTTGTGATTTATCTTTGAGTTGGATTCATTTAATGGTTCTAGAATACGTGGTTGAGAAACTTGAATGACATCCTAAGCTTAATGTTCTTTGGGTGTTCAAGTAGAAACCAAGAAGTGTGAGTTGTTGGATTTGGTTTGGTGGATTCCTTAGCCTTAGTTCCTTTTAATTTGCACATTTCATTTCATCTCGTTTGTTTAGTCTTTTACTCTTGAATCAATCATCTAACCTTTGGAACTAGGTTAAAATGAGGTTGATTAAACAAGACACTAATATTTGACCATTTCCATGTGGATTCGACCTCGCACTTGCACACACTATATTGCAAACGATTCGTGCGCTTGCGAGTACTCATAAAACACACATCAAGTTTTTGACGCCGTTGCCGGAGAAATCGGTTCAAAAATTGGTTTTTGTTTGATTGATTTTGTTTTTCTACTAGTTAGATAGATTTTTGTTTCATTTTACTGTTGTTTAGCTTCTGTTCTGCATTCTAAGTTCTTTCTTTGTTTTTCCCGGATCTGTTCTGCAGATTCTGCAACTTTCGATCGGTCGAGTTAGCATCTGCCTAATATAAAGTCGATCGATCAAAATATACTTCGATCGAACGAATTTTCTGCACAGCAGCAGCTTGGAACTAGGTAAGTATCTCTATTCCAGTACTTCTTTTAGTTCATTTTGTTCATAATTTGTTTCTGTTTAATAGTATTTTGCTGTTTGTTTAATTTTCTTTTAGTTCATTATAATTTAGTTCAAATTCTGTGTAGTTTGTGTTTCATAGTACCCTCAATTTGTTTTATTTTGTTCTAACACAAAAAAAAAAAAAAAAAAAAAAAAAAAAAAAAAAGAAGAGAGTTTCTGTTCTGTTTTTGTTCCTGTATCATTTCAAAAATTCGATCGATCTACTACAATTTCGATCGATCGATTTTATATTCAATCGATCGACCTCAACTCAGAAGGCAGCTCCTAGATAAGATCAGTAGCAGAAAATTTTTACCAAAAATTCTTTTTGGTCCCAATTTGTAAGTATTCTTATTTTTACCTCTGCTGCTATCTTTGTGTAAGTTGTATGCATTTTTGTTATTCTTCACATTTTTATCTTAGTTGTATTATTTTTCTTTTGATAAAAATAAAAAAATAAAAAAAATAAAAAAAAATAAAAAAAACATTTTTTTTGCTAGTGTGGGTCTACTTAGCTATCTAAGGGCAATGACAAGGCGAATTCTGGCAAAGAAAGGTCTTGGGATTTAAGTGTGTCCAATGTGACCCCCCTCACCTACCTGGGAACTAGCCTAGATTGTACTTTGGAGAACTTTGTTCCCCATTAGCAAATTCTTTTCTTTATTTTTGTTTGTTTTTTGGTTAAACATTTGTGTATGCTTGGTGTATGCTTGGTGTATGCTTGGTAGAAGATCTTTGAACCTAGACTTGACATCTTTAGATCCCGAAATTGAAAGAACTCTTAGGAGAAGATTTAGAAATTCTGTTGAGATGGGAGATACTTAGGGATTTGTTTGCACCCGTTGCAACAAATTCTCCTTCATGTATAGTGTTACCCCCAACTAATGCCACTCACTTTGACCTCAAGCCTCATGTCATCCAACTCCTACCCGCATTCCATGGCTTGGACCTCGAAAATCCTTATAGCCATGTGAAGAAATTCAAAGACATATGTGCCACCTTCAAATTTCAAAATTTTTTTGAAGAGTCTATGCATCTTAGGCTATTTCCTTTCTCACTCCATGATAGGGCCAATGCATGGTTGGTTTCAAACATGCCTGGTTCCATCACTTCTTGGGAGAACTTGTTAAACAAGTTCTACAGCAAATTCTTCCCCATGTCCAAAGTCAATGAGTGTAGGAAGGAGATAAGCTCATTTACTCAAGAAGAAGATGAGAAATTTTCTGAGAGTTGGGAGAGATTTCAAGATATGTTGATTAAGTGCCCTCCACATGGATACAAGAAGTGGAGACCCGTGCAATTTTTCTATCAAGGATTAACTCAATCCAACCGTAGCATGATCGAGTCGATGAACGGAGGCGCATTTCTGAGTTTGACAGGAGAGGAAGCATATAGGACCTTAGATCAGTTATCCGACAATTCCCAACAAAGCTGTCGAGATAAAGCTGCTCGCATTCAGAAGAAGGGAGGCATCTATGAGGTTAAGGAGGATATAGAATTAAAAATGAAGATAGATGCCCTTACCAAAAAGGTCGAAGCCCTAGTTGTTAGCAAATCCATGAATGCTGCCAACCCATTCCATGTTGACAGCTGTTCCATCTGTGCTAGTCCCATGCACTTAGCGCAGACTTGCCCATCATTGCCGGCTTTTGTCGAGTTGAATACACAGTTGTTGAATTTTGGAGTGAGGATTGATGAAGAAGATAAAACGATGCTTCTGTTGGCATTGCTTCCCCTTTCTTTTGATCACTTGGTTACGACATTGTTGTATGAGAAAGAGACTAGCGTTTGAAGAGGTGACTAGTCTCTCTTGTCACATGAAACACAGAGAAAACCTGTTAATGATCAGGCTGATGGGCTTGTAGCGAGGTTTGAGCAAAAGCGCGAAAGAGATAAGTTTAAGGGAAAGAAAGGCAGAAGTAAGTAGTCTCAATCTAAGTCACGAACGGCATAGGGTGAAGAATCTTGGTTAGATGCCAAAGATATGGAGTGCTATTATTAGTTGAAAAGAGAGACTGAGAGAGGGAAGAAGAAATTCTTATTCAATTATTTTGTTTCATACAATTACATAGGTTTAAGTAGAAGAAACCTATAGATTACTACAGAAAGAAATAAAGACAATATTACAATCAGAATAACTTAAAGAGAAAAAAATCATAGGGGGTCGGTAGTTTCCATCTTCAACTCTCCCCCTCAAGTTGAAGCATAGAAGTCTCGCATGCCCAGCTTGCATAGGGCTGAATGAAGAACACTACTAGACACTCCATTTGTCAAAGTATCAGCAGTTGTTCTCCTGTATTCACATATGGTGTGCAGATGATACCGTCTCGGAGTTTTCCTTTAATAAAGTGTCGATCAATTTCAACATGCTTGGTTCGATCATGCTGGACCGGATTGTGAGCAATACTATTGCTACTTTACTGTCACAATACAATCTCATAGGATCCTTGGAGTCAAACCCAATCTCTTCCAAGAGTATTTTCAACCATAATGTTTCATTCTCTCTAGGAGCCATGGCTCTAAATTCAACTTTTGCACTGGATCTGGTAACCACTTATTGTTTCTTACTACGCCATGTAATCAAATTACCTACCACAAATGTACAATACCCTGTCGTGTACCGCCTATCCATAATTGAGCCAGCCCAATCTGCATTTGTATAGGCTTCTATTTTCAAATGATCGTGTCTAGAAACAGTAGTCCCTTACCTGGTGAAGATTTAAAGTAGAGAAGGATTCAGTAAACTGCTTCCATATGAACCTCGTGTAGAGAATGCATAAATTAACTTACAACACTAACAACATATACAATGTTTGGATGAGTATGAGATAGATAAATCGATCAGCCAACCAATTGCTGATATCTTCCTTTGTCTATGAGAGGACTCTCAATAACTTCTCCCAATTTAACATTTACTTCTACTGGATTATCAGTGAATTTGCATCCGAGCAATCCTCTTTCTTTTGAGATCAAGAATATATTTCCTTTGGGAAATAAATATCTCGTGCCTTGACCTTGCTACCTCAATGCCGAGAAAGTACTTCAGATTGCCCAAGTATTTTATTTCAAACTTATTGGCAAGAGAGGTGCTTTAAGTTTTGTATCTCCCCATCATCATTATCTATTAAGACAATATCATCAACACACAATCAAAGCTGTTATCTTTGACTTTGCTTGTAAGCGAATCTCTGCATAGCCCGAGAAAACCACTCGAACCATGCTCTTGGAGATTGTTTTAGGCCATACAAAGCCTTCTTTAGTTTCCATACTTTTCCCATTGAGGACGAATCTTCTGGTCCAAGAGGAATCTCCATGAATACTTCTTCTTCTAGATCTCCACGAAGAAATGCATTTTTTTCCATCGAATTGATAGAGAGGCTAATCCTAATTTGCAGTTATAGAAAGTAGAATTCTAATTGAGTTCATTGTTGCTACTGGAGCAAATGTCTCCTCGTAGTCAATCCCATAGGTTTGTGTAAAACCTTTTGCAACAAGTACGGCCTTGTATCGTTCCACAAAACCATCGGCCTTATGTTTGATTGTGAACACCCACTTGCATCAAACCGTCTTCTTCCCATTAAGCAATTTAACTAGATCCAAGGTCTTCTTTTCCTTTTGAAAGGAACTGTGATCTTCTTGTTCTTGAACTTTTTCTTAAATGGCCACTTGAGTATTGGAAGCCATTTCTACCTTGATCTACTCCTTTTTTTGTTTCTTCTTGCTCATGTTCTTGCAAAGTCTCAATAAAATTGAGCAATTTGCAACCCCTGTTCTCATGCATTTGCCTCCATTCGCAAGCCATCTGGTGGGAGTTCTCACACATTTGCCTAACTCGTAGCGCTAATTTCTCCACTTACTGCATCATGTTGAATTTCTTGTTATCGCTGCCACTCTTGCGGAAATCTTGATTGGAGGGTTTTCAAGAATTCTTCCCAGCTACCTCTCAATTTACCTGCACTCTTGAACTCAGATTATTGCCTCTCCTTTCATATGACATTAGGCTAGGTATACTCTCAGATGAACAGGTGTTCAATTATAGTAGAAGAATTAGTTCGCATTGTATATCCTGGCTGAAGCATTATAACCATCAAATTCAGCGAATCTCTTGATGCAACCTCTGATTTGCTTCATGTAACCTCTTACCTACTTCTTGTTTTATTAAATATTCCATAGCTTCATCATAGAAATCTTGCCGAAACCTAATCTGCAGTGCTCTCACAAAACTACTCCAATTACAAATAGATGTAAAGTCTCACCTTCTTACCAATTCCTCAAACCAAATTAGAGCCATACCTGCTACATGAAACCATGCTACCATAAATCTGTGATTCACGGGTGTATCATGATAGTTGAAAACAGTGATTGCCTTGTATATCGAGCATCACACGTGGTAAACTTTTGCTGGCTTTAATCTTCTTCTTGCAACCTCTGATTTGCCGCCATTGTAGGATCTACAAATCTTGGAAATTCAATGCCTTTCTATCCCTTCTTGCTGTCTTCATTTTTGTTCCTTCCGCCATGCCAGAATCATGCTTTGGTAGTTGCAACAAGCCTGCTGTATTGTTACGTATTCTGATTGTATGTTGCTGGATTTGTGAGTGAATGGTTATGTGTTTGGTGAATGAAAGCTCTGATTGATAGAGATGTGGTGGATGGAATTTGCGTATGGAGTGTATGAAGTAATAGCATGAAGTATCAGTTTGGCAAGAATATGGGCGCCGGTTACAGAAAATGGTGCTTGAGGAATGTGATGGGCTTCACCTCATCAAGCTCTTAAAGGAAAGACTGGACAGTGATGGTTTTTTGGAAGCTTTGTTGGTTTTGCACTCGTTGTGGTTGCGCAGGAAACGAATACGTGTTCCAAGGGAAATTCCACCCACCAAGCCAGATCATCTTGAAGGTTAAGAACATGGCTGCAGAGTGTGCAGAAACCCCCGAAGAGGAACCTACAGGTTCAGCGGCAGTGGTTAATATTCCTTCTAATTGGAGGGCTCCATGGGTTGGTTGGCTGAAATTAAACTGGGACGCAGCTCTTAATAATATGTCAAGGAAAATGGGCATAGGGGTAGTTGTGCGAAACGAGACAGGGTAGGTTGTTGCATTGGCAAAAGTCATCCCATTTGTAGAAGACCCCACAGCAGCTGAAGCTATAGCCGCATGGCATGCAGTCAACTTGTGTGTGGATAGAGGCTTTCATCATGTAGTGTTGGAGGGGTACTCACTGACTGTAGTTTCTGCCCTCAACCAGACCTCGCCGAGTTGGAGCTCCTATGGACAGTTGCTAGAAGACAAGAAAGTGAAGGCCCAAAGCCTGCATCGGGTGGAAATCACATATCCAATAATGATCTATCATAAATCCAATAGTGATTTTAAGAACCACATCAATTTTGAGAGGATAAAAGGAGGACAAGGGGATGATATGTAGCATTACTCTTTATTAGAGCTGTTATGCACAACCCCACTTCAGCACATTGGACGGTGCTACATTACTTGAAAGGATTAGCAATCCAGATGATCGATATTGCCACAGAATTCTGTTTGAAGGAGCTTGGCTTTTGCTATTAAGTTGATATATATTATCTATGGAAGTTTTTTCTCCATTTACGAACAGTCATGACCAATGAAGGATTTGGTTTGAGTTGGTCTCCTTTGGGGTTGAGAGGATGACTGACTTAATTGTGCTTTCGGAAGATAAATCAGTTCATTGACATGTCGGTTTGTCCTAGTTCAAAATATCAACTGTCATAATCCCACCTGGATAGTATGAACCTAACACCATGAAACGGGCGGAACCAAACGTTTTGATTCGGAGGGGACAATTTTTTTTTTTTTTTGGTGTTTCTCTTATAAAAAATATAAATTTTATGAAACATTTTGAGGGTCGAAGCCCCAAGCTCACACGTAAGTCCGCTCAGGAAAGATCTATCTATCTGTTTAGGAAGAGTAATACTACATACTCAACTTCCATTCTACTCACATCTCACTGGGCTAATGTGGCAGTGTCTATTAGTCCTTGGAAAGACTAATCTAAGGGCTAATGGACACTGCACATTAGCCCAATAGGATGTGAGTGGGATGAAAGTTGATTATCTAAAATTACTCATTTTAAATAGTTGAACTTTTGATGATCCCATTTTGACTTGTGGATGACAATATGATACGCAGTTGAGCCGCTACAAATTTAATGAACAATGAAAATATTAATTCTTGAAATATTATGAATGTTCCATAATTTTCTTTTTTGGTACAACCTAGAGTGCCACTTGAATATTGTTTTGAGGAGAAAGACATTTCTGATTGACCCTGTTGTAAATTGTAGGACATTATCTGGGTATTTAGACTATTTGTTTTATTACATCACAAAACAGGAAAGTTTAAAGAAGATAAAATGAACTCTAGCATTTAGTACTACAATTAGCAAAATGGCATGATCATTAGTGTTATTCTTTACATTTCTTTTTAACATAAGGTCATTGCCAATGTATATTCAAAAATGTTAGTGATGCACGATTATAGCCATAGGTAAGTTAAGACTTTTTCTTCCAATATATGCCTATCACGTTTATCCTTATGTTTTCTTGTTCAAGACCTGCAAGGACTGCGGAGTTACCATTTAACAGGAGCCCCTAACAACACGCCTGAGACTCTACTTGATTACTTCCTCAACTTAAATGGTTGAATGTTTATGAGGACATGAATGAGTGTCACAGCAACATTGTTTGTAATTGTACTATTCTAAATTTTTAATAAGTACAGATATTATTGAAGGGATGAATATATTTATGCAACATAGGATGAGTAATCTGTATAAAACTTATTATGAATATTCATTTCCTTCAAAAGAGATCCTCAGCATCAATGATCAATTTGTTCTCACAAAAAATTATTATAGATATTAAGATTTTCATATTACTTCCGAATCGTGGCCTGTTCAACAAAGATGGTACCATAGAACTCTTGATCTCAGACAAAATGGCAAGAAAGCTATTATGTTACAAAAATTGGCTATTAATTCAATTAGAACTGGAAGATTTGCCGTTTTTGCAAGTCTACAAATTACTCAGTCTTTCCAACTGCCAAATCCATTGGAACCAGTTCACCTAGCTGACTAAAAGCTCGTGTTTCTTCGTCTCTACCTTTGCCAGCAGAATCATCAAGAAAATATGAATCCAGAAACTTAATCTTGTAGCTGATGCTTGATATACCAGTAAAAAGCAAGAGGTCGATACTATCAAAAGAAATTGTCCTCTTAATTTCATGTTTATAGAGAACTTCCATCTCCCTACAGTTACGCAGGCAAAAAACACCTAAGTTCAACTCATTGGACATAAAACACCGACCTTGGAATAATCTTAGAAGCTCCACCGGTCTAATTGCAGCTTGGCTTCACCCATGTCTTTCTGTGCCTTCTTTCTCCGGTAAAATATTGGACAATCTCGACTGTAAACAAAATGTAGCATCAGTCATTCTCAAAACACAAAAAGCATGCTGAGAACCGTAGGTAATTAGGGAAATATATGGACAATGCAGAAACCAAAGAATGACACAAAAAGCATGGTTTACATACAAGCATGCAGGGCACAGCCAAATTGCAAGACAAAAGGAGAGTATGGGGGTGTCATGCTTTTTCACAAATTGCATACTCCTACTTTGGGAGTTATTTCTTGTAATGACAGCCAACTCACATGCAAAATATTTCCAGGAAATCCCTACTGGGAAGAAATTAAGAGCTTACTAGCCCATTCAAGTGACAATATAGTAATACCTTGTGCAGAGCACATCCTGATGTAGAGAGCCTTGGCACTCTTGACACTGTGTCCACAGCCTCCCAAAAAGCATCTCTAGCTCAGATACTGCAATTGCTCGATGATTTATTGTTTCCAATTGTAAGTCCCACGGTCATTCCAGTATACACTAAAAGTCATTTAACATTGGAACATTATAAAGAAAACAATTAAAGTGCCTACCATGAGTCACTGTTTTGCAGTAAAGTTCAGCTTCTCTTCCTTTACAGTGTGAGCAGAGAATTCGATCTTTATCGCTGATCCAAAACACATCAAAAACATAGTATTAGGCTCTTTATGCTCAGAACAAAAAAAAAAAAAATTAATAGTATTAGGCTCTTTATAGAAGAAAATCTATAAAATCATACCAGGTACTTCTGAGACATGAAAGGCCATCTGTTTCCCTCTTATATATAACCACTTCAAACCCAGTGCCATACTTTCTTTGTATGGTCCACAAAAGATTTCACAGTTGCTAATCTAATTTCTCAATGGTCGATTATTGCCTTTATGCCTGGTCATTATAAATCCATATCAACTGACCATAGCATTCATTTTTACTAAATTTCTCAATGGTTGAATATTGCCTTTTTGTCTACATTATACATCCATAGACAACTGACCATAGCATTTTTACTAAATTTGAGATATCTTGCATAATCCCACTCAAACATTGCTTTGCTTCAAAGGTTCCTTACATGTTAACAACTAGTTCAACTTTTGTTTACCTAATTGTTTGCGTGGCAGTGACTTGCACACTTTTTTTTTTTTATAAAGTATTTGTATTGTCCAAAAGGAGAGAAAAAAAGATATACAACAAAATTCAAGGCACACACAAGGGGACTCCTCCCAGAGGAGAGGAACCGTAATGAACTGGCACACAGCTTTTCTATCAAAACATACTATAAATAAAAATAAGTGTAGGGTATTTTCTTAATTACTACACACATTTTTACTTATCAAAAAAAAAAAAAAAATTACTACACACATTTTTATTATTTATGAGAAAAATGCTAGACATTACAACTCTTTTACAACATCAGCATTTAATTGGAGCCCTGACAAGTGACAGCCACTAAAAAAAATAAATACCCTCCTCCAATCACATGCTGACACGTGTCAACAAATTATAAAAGAGTAGTAGACCAATTGTAGGTCTAGCATTACTCAATTTATCAAGGAAAGTTACACACTGCAATTCAAATACATCTACTAACAAGAAAAACTTAATCATAACTTTTAAATCAAATAACTAACGAATAAAATATAATTTATCCTATTCTAACACACAATCATGTTCGTGTCCATAAATCACAAATTTCCTAGCCCTGCTAGTGCTGCCACCCATCCAAACAATATATAGTAAACAATTCCAGCAGAAATTTTCTATTATTAGCAAAATGTCGGTACACTTCTACCTAACAGAGGTTTCGAGGATTACTTTTTGTATCTAATATAAATTTCACACAACTTGTAGGCTTGCCAATCGGCAATTTTTTTTTTTTGATAATTAATAAACCAATATTATTAAAAGCGTAAGGTGCCCCTAAGTACACCGAGAGTATACAAGAGGAAACACCTAACTAGAAAGAGAAAAGCGAATAAGAAAATCATCATAACTAATCGTGAGGGCCAATTAGCAATTAGCATGTGAACTACAGGAAATAACACTTCTAGAAAAATCTTCGGTACAACTATCAACAAAAGCAGATCAACGTCAAAATCTGCACATAGCCAGTATATTGAACTCACAAATAAAAGTTTCAAGTTAAGAAAAATAAAATTAAAGGAAAACAGTGAAGGAATAGAATTATACCTAATTAGAGCTTTGCAGCCAATGCAGCTGAGTTGCTTCTTTGCAAATTTCATTATGCCACTGTTTGAGGGAGTAGAGATAGAGATAGATCTTGTGTGACTTCCATGGAGTAGTTCCCTGCTAGCATTCTTCAAAATGGGCTCAAAAATTCTTAGAAGTGGCTGTAACATGAAATTACTCACATGTGAGTAAACCAGGACTTTAGGAACTGTAAAGTATATGCAAGGCGCAATATAAGAACTAACCTTGCTAATTTGATTTTCAAGGTAGTATTGGGGGTCTATTGGTATGTTATTCTCTAGGACGTAGATGGGATCCTCTGACTTCTCATAAGCCTGATTGTCACTTACCGGTTAATGTTTATAAACCCATGATAAAGTATAACAATTCCCCACCAACCCCCCCCCCCCCCCCCCCCCCAAAAAAAAAAGGAAAAAAAAGCACAAGAAAGATACCTTGGCACCTTTTGCAGCTTTAATGATGACATAAGGTACTCGATCCCCAACATTTGGAGCAGTAGCAGCATCTCGCTGTAACAACGCAAAATTAAAATTTTTATGGTCCAGTGGAACATGGTATATATGTCAAGTCCATATAATTAATAAGCAGCTACAAAGTAAATGAATTCGTCAATAAGGCACCACAGACCTTGCGCATGCGCTCAGCAAGTTCAACGTGAGCTGTCTTTACTTCATAATCATCTCCTGTCTTTGTCAGACCCTGATAAGAAAGTATGTTAGTAGAGGTACAAAGCAATTATACCGTTATCAGACTAAATGGAACTGTAACTCCCATTTTAAAAATAATCCAAAAAAGAACCAAAGGACAGTTCGTAATGAACATCTAGAACACTAACTAGCAAAATTCTTTTTCCCAACCTTAGTAATAACCAAAAGCGACAAATCCATGCGGTTCATAAGAAGATCTGAAATGGTATTCTTGACATACTGGACTGCCCCAGGAATGTCCCGGTCAATAAGTATTTTGTGCAGGCACTCAGTAACCAGGTTTTTGACCAACAAACAATTGTCTCTACGAACTGTTTCAATGCCTGTCCAAAAAAAAATAGGTGAAATTGACATACTTGACAATAATAGAGAAGCAAAAATGGTTGAGGAACTCATATATATACCTTTAGTGTCCATTTTGTCAAACTTTTCTGGATTTGTCCATAGCAAACCAGCATATCTCTTCTTGCTGATCAGAAGATATGGATAATAAACCTTCTCAAACTCGAGTTTGATTGGCTTCACAAACACAAATACCAAAGAAAAAAAAAATAATCATTACAAAAGTAATCATACAAAGAAATTGGAACCACAAAACACAATTTACTACCTTTGTCCAACAATAAGTGTTGTTTTGCAGTTTTGTCTTGAAGAAGTCAAAAAATATGTTTTTCTAATATCCCCACATAGCCCCTTGTTTTCTATGAAATTTGTTTCGTTATTTTTTGAAGAGGGCAATTCTGGAAGTTCATAACCAAAATATGAGGCATATACGCATTAATTGCTTTTCTTTAAAACTTGTGCCCTTGTAAGAGAAAACATTCCATTTTGGAAGAAGAGTATACAACTTTGAAGCCATAATCTGGTGATTCAATAAACTAAAAATATCAGTATAATGCTCCTGAAAGTTGCATCCAGGTAACACCAACAATTAAAAGTTATGATCAAGCTGAACAGAAGATCGGGTCCAAGTAATCTTGACTTAGTGAAATTCATTCAGGTTCAAAACAAAATGCAACACCTAGCATTCATTCCTCTTTATTCAAATATCGTCCAACTTCACTTAACTTGTGCAAGGTGACCTGATCAATACTGTTTCTAATATCCATCTATGCATTAGTAATTCAAAATAAGTAAAGACTGCCCCTCTCAGAGAAGACTTCTTTTTTTGATGGATTATACAACTTTCAAGTCATAATCTGGTGATACACTAAACTAAAATAACAATATGGATGCGCCTAAAAGTCGCATCGAAGTAACACCAACATGAAAGTTATGATAAAGTTGATCAAGAATTTGGGTCCAAGTAACATCAATATAGCCAAATTTATTCAAGTTCAAAACAAAATGTAACACCTGCCATTCCTCTTTATTCAAATATAACCAAACTTAACTTGATTTCTGAAAGGTAACCTGCTGAAGACTATTCACTATATTCACGTATCCATGGCAATTCAATATAATTAGCAACAAGACTAGCCTCCTTAAACTCTACAGAGCCATACAAGCAATAATAATTGCTCAAATTAAATTATTCTGCACAGGTACCTCAGTTGTTCAATTTTAGAAGGATTTGTTAATAATTATTTCAATACATATATTGAGAATATCTTATCTGGCACAAAACTAAAAGCAAAATAATTGTGAGATAAACAAAGATTCAAGATCTAGTGAAATAATTATAAACTCTTACTTTAATGAAAGTTGCACTAATATATTCAGCAGCTTCTCTCCCCAAGTTCATGGCTGCTTCCACGTTGTCGACACCAAATTGTACCATAACAGAATCTGTATCCCCATATATAACCTGGTACCATATAATTACTATTTCAATCATACTAGCAAGTTCCGTCCACCTTGCATTCATACAACAAAACTTCAAATCCCAAAATGAAGGAAAATAAATAGCTGTGCGGCAATTGCTGGATATTCATTGTGCCTACAAATAAAAGGGCACACTGAGACTCTCTAAACTTGCGAATAAGCCCATACTATTTTACAACCTAGCCAAAGCGTTGACAGTTGAGAGGAGCCAAAAAGCTCCATCTCTCCCCAAAAAGATCGATCGGAGATAGCCTTTCCCACGTTCCACTATACGTAAGCTGAAGGAACCTCCCCCTGGCTCGAGAATGAACTCCAAGGGTTTCAATTCTACGGAAAAAAACGTCCCCATGGCGCCTTCGAAACACTAACAGGCTCAAGAAGACAGAATCCTCGCAACAACCACCTCAGACAACAAAAACCCTTTTTGAGGGTTTTGGCACAAGTTGACAATGTCAATCAACTGACGCAACTATAAAACTTTGGTAAGCACATACCAAAGTAACAAGAATGGATTCTACTCTTGATATAGCAAAAAGTCCGAGAATGGTACAAACATTTCATGAATTAACAAAATCTAGACAGAAATTGAACTACAGACATAATAGACACCAAGGATCTGAGCTACATCAAACACCGCCATACCATGCATAGCCTTGTTTGGCATATTCTATACCATTACAAAAGATAAATTCTACATGACATACCTCAGCATTGTGTTCATAGCCCCCAATCATCGTAAATTTATCTTCTACAAGTTTTTTTGTGTGCTCAATCATTTGTCGACCTTTACACGGGCAGACAAGTCAAGCGATCAATTAGAATTCAGAATGAAGTATGTTTTAACTCATCTAAAGAAAACTTATTAACATGGATCTGCATTTCAGAACTGTACCATAGCTTGTAACACTTGAAGATATCTCTATGCATGGTAACTGACCAACAGTAGCTCCTGTAAATCCATAAACAGAATTTGCACTTATCTGAAAAAAGAAAGACATAAGAGAGATTAAAACAATGAAAAAATAACGAACCAGTGTAATTGTATTCTTGAATAGCCGGCACTCAAAATTACCTAGAACTTTAATAAATTAATAGTGCAAAGCTTACTTTCAAGGCCAGCTGTCGACCATCTAGCACTGCCTTCTCAAGTGGATCTTTTGCATCCTAGGGTGGTAATAGAGAAACATCATTATTTACATGCACAAAAGGTCAACAAGTATCAAAGTTAGCTGACAGCTTGGCTGAAAACTTAATAAAAACAGGCTGCAAAAAAACACATTAAGAGGTAATTACCTTCAAATCTGCTTTTGCTCTCTTACGAGCTGTTATTAGTTCTTCAAGAATTTCAGGAAGTATTCCCTAAGATTATATCATGATACATTCTCATTATTGATTATTATGGGCACATAATGCATATAGAAACTAATTAATTTCTGTCATTCAATCTTTCTAACATAATATATATATATATATATAATAACATTTAAAAAAACTTACCTTCTGCAAATTTGATTTAACAAATGTTTCACCAGATGGGGTTTTGTTGATGCATTCTGGGGGCAGGTTGAGTTTTCGAACATCCTCAGGTGTCACCTTCACAAAGACCATTAAGATAAAACTTTTCTCTATAAAAGCTTCAATATTAGAACTGATTTTATGTTGACTTATGGGATAGTTTCCAAACAAAAAGGAAATGGTGGCAAATAGAGATGATGGCCAGAAGAATCACCAAAGTGCAGTAGCATAAATTATATGCCATCATAATAGATGGATACAAGGATGCAAAATCCAATGTTGCAATTGGCTTCTCATAAAATCCTGCCTTTGCCTCCAAAACCTGCATTAGCACATCCAAAATATCAAAGCACATTAACGCATGATACCCAATGATTTTCAATAAAAAGTACAAACAAGACATCAACTGCAAACGATAGGAAGGGGAGAGAGGGAGGAGGCACAATTAGGAAAGCCCAATGAAAGCTGTAATCAGAAACAAATGTTATGCAAATTTTGGATCGCAAAGTAGAATGATATTCATATTACTGTGGATACCGGCATTCTAATTTCAAATTAGCCACTGAGCTCTGTTGCTAAGTATATTCCCTTTTTTCCTTTAGGAGGACATTGCAAAAAATAAATAAATAAATAAAATAAAAAATAGAGTTCTGCTAGAAAGGGAGCCTACAGTTCGTGACAGCGGTTGATCATTATCACAAAACACGAAACAAATGAGGGCAATAAAACCATTTTTAATACAACAAATCAAACTACTGTCTCGTGTTGGATGGCATGATTGTAAAGTATACCCTGTGAGGTTTACCAATTATTTCCTCTTTACATGTACATGTATATATATAGTGCGATAGAGACGGAGTAGAGATCTTTTAAACAACAATATCTTTCCCAACGCTTTTCTTTTTCTCTACAAAACCCTCTCTAAAATCCTAATATTTTCATGGTATCAGAACTAATGTTCTAGGCTCTTTCTCTCTCTCTTTGATTTTTATTTTTCGTTTTTCTTTTCTTCATCCTTCCTTTCGTCTTCTTTCTTCTCCTCTGCCATAGAACCTATGTATGTATTATGCTCATTGTGCAAAGGCTGAGTTAGTTCACGATGGTTGACACCATCATTGTTATGGAGGTTGTGATGCAATTGTTGTCATTCTCAGCTACTGCGGTGGTGAGTTCCCCATTGGTGGTCGCCGGCCTTTCCTGTGGTGGTTGGAGGATGAGATATTGTCACTGATAATGTGGTGGCCGGTTTTCGGCGTGGTGCTGTCTGCCAATGTTGGTAATTGCTTGTTACCTTGGTTGCCATTGCTGTTTCCCATGTAACTGGGTCCCGTTAGCTTCCAAACGGCCATCTGGCGGTTGTTGTTGAGTATGTCATTAACTGAAACTGCCAAGGCCTTTGAGATTGGTTGGCTAAGTAAAAGGAGATGGGTGTTTGGAGGTTGGGTTAAGAGTGTTTGGTTGCTAGTATATGCTGATCTTTAGTCGGGTTAAATCACTATCCTTATCCAGAATAGCTTCAGGTTGGCAGTTGGAATACGGCTATCCCTATCCGTGATAAGCCTCTATTTCATTTCGTTTTTATTCTGGCTTAAATTATTCAGGGTACGGTCTGGTTCAAATCCCTGAACACTGATACCATCCCAGTTTGCATCATTTCAGTCCAGTTTAGCCCGTTGATGTCAGTAGAGCCCGGTTCAAGCTGGTTTTGTATATTTCCTACACTGTTCAGATCTGATAAGCTGATATCTTCTGTTTTTATCCTTATTCAGTATTTTACTATTAAGTTATTACTGGTTGGGTTGGCTTGAGTATTATTGTAGCTCTAATGCCCTTCAAATTTGACTTTTTGACATCTGCATCTACTGTTAATGCACATCTTATTAATAGCGAAAGGGTGCAAAGCCAAGTATACAAGAGAGATATCTAAACAGAAAAGGATAAAAGAAAATAATAATAATAATAATAATAATGCTAAAATCATGAAAACTCATAATATGAAAACAATCATAGTCGGGTTGTCCAGTGGTAGAGGGTTTTGAAGAAGAAAACCTTTAGTTCGACAACCGTTTTCTCACAATCCTCAAAGCAACGATAATTTCTCTCTCCAGATGCACCACATCAAACAAGACGGGCCATTAGTTCATTCTCACAACATGTACCAACTTATTATTTCGGATATTCCATGTATGTAGCAACAACTTTAAGACTTTAATGTCATTCACTTCTTCATTGGCTTGAAGCTAGAGTATAAGTTGTTTGTGCTCAGATTTTGGTTAGTTTGAAGCTTCTTTGGGTAGTTTGAAGCTTCCATCACTTTCCAGTGTGTTCTCGAAATTACAGTGCGTTGAGCTATCTAAGAGTGATTCTCAGTTGAGATATGATCATAGTTATGATATGTCAGCCTTGGTTGCCTCTCATAGGAGTTCTACTATTTTTCGTGAAGGATGTGTAGTTCTACTATTTTCTGTGGGGGATGTGGCAGCCAAGGCGCGTGTAGGGGCCATGACACTTGGGGTTATCGTACTCAAGGTCATGAACCTCATAAATGCACTTACAGTAGTGGCTATAATCATTCTATGGATAACTATGAGGATTTGCATGGCAAACCATCTGGATCAGCCAATCAAGCTGATCCAGTGATGAAGTTCGTGTTTTACTCAGTTTATCGCACACTTGTTCGACCAAGTAAGTGAGCCCGTTCGAACAAGGTACATCAGTTTTGTTAAAATGACTTATTTCAGTTTTCTACTAGGTTTAGAAGTTTGTCTACTATAAACACTTGTTATGGACGACTTAGAACGTAGCTTTGGAATGTTTTATCAGTTTTCAAAGTAGGACTACTCAGGGTTTGAGTTTTCTTCTATTTTACCTCAATTCCTTAGTTGAATTCATGGTTTTGGGAAGAGTTGTGAATCTGTTGTTGCCTCTGCGATCCCACTACATCATGCTGCATCAGTTGGTATCAAAGCCTAGGTTTTACTTTCTATGGCACCACAAGGACACGGAAGGGGAAACTGTTTTGCAGACTTGAACGATGTGCACGAGCGCAAAGAGGCAGCACGTGAAGAGCAGCTAGTGGTTCATTTGTAGCACGTGGAGCAGCAACTTGGTGCTGGATTTGAAGAGCAATTCAGGACCTTTTCTGATTAACTTGCCACCATGGGAGGCCCAAACGGTCGTCATTGTCAACTAAATCCGCATCATGCGACGGAGGAAGACGAGTATAGTGTTGAGAAAGAACCTGTCAACCCTTTTGGAGAGCACAGAGGGAGTACCCCATGGCGCATGCTCACGCTAATTGGTGGGAGTCGGGATTCCAACTCGACATCCCACAATTTCAAGGTTGCTTGTAGCCTGAAGAATTTCTTGACCGGGTAGCTGCTGTAGGGGAGATCTTAGACTTCAAGGAGGTGCCAAATGATTGAAGAGTCCCTTTAGCAGCAACCAAGTTCCGGGGAAGAGTTGCTGCGTGGTGGCAGCAACTGAAGAACACCAAAATGTGGCAAGACAAATGGAAGATCAGTAGTTGGGAGAAACTATTGAAACATATGAGGCCCCCATTCTTGCCCATAATTATGTGCAAACCATGCATCAACAGCTGCAGAATTTGAGGTATGGATAGATCCGAAAAATTTCCACATCGATCCATTTGAAAATTGCAAGCTCATAGTGTCAGACCTTTCAAAGTGTTATAGTGGGTTGGAGCAAATGCGTATGTCATAGATGTTCTACCTGACCCTAGTGCTGGCTCCACATTTAATGTAGAGGATCTAGTTGCTTATACAGTCCACATCGTTCTCCTAGATGATCCTTTCGAGGAACCTTCACCTTTCACTAACAACTATCCTATACCTGATCCAATACTACCACCCCTTCCACCAGAGCATAAAAGAAATATTGATTCTTTTTGGGATAAGCAGGTTGTTTTTGCCAGGGATGGAGTTCAACATTTCCTAGTTTGTTGGAGGGGTCAACTAGACCGCACATGGATCACCACAGACATGTTGCAGCAGTTTGATCTTGAACTGTTGGAGTACTACCAAAGCTGCCAGGCGCTACAATCAACGGGGCAAATTTTTTCCCACCCCGGGAGAGTTGGGGTGGACATCAAATACAGGCCACTATTATACATGTTTGGATCCCGACATCAGAGGATGGCCCAACCTATTACTTTATGGCGGGTGATTAAAAGTTGGAGTTTTTTTTTTTTTTTTCTTTTTATATTTAATCGAAATATCATTAAAAGCGCAAAGTGCAATCAAGGTACACAAAAAGTATATAAGAGAAATGCCTATCTAGAAAGAGAAGAAAGAACAAGAAAATCATTAAAACTAGTCTCCAAAGGAGTTAAAACAACACTTAAGTTTAGGTATAAAGAGAATTTTTAAAAAAAAATGACTTAAGTTCCTCCAACGTCCTCTCTCTGTCCCTTAAATTTTGTTTGTTTACTTATCTCCAAAGGCACCACAAAAGGCAGGAGGCCACCATCTTTCACAAGACAACACTCTTAAGGCGTAGAGATTTTATTATTGGCACTTTTTTTTATTTCGCATTTTATTCTTATGTTACTTATTTCCATACTTTGGGTTACGTTACTTTCTTTTGGGCTTTATGTTATTTTTAGTGGGTTGTCATCCCAAGTGTGATTACGGTTAGGGTTTATGTCAGTCTATTTAAACCTAATTTTTTATTGTTGTTGTCAGCTTTTTATGAATAAAAATTTCTTCTGGTCTTCTTCCTCCTGACTTTTTCTTCTCACTTTCTCTCTTCTTCTTTTCTCTCTTTCCCTGTTCTCTCCTCTCTTTTACTTGCTCCGTGTTCTCTGTTGATTGAGCTGCATCAATATTGTTATCATTTGTGCAACCTAAAGTAAGTCAACTTGATTACTAGTCTAATTTGTTTAAAACTATTCGAAATATCATTAAAAAGCGAAAAGCGCCAACCCAAGTACATAGGAAATATACAAGAGAAATACCTAGCTAGAATGAGAAAAAAGAACAAGAAAATCATGAAACTATGCAAATTAAGAACGACAAACACGACTGTCCAAAGATAAAGACTATTGAAGAAAAAAGACTTTTGCTCTACTACCGTCCTCTCGCGATCTTTGAAGCTTCTATTATTTTTTTCCCTTCAAAGACCACCGTAATAGGCACGAAGGTACCATCTTCCACACAGCTGCACTCTGAGAGTTACCAAATAACCCCCTCCAACAAGCAAACAAGTCTAGTACTTGTCTAGGCATGACACAAGACAACCCAACATGACTGAAGATAGTATTCCATAAAGTACAGGCAACCTTACAATGGAAAAAAATATGATCCACAGACTCCCCGTTTCTCTTACACATACAACACCAATCAACCACAAGACATGCCGCTTTCTAAGGT
This sequence comes from Alnus glutinosa, assembly GCF_958979055.1. Taxonomy (NCBI): domain Eukaryota; kingdom Viridiplantae; phylum Streptophyta; class Magnoliopsida; order Fagales; family Betulaceae; genus Alnus; species Alnus glutinosa. The sequence goes on along the minus strand of NC_084899.1, from coordinate 14,128,428 downwards.
TATCCATGGTAAGGATTTTCCCTAGAGCGGCCGACCAAGCAAAGAAAGTCACTCTCAAAGAAACCTTAATCCGCCAAATTCTTCTAAGGAAAGGGATTGCCATCATTACAAACAAGGACATTGTAGAAAGATTTAACATCGAATAAGCCTCTTTTGGAAGGGGCCCAACAAAGCTTGATTTCACCTCCCCGTCTCACTCTGAGTAGAACAAATTGAAAAACGAAGAAAAGACATCGATCTCCCAACCTGATTACTAGTCTATAGTCCCCTTATAGTATTTCCCATTCTACATTTGGACATTATCAGTCAAGTTCACAAAACTTAACTCATAAATCACAACCTAATTGTTGTTTAATAACGCAAGCATGGTGAACTAAATCCCAAACATGATGATGCCATAAACAGCTACTAATAATTACAGTACATAAAACAACAACATAAAGGAAATTAGAATGTGAACTTACAGTGGCACCTTCATATTTTCCTTGTTCAGATCCTGCCTGTTTGACGTTTGGAATAACAAGGTCCCTTTGTTTTGCCTTCCTAAGAAGTTGAGAAAGTACCTGCAAAAGAATGGGTCAATATTCTAAAACTGCGAAGCTTTTACCATTCCATGCATTTATTGATAACTCATTATCTAAAGAGTTTATTAATATTAACCTTGATGCTTTGCCCTCTAGAAAGAAGAAAAGAGATAGGAACACCAGTTACTCGAGCCATCTCCACGTAATTGTAGATGAACATCAGTTTGTCCAAAAGCCGCTGTGGGAGATAAGCATCCTACAATCAAAAGAGAGAAGGGAGGCATCCTCGATTAAATCTGTAAACAAATTCACCTTCAAAACAATTCCTGATATGCAAATGGACATAGCATTGCCTTTTTTTTGTGTGTGTGTGTGTGTGGGGGGGGGGGGGGGGGGGGGGTGGGGTTCAGATGCCAATCAATCATGCCTAAAAGAGCACCTTCCATTCACAGCATATAAAGTATTGCCACCCTTAATTGGATATATAGTAACAGGAAGATCAAGGATGACAAAAGTTGCTTAAGGGATACGTTTTATATACATAGCCAGGTGCATCAATGGGCCATTTTGCAATTCCAATTGTTTGGCGAACCTCTCTAAAAAGGAAAAGGAATAAGTTGGAAAACTAATGGGTGCTTAACCTTAAATGCCACAAAAATTTACCCTTCACTAACTATAGATAGCTTAGATCTAATTATAGAAGCACATGACTTCATTCTCTGACTTGAAAGTGGGTAACTCTAAACACTATAAAGGAATATGTTTGCAACAAGGATTCATGCCAATAAGACATTCTTAAATGCTTCAAGCTAATTCGATAGTCAAATAAGGAAAGAATGGTAGGCAATGCAAAAAGTAGTTAGGCTGATAAATCAAGATATAGAAAAACTAAAATACGCACCTTCAAACAATATACAGCAAGCCGCCTCCTCGTTTCAGCATTCCCATTCTGAAGATCAGATATTATTGAATGGTGTACATCCTCTTTCTGCACGAGGGAAATGGAGTGAGCAATATCAACACTTAACATTAATGTTACTTCCAGAGAAGGAAGAAATCAAGTAAGAGGAGACAAAAGTGGTGAAAGAGGAATTAGATAATTTACTGATTCTAATGACTGAAACAAGAAACTGGTTAAGACGTAAAACATAAACAGGCCATACATGCACATGCATGGGCACATACACACACATAGCAAGCAAGGTGAATTGATAAGTTAGTTGCCATATCAATCCATGTTTTCAGTGCCACAATCTTAAACATAAGCAGAGCAAGCAGCAACAAAAAGCAAAGAGGAACATTATAGATTCATGCTTTCAATGGTACAATTTCACAGATAAGCACAAGCAACAAGCAATCTGTCAAAAACAAGAGAAGAAAGCTTAAACAGGAGCAAATGAATAAGACAAAAGTAAAAAAAAAAAAGTTAATAAGAGCAAGTGAATATCACCAGAGTTCCCAGGATTGCTAGACCCAAGCAGCCTGGTGCTGCACTTAGGCTCTCCCTATATTAAAGGAACTATAAGCAAAATTTGCACAAGTAGAGTTACCATGTTTACTTAGAAGTTATATAATCTCTTATTGAGTACAGGAAGAGGATAAGGAAAGTAGATAACAAAAATTGAATGATGAAGTCTTGATAGAGGTCACTAATAAGACAAAATCAAAGAGATTTCAAATAACATCCAATCAACCTGCTCTAGTAGACTAGTACCGTCATAGTAAACAATCAGTCCAAAAGCTTAAGTAGCCAAAAATGTATATCAAGCTCATACACGTGGTAACAGTAACACACAAAGACTACAAAATATTATCTATTTAAATAAAATAAAATAAAAAGTGATCCTAACCAAACATTGCCTTTGGCGAAAGAAAATGCTTCAGTATTACAACAAGCTTCGTTAACCATTAAGAAATTAGAATTATGGAGCCATAAAACTCCCTGGCCCAGAGTGCACCAATCAAGAACAAAGAGAGTGGTGGTGAGAGAGACGCTTGGTGGAAAGTGATGATTGACTCTAAATATGGAAGTTCATGAGGAGAGTAGTGTTCTAGTGAGCCTGTGGGGGTGTATGGGGTGGGTTTATGGAAAAATATTAGGAGGGATTGGGGAAATTCTGTAGTGACACCAGATTTGAAGTGGGAGATGACTCTAAGGTTAAATTCTGGCATGATCTTTGGTGTGGTCATATGGCCCTTAAGGATGCCTATCTAATTTTATTTGATATTGCTAGCACAAAGAATGCTCTTGTTGAGTCTCACATGGATTTTTATGGAGGTGCCATTCAAGGGAACGTGAGCTTTGCTAGAGTGGCTCAGGATTGAGAGGTGGATGTTTTTGTCTTGTTCTTCAAGATTTTGTATTTGGTAAGAATGAAACGGGAAGGGGAAGACAAGTTGTGGTGGGTCTCTTCAAAAAGAGGGTTGTTTGGTGTTAAATCCTTCTATAGTGTGATGGGTTGTCATAATGGTTTCCATTTCCCTTTGAAAAGTATTTGGAGGACTAAGGTTCTGATGAGGGTGGCCATTTTTGTGTGGTTGGCGGCCCTAGGGAAGACCTTACTGTGGATAATCTTCGGAAGCGGAGCGTCATTGGGGTTGATTGGTGTTATATGTGCAAAATGAATGGAGAGTCCGTAGATCAACTTCTTCATTGTGAGGTTGCTTGTACCATTTTAAATGTCTTCTTCAATCGATTTGGGTTGTCTTAAGTTATGCCTAGACGAGTAGTTGATTTGTTTCCTTGGTGTATTGCCGACAACACTCAGAATGCTACTGTGTAGAATGTGATGCATTTGTGCCTTTTGTGATGTTTATGAGGGAAAATAAATGATAGGTGAGGACCGTAAGATGGAGGAGATGAATTTTTTTTTTTTTAACACTTCATATCTTTGAACAGCTACTTATGTTTCTCCTTTGGTGATTAGTTATCATGATTTTCTTGTTCTTTTTGCCCCTACTACCTAGATGGCTTCTCTTGTATATTTCTTGTGTACACGGAGGCGCCTTACGCTTTTAATGATATCTCGATTAATTATCAAGAAAAGAACAAAGAGAGTGAGATTAAAAGATGAAAGATGAATGAAAAATGAAGCTTTTGAAGGGGGAAAAAAAAAACCCACTACTACAGATCACCGTTGAATGAAGGCAAGCCTACATAGCATGACAGTAAAACTATCCAAGGGAATGAATGGTGGTCAAGACTTAATTGAAACTGTTGAACCAAAAACAATATCATGAAATTAAACAGCAGAAGTTTTATCAGCACAATTTGACCTTCAAATAATAAAATGTAGACTATACATCAAAGAGAAATGCATTCCTGCTTCCTTTCCTCTGCATCTAGGCAATTAGTTTGACTAAATACAATAATTCATTCACTAAGAATAGAATAAAAAATACTACGGCACAGACCATGCAAGACAGAGATGCAGTTCTAAGAAAGAACTCAAGTTCATACAATCATCTCCAAGAACATTTTTCATGGTCACACCTAAAACTGAACTAGAGCATGTAAAGTTATCTACAACTGCAAGAAAATGCATGGTGCTCTTCCCATCTATAACTTTACTCAAATCCATCAAAAGCTCCCTGGATGTTTATATTGAAAATTAATACAAAGATATAATAAAGCAGATACTTGATATCAAGTCAGAACGAAAAAATAAACCTTACCTGCTCAGAGAGGAAGTGTGCTGAGACAGAATTCAATGAATAAGAACTTAACTTATAATCCCGTTGCATAACCTGCAGTAAACGACAATAACCTGTTTGTCATTATTCTAGATTCTCATAGACCAAGTACACCATCTTAAGCAAGCACAAGCTATGGACAAAACCTGGAGCAAATCAAATTGAACTCTCCCTTCTACTGTTACTTCTTTACTTTCCCTGGTTCCCATCTGTCTGTAAAACCAACAAGTATCAGCAAAATGTTCCCAGAGATTAATAAGAGATTTGAACAGACTGAATGCAATGGCAAAAAGATTTTCTTATGTTAAAATAATTAGATTGATATGGGGATAAATTTAAATCAACAAAGAAAGACAACACAGCAAATATAGCAAAAAGTTTAGCAAAACATAGCAATCTTTAATTATCGTAACAATAACAATATTTTCTTATTTTCTTCTACACTAATAATAATTAAAACAATTGCAATATGTTTACCTTGAAGAAAAAGTAGTATCTTTGACCCGAACTCTGCTATTCCTGATACGGCCCAGTATTGGAAATTCAGCAATTCGCAAGGTCTCAGCCCGCTGTAAGCCACAAAAACAGGAAGAGAAATTAGCCATAATGTAGTTATGGCCACATACATGAAACCTCAGCATTTAAAAAAATACATACTCATAATGAAAGATCTAAATGTTGGACTAATAAAACAAAATAGATGAAATTTACTATGACAATCTGCATTGACGACGAGAAACCTCAATATTTCAATTACCTCAATTAGATATGGCAAATCAAATTTGCATATGTTATATCCAATTATGATATCAGGGTCCACTTCACGGATAAAATCCTGCAAGAGAACCTACTTGTTAGACTATAAACATGCACAAAAGGACCATATATTAAATTCAAATGCTTCTTGAGATTATGCTACATTTTTATGAGCAAAGTTTCAGAAAGCACCCAAATAAAATGAAAAAGGATAATCACATGTCCTTTATCCACTATCATAGAAAGAGCTCCACATACAAACAATATACACACACTAGCATTAGAATATGCGATTCAAACATGGAGCCCTATTGCCTAGAAAGAATTTAAAAACATGGAGTATACTAGTCATTAGGTATCCAAGGAAAAATGTGTTACCATGTGATTCAGTCATTAGGTATCCATGGCAAAATCAATCTATCAATCTATTATGGAATAGATAACCTCTTATCTATAGTAATTTTTTATTTTGTAAATTGTTAGAGAAGACTACCATTTTAACAGTTATACTTATGAGGGTATACTAGACGCTTTGGTATTTCCCTATATGTAGATTTATGGGGAAATAATATACTTGACCATCAATAAATACATACATACGTGTGTGTGAAGTAAGGTTTATGTTTAATCCTCTTGTCATACACTTCTTCTTCATTTAGGGACGCCTTACGCTTTTAATAAGACCAACTTATTGCTTATCAAAAAAAAAAATACACTTCTTCTAAACCCTTCCCTTCCTATCTTCTTAATTCTATTATTAACATGGTATTAGAGTATTGATCCAAGATTTAATCCTTTAAACACCTTTTTTTTTTGTCTTCTTCCCTTCATTTTTTTTCATTGTTTATTTTGTTTCAATATTTTTTTTGGCTCCTCTTTGTTTGTTATTTTGTCTCTCTTTGTCACAATGCCTCCCTCATGGATCTCGCTTTGCATGAGAGAGAGTCTATCAGGCTCCCTCACACTAAAAGAATTGTACATGAAGCAACCACCAGGGTTTGTTACTCAGCAAGAGTATCTAGGTAGAGTATGCTGGTTAAAAAAGCCTCTATATGGCCTAAAACAATCACTGCGAGCATGGTTTCAAAAACTCTCTAAAGCATTTAGTCTTTGGTTTCTGCAGATGCCAGACAAACCATTCATGTTCCACTTGCACACTGGTACACGTTACAATTTTCCTTGTAGTGTATGTGGATGATATTGCAATTTTTGGGAATGACCATGGAGGCATTACAAGTTGAAATAGTTATTGTAGCGCCAGTTTGACACGGGTGTTAATGAAGGAAACTAAGTTTTGAGGGTTATTTTTGGAACTTCATCTCTTTTTGCTTTGACTCTGAGTATTTTTCATTGTCTCAAAGTTTCAAGGTTATTTAGATATTTTTATCTTTTTCTTTCTTTCCAAGTTTTAGGGGTATTCTTGAAATTTTTATTTTGCTAGGAGAGCACTCCAAACTTAGCCTATATAAAGGCATGCCCCGTGTTATTTTTCATTAAAGCTTGAGAAAATAAAAGTTTAAGCTTTGGGCTTTTGGCTTTTTTTTAAGAAAAGTTTCCTTCTTGCAAGTGTTTTGTATCTCTAGGCTAATTTTCCATTGAGTGGCAAGCATGTTCTTTGCTCTGTTTCTCGGGGAAATTGTCCTTGAGTGGTGATCACTACAACTCTGTATCACTTAGGTGGATTTCCTTTGGGTGGTGAGTTTTAACTATCATTTTGTTCGTTCTTCGTTTAATTGTTTGTTGTTCTTGGTAGCTTGGAATTTTGATCTTGAATTATAATCTTTGAAGTTGTTTATGATTTTGGGAATTATCTGGTACTATTTGGGAGGGAGGCTCCATTACTATTCTCAAAGTTTGAATAGTTGGTATTATTCTTCTAGTTTTGCACATTGTTGTCCAGTAGCACGGTTTCACATAGGCTTAGGCAAGCTTAGATAATTTCTTGATATTGAGGTTGCCACGTCTAAGAAAAGTGTCATCTGTTGGTGCTACAAACCCTTTATACATGGAGAGTGGCTTGGAATACTTCGCATGTATCTACTTTCTCTGAATTTTTAGCTTTATGTTTTTCTTTCTCTATGGGTTAGGGGTTCTTTTGTATACATCATGTGTACCTGAGTTGCGTCCCTCTGCACTTTTGAATGAATATACATTATTTATCAAAAAAAAGAAAGGTGTCATCTTATTTCAGAGAAAATATGTACTTAATTTGTTAGAAGAAACTAGCGTGTTAGGTGCTCAACCTATTGATGTACATATGTCTCCAAATCACAAACTCTTGAACGATGGTGGAGAGTTGTTTGGGAATTCTAGTAAATACCATTTACTAGTTGAAAAGTTGAATTATCTCACCATCACTAGAAGGGATATCTCAAATGCATGTGTAGTAGGCCAGTTCTTGGAGGCTTCTAGGGTCTTCACATTGACATGTTGCCGCACTTATTATTCTTAGACTATTGTATAGGCCAAATGAACATCTTAGAATGAAAATCTTTACCGATACTAACTAGACAAGTTCTTTCTCAAATAGAAGATCTATCACTAGATAATTTACCTCTTTTAGGGGTAATTAGTTACATAAAAGAGTAATAAACAATCAGTAATTCAAATAATCATGCTGGTACAACACAAGACATAACACAGCACGGAATAGAGAACTATGACTACTTTAAGAAAATGAGACACGCACACATAATTCAAGAAAACGTGTGTATAATTCCTAGTTTAAACAACAAAACGAAAGATGAAGATGAAAGCCCAAGGCTTCCACCTCTCTCTCATGTTCTTAGAGGAACTTAAGACGGGAAAAAGAAAACAAAGGAAGAAAAAAAAAATGGAAAAAGTACACATAAACCCCTCAAACTACCACCTCATTGTCAATGTTCCCTCCCAAATTATCAATTTTGTCAATCTCCCCCTCTAAACTACGGAAAAAAGTCAATGCCCCCCCTAATGACAAAAATACACTTCATAAAATCATTAAATTTAAAAAAAAAAAACTAAAAAAACTAAAAAAAAAACTAAAAAAAACTAAAAAAAAAAACTAAAAAAACAAAAAAAAAAAAAAAAAAAAAAAAAAAAAAAAACTAAAAAACTATTTAAAAAAATCAAAAATAATGAAAAGTTATAAGAAAAAATGGTAAGTGTATATAAATTTCTGAGTCAGAGCGCAATTTGAAATCGATCCCTCACTTTTTGAAAATCAACTTTTGCTACTTAAGTTTTTCGCAAATTTGAAATCGGTCCTTCCGTGATTTTTCGGTCCATTTTCACAACTTCCGTTAGTGTCACATTAGCCTTTTCGCCACATCATCTTAAAAATATCATTTTTTTATTATATTATAAATTTAAAATCTTAAAATTTTATTTTTTATTTTAAAAAGAAAAATAAAAGGGGAGGGGGGGGAGGTTGGGGTGTGGCTCGCAATGTCCCCCATGGGCCGGGGTGGCCCCGCGCCACTCCCAGCCCCATCTGGGGTGGCCCACGCAAGGGGGTGGCCTGAGGTGGCCGGTGCCACCCCATGGGCTGAGGGTGACCGCGCGGCCACCCCCAACCAGTTCTAGAGGCCACCCCAGATGGGGCTGGGTGATGCGAACCTACTAGTAACAAAATATAGGAAATGATAAATCGGCTACTTCGAGGAAAACTTGACCTCCAAAACACAGAAAATTGTATTCTAAAACAATAATTAACTCATTTTCTTATTGATAGTTCCCCTTTAAATAAAGAAACAATAAATTACCGATTACATAAAAGACCAATTAGGTCTTGACTTCTAAGACTATGACGACTCTAGTAAGGAAAAATTCTGAATTCGAGATCTATTCCTTATTAGACAATAAAATAAATGGAGATTACTCCTCATTAGTCTGTAACTTAACTCCCAAGAAAAGATTACATTATTCCCCTCCGCTAACAGTTTTCTTGTCCTCAAGAAAGAATTATGAAAACTAAAATAGTGGCAATAAAAACTAATTAACACTTCTAAAACTATCACTTAACAACTATTAAAATAAGAAATATTAAAAATCACTAAGATCAAGGCGCATTCTCTATTCTTGTGCATGTCAGACAATCAAATGACCTCTTACATTTCAATCACATCACCTATTTCTTTCCCTTTCATTTTTTCTTTTTCTTTCCAGCGAAGCAAAGGTCATCACATGACCTTTTCTTCTTGATTTCCTTTTTCTTTTTTCCTCTTCCTCTAAGAAGCATATCTGACGCTTTTTTTTTTCTTATTTGTTTGACTTGTTGACCAAGACTTTCTTTCTTTTTTCGTTTTCTGCACCAAACAAAGGAAATGTATCTGTTTTTCTTCTTTCTCATGAGCCACAATTCCAGTGAACTGATGTGTAGAGAGGACCCAAATGGCACGACTTTGAAAGGGGTTTGTGAGACTAGTGAGATCGGCGGCATGGGGAGGTGGTGGTGCGGTGATATGCGCTTGAAGGGAGTAGTAACGAGGTGGCTTGTTGCATGTTTGGAAGATCTGATGATGCTGTTGGCGACGTCGGTGGTTAATGGTGTGTTTGGGTTGCTGGGTGGTCGAATGGGTTGTTTGGGGATTGACAGGAACACTGGAATTGGGTAGGCTGAGGGAAAGAGTGGTGCCGATGGGATATGTGGTAAAAGGTTAAGATTTGTGGGTTGTGTTGTTGCACGGTGGTGGGACGCTAGGTTGGGTTTTTAGGGCAACTTGATGGACACGTCATTGATATGCTCCATGATAGAGCATACCTCGTGCAGAAGCTCAAGGAGCCTATCATCACATTGTTGTTGTGTAGTCATGGATCGGTGATTGCTGTAGAAAATAATCAACATGGCTCTGATACCACTTGAAGCGAACCCACTGGTAACAAAACATAGGAAATGATAAATCGGCTACTTCAAGAGAATCATGATCTCCAATGGCTACTTCGAAGGAACCTTGACCTCCAAAACACAGAAAACTATATTCTAAAACAATAATCAACTCATTCTTTTCTTATTGATAGTTCCCCTTTAAATAGATAAACAATAAATAACCGATTACGTAAGAGACCAATTAGGTCTTGACTTCTAAGACCATGACGACTCTAGTAAGGAAAGATTCTAAATTAGAGATCTATTCCTTATTAGACTATAAAATAAATGGAGATTTACTCCTTATTAGTCTCTAACTTAACTCCCAAGAAAAGATTACATCACTAGGGGTGGCGCGCGACGACACCTGGCACTAGGGGGTGGCTCGCAGGTAGCACCGGCCACCTCTGTGGGTGGCTCACAGGCCACCCCAAACCCCTCCTTTTCATTTTTTTAAAAATAAAAATTAAATTAAATTTTAATTTTTTAAATTTTTAATATAATAAAAATAATAATATTTTAATATGATGTGGCGAAAAGGCTGACATGACACTAACGGAAGTTGCGAAAATGGACAGAAAAATCACAGGACTGATTTCAAATTCACAAAAAACTTAAGCAGCAAAAGTTGATTTTCAAAAAATAAGGGATTGATTTCGAATCATGCTTTGACCCAGGAATTTATTATACATTTACCCAAAAAAAAAAAAACACAAAACAAAAAAGTCAAAAATAAAAACTGGTTTTTATTTTTTTTTCGTTTGTTTTTTTAATTTTCAGTTTTTTGTACTTTTTTTTTTAATTTTCCGTTCTTTTTTCATTTTTTTTCATTTCCCTTTTTTTTCATTTTTCTTTAATTTTTTTTAAAATTTATTTATTTAGTTTTATTTTTCTATTTTTTAGTTTTAGTTTTTTTTCAAATTTATAAAGACATTTGTGTTATTAAAAAAATTGAGGGTCATTTTTGTCTTTTTGTTGGTCTTAGGGGGGGGGACATTGACATGTTTTGGTAGTTTGAGGTGAGACATTGACATAATTGGTAGTTGGCGGCCGCGGGGGGGGGGGGGGGGGGGGGGACATTGACAATTGAGTGGTTTGGGGAGTATATATGTACTTTTCCCAAAAAAATACCTCCCTCACCTTCCTAACACACTACTTGGCATGTTTTGACCTTGTCCAAACCATGTCCACAAAGTAACCAAAAAACAATACCTGACATTAAAATCGTTACTGTAAACATACTATGTTAGATTTGTGTCCAAGGGGCGCCTCATACTTACTCGTTTCTCTAGTTAGGTGTTTCTTTTTGTATACTCCTAGTATACTAAGGGGCGTGTCACGCTTTTGATGAGATTGACTTATTACTTATCAAACAAAGAATTGTGTCCAATGAGTGTTCTTCATTGATGAAAATTAATGACCAAGAAGCATTTTAAAACGGCAACACTATTTTTTGATTAGAACAGACAGTACTATAAGATTGATCATCCACAACGAAGGGAAGATAAAATAGGCATTGCTTCTAGAAGCATGGTTGGAAAAGGTAATGTGGAGAAACGCACTAAGTGAGTTCAGTCAAACAAAAAGTATAATTGCATAACATGGCTTTGTGGCCAAACGAGCTGTTTGATACAAAACCTAACTCTTAACAAATTTTGTACAGTAAAAGAGGGACTGTGAAAAGATAAAAACCATACCCTCCAAGCTAGCAAGACTTCTGTTTCTGTATTAAAAGACATCACATCGACACCAACAATCGGAGAGCATGACTTGAGGGTCATCACGTTGCGAATTAATGGCTGGTCCTCTCCCTGCAAAGTAACTAGATTGGCCACCTAGAAAGAAATGAACAATTTCACTTCAAAAAATGTAAAACAAAATGATGCTATAAAGCAAGTAAACTCGTTATTCAAATAAATCAGATTGATGAAATGAAAGAACCTGGATAACAGGATCATGGGTAGGCTCCGGAAAATGACCTTTACGACCAGCACACTCAATGTCAAAACTCAATATGCGAAATGGAGCCATCTTTGAGAATTCCCCTTCTGGGGCATGGCTGATGAGTTCTGAATACCTAAGAGAAGTTGTTAAGAAAGGTAGTTCAAAGAAGGTAAAAGTTTCAATAAGCAATATAACTGGACTCCTCTCCAAAGAGATACAATGACCTCTCAACTATCACACATGAGGATACAGGCAATCAAACTCTAATTGGCAGTACGACAAATTCTTTGCAGTCTTCTTATATTTTCCAGCCAGTACTTCAATCCAATTGCCACCAACAATGTCGCGGTCAATCATAAAACGAAGAGCAAAGAGAACATTGCTTTCATATGTCACAAAGCTCTTCACACCAAAACCATCAATTTGAATGCCTCTATCAAGAATTCCTGCCGATTTTAGCATATTGACAAGAAAGAAATAGCATATGAATAATTAATACTAGGAACAAGCCCCATGATACAAAAACTAAAAGTAAGCATGTATTTTAAAACAAAAACAAAAACCTGTTGCCTACCAGAAATTAAAAAAGTAAATATTTAACTCCAAGTAAAAGCCATATAATAGCAGATTGAGAAAGAAAAAACATTATTAGAAAATGAAAATGGATGAAAGAATAATTCTCAAAGATCAATTTTGTAATTATCCTACTATAAACATATTTTCCTGAATGCAGGTCATTCATACAAAAATACTTTGGAAATTTCATGTCTGTGCATGACTTGTATGTATCTGAACTTTTACCTCGGCAGCTGGTTACCATTGTCGGCAATGCGACTACAATTTTGAGAAATGGATGGGAAGTCTGCTGCTGGTAGTACATGACACTTCTTTTCTGCACCAATTCAATACGACGGACATATTTGGGTACCTTACCATTCCGATTCACCTCTCTCATCCTTGCCTGAAAAATTGCCAAACAACAAAGTGGATTTACAACAACTACAAATATATATTTGACCTGGTAAGTGACAAAAAAGAATACCTCAAGAATTTGATGAAAACGGGAGATATCATCAGGGCCCATTCCTGGAGGGCAGCTTATGTAAAAATATGGCTCAAACCCATGAACATGGCAGCAAACACTATGTCCTAGCAGATAGCCAAAACGTAAACATTTATTACATTCAGGAGAAAATGTTTAAAAGGTGAAACCCGAGATAACACTACCTTTACAACACTTATTCAAACATAAACCATCTATAGAAAACATGGATAACTGTATGCTTGTTTAAGATGAAAATTGCAATACTACTCATAGAAGGTATTAATATAAAATAATGAACTTCAAGCGACTTTGAGTATAAAAAATATTACCAAAATTCAGGAAAATACCCTTCTTCTCTGTAAAGATAATCTATCAGAGCATACCAATACTTGTTATAACTACCAAAAAAATGCCTCTAGAATTTGGCAATTATTAACTTAAACTACTTTGCCGGTACAGATTTGGCACCTAAATGGTTTGACTTTAAATTCAGGCATGATTATCCGGGGAAGATCCAAAAAAGTCAGTTCTTTATGTACTCTTTCCTTCCAATTTGACTTAATTATATACAGTAAAATCATGAAAAATTACTTGAATTTGTGGGTATCTGCAGTCATGATCAGACTTGGGAATGCTGCGACTAAATAACCAGTAATTTGCCTCTTTGAACTAATCTATTCTTCCAAAATCAAATAAAGTCACCATTTGGTTTGGTAAAGTTCAGTTCAAAAATTTAGTGCAACCAAAAATGAGAAGAAACAGTATGAGCTAACCTTCCCTAGTAACCCCGAAAATGCGGATAATGGCGGCGGGCCCAAAAGAATTGGGCAACAATTCTTTTTGACTCTCCCCGATCACGTAATCAATCTCCAATTGCTGAAAAACTAAAAGAGCAACAAAAAAATAGGTCCACAATCAAAAGAATTACAGAAACCCTAGCATAACAAAATCCAGCGGGTAAAGTAGACGCTGAGACACTCACGGATACTCCGAGACTGCGAGACGTAGTCGTCGGAGAGGGGAGAGCGAACCCACTTGGCAAGGCGGCACGCGAGGGCCCGGCGATCCTCGATGTCGCGGAGGATCTCCTCCTCCTCCAGGATGAGGGTTTCGTCAAGGAAGACGTCCTCATCCACGAACTCGTCTTCTTGAGACACCGCCTGGTGCTTGGGGGCCTGTGCCGGCAAGGTTTTCTGCGGCGGCGCTGGGCGTTTCCGGGAGTTTCCGTTTTTGCTCATGGCTCGGAGTTTGAGAGTCGGACAGACACAGGGATTGGAGGGAAAATGAGATTCCCGCCAGTTTCGAGGGGAGTTTTAACGGTGGGTGTTTTTTTTTTGGGGGGTTTTTTCTTCCTTTTTTTTTTTTTTTTAATTCAATTATAGCCGAAAGTACTATTTTGACCTCAGACCAACACTTCAATTTAAAGTAAGGGTGCGTTGGGGATTGCGATTTCGTAGATAATAAGTGTGATTTTAAATCAAATCGCAAAACATAAATCGTTTAGGAATTGCGTTTTTAAAAATTGCGATTTGAAAACGTAAAAAATCTACTTTTCAAATCGCAGGTAAGATGGTGCTTTTTTGAAAACACAGAATTTTAAATGCTAAATTGCGATTTTACCAAACACTTAACTGTGTTTTTAAAAATTACTTTTTTCAAATCGCACATTTTAAAATTGTGATTTTAAATTGTACTTTTTAAAATCACAAACCAAACGGACTCTAAATTGACATCTTTTGCTAACAAAGTTTTTGTTTGAGAAATTTTCTCTAATTTAGTTTATTAAATTAACGCGTTTCAAAATATATATGAAAAATTGTTAAAAATGCATGTAAGTCAAATTCGTATAGCTCAAATATGAAAAACTAGCTCCCCCAATGAATTTTGTAAAAGTAAATTCTGATGTGATTGTGGACAAAGTATAATAGCCATAGATTAAGAAGGGAGTGTCTTGGCAGCCATGAGTGCTTCCAAACCACACATTACATAATTGATCTTGCTATTACTAAGGCTCTAGCTGCTTTATTTGCTGTTGTTTTGAGTCTGAATTTGGGATTGCAAAAAGTCTTTTTTGAAGGTGATGCTTCAGAAGTAGTGTAAGCACTAAATACTGAAGGAAGAAATTGGAGGAAATATGGTCCTAGGGTTGATGATGCAAAGATAATGCTAAAACACTCTGATTGGGTGGCAGGTGAATGATGCTGCTCATAAATTAGCTGAGAAAGCAATGCATTAACTAGAAAAACATGTTTACATAGAGGTCCTTGCATTCAAGAAGTTATATTTTGCATAAAAGGCTGTAACTTCTTAACTGTTAGTAATGAAATTCATAATTTGAATTGGATTAAAAAAAAAAAAAAAAATTAAGGCGAAAATACACTTTGTGTAAGTGTAACATCCCCAAATTAATTTATTAAAAACAATATAGAGAGTTACCTCTAACTCCTCGTTATGAGATAAAATTTGAAGCAAAAAATAAATCTAGGTTACAGTTTCACTATATTCTCTCTTCATCTTTTTTGGGCACAATAACATTTCGCATACAGAGCCAAAGGCTAAACACCATTAATGTACGACACTTGCAAAGTTAAAATAAATCTTCCAATGACAATTAGATCCACCTTTAGACCTGCACCATCTGCCTCATCTACAACACTAACTATTCTGTAAAACAAGAATGTTTTACATGTAGAAAAGAGGAAATACGTTAGTCCGCAACTTATGCTCCGTTTGTTTTCGCGTAAAATAATTTCTGAAAAATGATTTCAGCATTTTTCAGTATTTAGTATGGGCGAAAACAATAATCAACCGGAAAATGATTTCTGTTTGACCAAAAATGCTTAGTAAATTTTGAAAAATAATTTACACTTTTTAAAAGCGTAAATCATTTTCCAAAAACGCCAGACGCATTGAACCCTTTTTAAACGACATAGTCGACCTTCAAGTTCAAGAAGTCAACCATCACCGAAATCTTGCCGGTACCGAAATTTGCCAACATCCGGTCAATGTCGCCGGAATCTGGCGACGGAATACGGTCAGCCCAGATTCCGGCGACCAAACTGGTCGTATTTCGGCCATTCGGCCAGAATGGCCAGATCCCGGCCAGCTAGCCGGATCTGGCCAGAACGGTCGGCTAGCCAAAATATCCTGTTCTGGCCAGATTCCAACGGTTTATAGCAGGATTCCGGCCGTTCTGAGCCGAATTGCGACAGTTTTTGCCGGAATCCAGTCATTTTTGTCGGAATCCGGCCACTTTCGCCGAAATTCGGCAAACCCAAATTTCAACGAAATTGTCTGGATTCCAGCTTTTATCTCGGATTCTGGTTATAGTAGCTGGAATCCGGAAAAAAGTAGCCGAAATCCTGTCGGTTAGTGACAGAATCTCGTCACCGATGATTTTTATATTATTTTACATTAATATTTATATGTTTTGAATAAAAATTGATTTTTATAGGTTAATATGATTGAATTAAAATATAAAAAATATTTGTGATTTTCTGTACGCGTCAAACACCGAAAAATGCTTTCAGCGAAAAATATTTTCTAAAAAAATGATTTCTCTGAAACCATTTTACGACGGAAACCATTTTACATCGAAACAAACGGAGCATTAGTGTAATGCCCCGCATAAATTAATATCAATATACATATTTTTTTTTAAAACGAGGCTATGGCTAGTAACCTGTTATCCGGAATATTGCATTTTGGTATGAAATACCAAAATATTATGTACATGGTGATAAAGCTTTCACAAGCATGAGAACAATAAATAAAATCAATGACTCAAAAATAAAGAGGTAGAGAATTAAAGTGATAGTCTCTTTGACTTTAATTCTGTTACGAAAGATTTCATTAAGAAATCAAAAGTCAATATTAAGAAATTCTTAGGGATTAATTGATTTAATCAAAAATATAAACTAGAGTATAATTACAGTTGTTTAGTTAATCAATTATAATTAAATAGTGACTGATGAGAGTCAAGGCTAGTTGGAGCTAGTTTTATTTTTTTCCTTTGGGTCCCTCACCAAGCTAATGTAAATTAATCAGGTCAGACTTTTTATTTATTGGGTTGCTTGTTTTTATTTATTAAAACATGAGCTAGAGGGAAACTGTGCAGAAGATTCAAAAGAGGGAGACTAGACATGGGATAAAACTCAGGCCCAATTCCAACGCTAACAGTCCAACTGAGTCTGACCTCGGGTGGCCCACACTACTAGCAAAGCCGTAATGGTAACCCATCTATACATGGTGCACCGATCACAACTAAAAATTGGATCCAAGGATAAACATAAAAGTAAATCTTTTTGACCATAGAGTCAAGCCCATATAATGATAATCCCATGGGCGCTATCCCACATAACACGATGTACCATATCATACGATGCAATTATTTTTCATTTATTATAAATCGTTTATAAGCAAATATCCATTTGAAGCAGTTATAAACATGTTATAAAAATCAGTAGGCCCATGACATATTCTTTTGAACAGTAAAACATGCTCAACTCATTAACATATTTCATATTGAGAAAATACAATTTAGTAAGCATTTACTTATTTCGGGCGATCCTCCTCACTTATGAACATCTTAATCTTCAATTCACTACAAATCATACTCTAATATTAGACACTGCATGCTAGGAATACTAATCTACACACGTAAAAACCCTAATCATGTGGTCGAAATTTTAATGTGTAATTAAAACCCTAATTATCCATTTCTTGGTGTCATTGATCGTTTGTTCGTCAAGGGTAAACGAGGATTGCTAGGGTTGATCATTCATTCTTTGAGCCAGGAACTAAAAACTCCAAAATCAACCTTAAGTCTTATTTTCACGCAATACTAACTCCTACACAACAAAATAGTCCTAGAATACACAAACTCATAAACATGCACATAACCATCGGATCCGAACTCACGAATTGCTTAAAACGCCTAAAAATTGTACGTAACTTTTATGCACCATAACTTAACTCATGATTATCTAGCTACCATATTATCACATAACAAAAAAACCCCTTTTGAAATCTCATGCATTCTCATATGAAAACTAATTTCTTCAATGTAGATTATTAAGTTAAGCTCTTAATATTTGAGAAAATAGCTAAGCATAAGCAAATACGAATTTAAACATTAAAAACATGCTTGAAAATGAAAGGTTAAATGTTAGATTAAGCTTCTTACCCTAAGGTAGAAGGTCTCCAAGCTTTGAGGGATGAAAACTCCCCCCTCTCTCTCTCTCTCTCTCTCTCTAGGTATTGGGTTTTGTGAACTACAAGGGGCGAAAATGGTGACTAATGAATGTAATTACCTCTATATATGCAAGTTGAAGAGATAAGAATTGTTGAGGTATCTCACAAGTCCTATTTTAAAAATAATAATAATAATTGTCTAGACAATTCAAATATTTGTTGGAAACTTCGATTGTTCAAGGGCGATCGTTCTCTAGCAATCGTTCAAGACCAAATTCGATCGCTCAAAGGTCATAGATTTTTAAATAATTTAAATAATATAAAGAGAGATTCTTTTTAAATTATTGAAAGATGTTCTATTTATTAACGAACAGGTGTTAATTATGCGGGGCATTACACTTACCACTTATTGTTTCCAGCTGGAACACATCCTTGCTTTACAAAGGACCCTTACTTTGAGGATGGTCCAGAGTAACCTGAACCCTAGTCTAACACTTGAGGATTTCATCAAGTTGTTACGCCTTGATTTGGCGATCTTGGATGAGCATGTTATGGAGCTGGATGACCCTTACCTAATATTCTTAGGATTGTTATACAAGATTTTTGGATAGTTCCTCTATGTGTTAACTTATATGTGACTTATGATATTTCCAGGCTATTCATGTATTTGATGACTTAGCTTAACCTTTGGTGTATGACCTGCACTGATTATCGATTTGTGGTGATACAATTATGTTAATGATTATGTTATTTTAAGATTTATGGTTAGGCAGTTTATATAGTAGTTGCTTTGGTTTAAATTTAATATTGAGTATTTTGTTTGTATGGATGACAAAAAGAAAAAAAGAAAAAAGAAAAAAAAAAGATACTTCTTGCTCAAGTTTTATCTAAGAGGAGGAGTTAGTGGTAAAACTTCAAATTATTTACTGCTAGATAATCTAAGAGCATTAGACTTTAATGCTATGATATACTTTTATTTAAATTAATTAATGTTAAATTAAAAAATAAATTCTAGCTTTCACGTGGGTAGAAGTTGCGTCATGCATGAATTTACTAAATAACTTTATTAATTAGACCAGTAAATTTAAAAATCAACAAATAAAGTTTTCCATACCTGCGGGTATAGGAAAAAATTATTTTTTATGCCAAATTTACCATCTTATGCTAATTAAATCATAAAAATAATAACATTCTTATAGGGGTAAGTAATTAAATTTATGAATTAATTACAACATAGATGTTAATTATCTTTTTGAAGTTTATGTAAATTATCTTTATGTGATCATTTTTATAAAACTAGGATGGTGTGGCTACTCCTAAAAATATTATGAGAATCACTACTTCATTAACATCTAATTACCATATAGATGTCAAAATTCTTTATGAAATTCTATAAAATTTTCTTTATATGATTATCATCATGGCTTAGGATGTTGTGGCTAATCTAAGTTCGTATGATATTATTCATTACCTTCGTGATGGCATCATAAAACTTCAACACGTATATTGATAAAATTAAGTGTACATGTGATTGAAAATAAATATCAAACATAAACATAAATTATATCACATGAAATAATTACTCATACTTTCATATCTAAATCCTAGTAACGACAGATAAAACCAACTTCATTTACCCAATCAGAAAAGCACATGTCTCAATAGTTGGCACACGTGCCTTTAATGATAAAGTGAACTTGGGTTCAATTCTTAATAGATGAGTGCGTTCATTTTTTTGCCTTTTAGTCGGATATCAGGTCATGATCCTACTGTACACAGGGTCCAATGGATCAATTGGATTGGGGAAATGATTTGTGGGGGACACTTTACCGTCCCCCACCCCCCTTTTTTTGTTTTTAAATAACAAAAAAAGGGTTAAATAGAAACTTGCCCCCTGTGATTTGAAAACTTTATTTTTTGCACCCTAAGTTTTATTTTCTATCATAGGTAGTACCTATGCTATGAGAAAAGATGCAAATGGTACCTCCGTCCCTTTTTCCATCCAAAACTAACGTCTGACAATGTCAGTGAACACGTGTTAATTTACCGGTGCGACACCTGTTACCACACCACCTCAGATAAATCCTACGTGTTTATGTAATGCCACCTAATATTATGTAATGCCACCTTTTATTAATGCAAATCCAGATAATCACATGATATTTCAAGAATTGAAATTAAACAACTAAAAACGTCGTCTTCCTTCGAAAACCATAGAACCCTAACCCTAACCCTAACCGACATCTCCGATTCAACAAATCTCCCCAAACCAATCTTAGCAACTGAATCAGATAAGGCCGACAATAGATTTCAGTGGCGTCCCACAGCTTCGGCAAGACCGTTTCTCCCAGTATATATCTCACAATCGGTCAAATGTCGTCATCAAGTCTCGTACAAGATTCAGCAGGGAAAGAAGTTTCCCGTTCTTCAGAGAAGGTGTGTTCTTAATCTATTGTTTTGTTATTGAGTTATGAGTGGATTTTTTTTTTTTTGAATCAGTCGATTAAAATTATCCATCCAAATAACACTTTACATCAGAAATACACCACTACATGTCCACTAAAACCAAAACCATTTGTCAATGTACAAATCCACCATAACATAACACTTCCCATCCTGTTTCAAAAAATGACCAACTGTCAATGTGCAAATTACAAATCCACCATAACATAACACTTCCCATCTTGTTTCAAAAAATGACCAACTGTCAATGTACAAATTATCCATCCACCATAACAAAACACAATCAATCCTGTTTTAAAAAATGATCAATTGTCAATGTGTCAAATTTTTCAATCTGGCTGTGATCCTTTTTTCCTTAGCTGCATCGTGTTTGATGTCTCCCCCTGAAGCTGCAAGGTAATAGGTAACAAATTAACATAAGGCATTAGAGGAAAATCCACACAACACATAAGACATTACTAAAAGTTATGAGAAACTCACCTGTTCCATCCTCCTATATAAGTCAGAGATACGCCTTTGTCTATGCCTAGCCTGAGCGGTTCAGTTGTACTTTGGGGGTTGAGGCCTGATGGTTGAAGGGGACTGTCCTGAGGAGGGTTGTCCCCTGATTGTTGACCAACATTGGCTGTTGTTCCCAAGGGTGATCCCTGTCACACATATAAGATAACACAAACACGTCAATGACATACAAGATAACATTAAATTATAATAATGTTATTGAAAAAAATGCCAACTCACATCTATTGGCTTCAGCTTCCTCCTATCCCTTTTGGGATACTTCTTTCTGTTTGGATTTTTAGGTTGTTTGCAACTTCTAGCATTATGGCATTTTTTACCACAATTTCCACAACATACATCATACCCCTTTCGAGTGACCCTTGTACTTTCATCTGGAATTGTCTCATCATCTCCTCTTCTTCTAATCTTTTTCGGCCTACTGTGTTGTGTCTTGGGAACCGGTGGCTCTATAGGGTCTACATCACGGTCAATGGGCCAGTCATTGGGTCCAGGCATTGGATTAATATTAGGGGCATATGACAGCCTATATGTATCCATTAAGTAACATTTGCCGATGTAATCTTCAGGGAAACGTCTATTTCTATACATTGCACAAATTGCATGAGGGCATGGAATACCGTTCAGTTGCCACCTGCCACGTCCACAAGTTCTTGCCTCAAGATTAACAACTCTCCGAGGCTCATGGCTATGATCAACCTCATACTAGAGTCCATTACTCCAGTGACATATGTAAGCATCAGCCTCTTTCTTGTTTCGGTCAAGCTTCTTTACAATCTTAGGGCAAATCACATTGGTTGAAGGTGCTGCTCCAACCCTCTTCTTATCAAACTGGTTCATCAACTGCCTCCTTATTGTCTCCATACAAGATAGAATCAACTGGTCCCTAGCCTCCAACACCCATGCATTAAAGCTCTCCGCAATGTTGTTTAGTAAAATGTCACTGCAGCTGGTAGTGAAGAATGCATGGCGAGACCACATCTTAGGGTTTATCTTCTTGAGGTAGTTGTATGCTCTTTGGTCCATACCTTTAATCACCTCGAGGTAATACTTGAATTGTATTTCATTGGGTGCCCTTGCTGCACCCCAGAGAGCATCTTTGAACTCTTTCCCTTTAAAGCCTTTCCTCTTGAGATTTGCATGCAGATGTTTAACAAAGTACCTATGCTCGGCGCCAAGCATCAAATCTTCTAAAGCATTAACCAACCCCTATTTGATATTGTTAAAAGCAAACATGTAAAAACTATGTTTGATAATAAAAGTTTAAGAACACATGTCAATGTACATTAAATATTACATTTTGACGGTCGGACATGAACGACCACATATGCTCCTGATCATACCCAATATCATCCAAAAGTATCTTCAAGAACCAGGTCCATGTGTCCCTAGTTTCAGCTTCACATATAGCATATGCTATCGGGTAAATGTCATCGTTTGCATCCCGAGCAACTGCTGCATGCAGTTGACCACTCCACTTCCCCTTCATAAAACATGCATCTACGCATATCATTGGCCTACAGGCAGCCAATAAACTTTTTTTGCAGGCCGCTAACGAAACATACATCCCTTGAAAGAAGACTCCATCCCGCTGAATGAATGCTGAGGAACCCAGATTCCATTGCAGTAATGCATTGGCATACTCCCTGATGTGCTTGTACTACTCACCATCTATATCATCCAGTATCTCCAATGCCATTCTTTTTGCATGGAGGCAGCTCAACATTTTGAACTCAACATGGTAGTCCCTTCGGATCATCTCCCTCAAAGCTGTCGGTTTGAGGTTTCTTTGGTCTCGAAAGCTGTCTATATATCTATTAGCAGCCCACCTAACTGTTGCCCGTTTGTTATCATGGTGGCTGCCACAATTATAAATTGGTTGAAAAGTTTTAATCTGGAAAAAATTTCTACAATTCGACCAACTTGCGTGTATTCTCCAGCCACATTTTTTCTTGCACTCCCCGGATACCCGTGTCTTCTCATTGTGCTTTTACATATAGTCAAAGGAATTTTGCACTGCAAACACTTTCAACGTTTCCTTGAACTCAGTGGGGTTGCTGAACTTCAACCCTACTGTCAATGTAATTATTTCTTTCAGGTCCCACTTGGGCCTCCATTCTGGATACCTCCTCACTCGTCCACGAGGACCCTCACCTTCATCCTCCTCCTCCTCACTATCCATACTGTGAAATGTTTCACTATCATTAGACTCTGCATCGGGGTCATTTATTAGATCACCTCCATCCTTTGATGTAGATGCCTTTGTCCCACGTCCGAAACCATTTGTTTGTTGCTTCTCTTGCTTCACATACAACATTATCTTCTTTTTCTATAAAAATGTCTTCTTCTTCGCCGTCTGTGACCTCAAAGTCACTCATCTCAAGGTATTCCTCATTAGCCTCCTCATCATCCTGAGGCTGCTGTTCTGGCTGCTGCGGAGGCTGTCGAACTGACTGCTTCCGAGGCTGCCGGGCAGTTTGCCGTCGAGGCTGCCAAGCTGACTTTCAGGCAGCCTGCTTGCTTGCTCTACTGGCTCATCAGATCGTGGCTCATCAATTGAAGGTTGTGATGTGTGTTGTGGCAAATCCTCTTCGGAAGAATGAATCTCCACCTCTGATGGAGTCTGAGAGAGAAGCAGCATTGGAGCCACCACTTCAATTGGGACCAGTTCAGCTAGTTCCTCCTCTTCATGGTCAACAAACACATGCAACTTCATCTTGCCATCTTTTATGATCCTGTTGATCATTTTCAAGAAATCTTGGTTTGAATTAAGACTGTTTATATCTTCGTTGTTTTCATTGTCATACTTGTAATACAGTGCCGAAATTTCATTGTATCTGTACCCCAAGTACGACTCTAGGATATTTGTAAGGTCCCAATAACAGAACTTGTCTGCATCCAGGCTATTAACTTCCATACGATCTCTCCTATGTACTCCATCCTATGTCCTGACAGGGACCCATGGTGGAAAATGACTTGATCAAATATTGGGTCCATTTCTGCACAATTATGACAAAAATCAAACTCACATACACAACCAAACCAAACACACACTTTACAAGCCTACTTCATTCAATACACAGAAATCATATCACATAAGCCTACTCAATAAGCCTGGATTGTCGCATATTTGTATTAGGTTGGAGTGTCAATGTGCACATATCTAATAATATGTTATAGAATGTGTGCACATTGTGAGATGTGACAAATTCACTTGTGAGCATAGCCAAGACACAATGGACACATCACATCTTATATTATGTATACAGCCTACATCATGCCACTCTGAACATATTATTTATATAGCATAACAATTTTTGAAACAATATTACAACAAATAATAACGGAAATCATGACTACTGCCTATAACTTCTACATTATTTGTACAAGTTTCCCAAATTTATGCTACATAATTCCATAATAACGGTATCATTATTTAACAAGTCCTACTTAGTATTGAATGTGTGGATGGGCATATGTACAAATTGGAAACTCATATGTACAAATTGGACCAATTAGATGTTTTATAATTGCACTTACACTGTGGAACCTCAGTTAAGTACACTCACATTGTCAGAATAAGCACCAAAGAGTGGGGACCAAAAGACATGAGAATACCTAAAAATTACTACTCACCCAACTCAAAGCCATAACTAAATAATGTAGTAATTCCAACAACCAACCGACAACATGTCAGAAGATGTCAAAAGCTACAACCGAAAAAAACATACAAAACACAGTGCATTGGGGACCCTGCATAAAGTTGGGGACTTTATACTTTGCCCACTAAACCAAACTCATATAATATTACTTTGCCCAACCCTAAGACAAAAGATGTATATAAAGCTTCTTGGGTCAAGTCCTTCTGCATATCTCAAAGAAACTTCACACAAAGTATCATGAGAAACAACTTTCAGGTCTCAGAAATACCTGCTATTCTTTCGCTGCTACTCTGTCAAAGGATGGCCAAGTGGGTTCCAGGAAATATAACCGGAAATCTGCTTCTAAGCCTCCGATCTAACAGATCTGGCCTAAATGTTGGAACTTTAGCTTAGGGAGGCCGAAATGGACGGGGCGTTGCAACGGACGGAAGAGATTTGGGGGGAGGTCGACGAACTTTGAGAAATTAGGCTGGGAATAATCGTGAAGTTGGGAAGAAAAAGGGATCGGAAACAATTAGAAATAGTTAACTGCACTTAATTTTTTTTTGAAAAATTTCGAACAAACTAATTTCTCTCTTAAATGACGTGGCAATGGAGTAAGTTACGTGGCTCTTGTTTCATATTTGAGGTGGCGTGGTGACAAGTGTCGCACCGGTAAATTAACACGTGTTCACTGACATTGTCAGACGTTAATTTTGGATGGAAAAATAGTCGGAGGTACCATTTGCATCTTTTCTCATAGCACAGGTACTACCTATGATAGAAAATGAAACTTAGGGTGGAAAAAATAAAGTTTCCAAACCATAGTGGGCAAGTTTCTATTTAACCCTAAAAAAAAGCAAAAAAGTATCATTTGATGTGATATCAAAGGACACTTTTTTGTTTTTAT
The DNA here is from genome assembly GCF_958979055.1 of Alnus glutinosa. Taxonomy (NCBI): domain Eukaryota; kingdom Viridiplantae; phylum Streptophyta; class Magnoliopsida; order Fagales; family Betulaceae; genus Alnus; species Alnus glutinosa. The sequence goes on along the minus strand of NC_084899.1, from coordinate 14,102,897 downwards.
TATTTTATATTAAAAAGGGGAGGTTGGGGGACGGTAAAGTGTCCCCCATGTATCAGCTCCCGTTGGATTGAGCTGATCCAAACAGGCAACTCACTTATTTGACCCAAAACCTTTTTTTTTTTTAATCAAAAAAAAAATAAAATCAAAAGAGTCGGGTCATTGCATGGGTCTATGGGTTATGGGTCCACTTTACACAGACATAGTGGATCATTTTATTAGGCTGGCCCAAACGGGTTAGCCCATATTATTGACCCAATACGTTTTTTTAACTGGGATGAGCCTAATGGGTTTGAAACCTTACCTGAAATCCATAGGCCTAGACATGAAAACCTTATAATCTTTAGGGTTAAAGACCTTTTTCGTACCTGTGGTTTGAAAACTTCATTTTTTGGTATCTTAGTTTCAATTTGCATCGCAGATGGTACCTAGGTTTTGGGAAAATACAAATATGATATTTCCATACATTTTTTCATAAAAAATTTAACGGATTGCCACGTATTTACTATCAGGTGCTAACATGTGGCACAATGTAAAAAAATAAAAAAAACTTTAAAAATTAATAAAAAAAAATTAAAAATAATAAAAAAAAAATTTTAAAAAAAAATTTGAAAAAAAAAAGAGAGGAAGCCACCCTCTTGGCTGGTTTCAATGGCAAAAGAGAGAAAAAAAAAAAAATTGTGAGGATTTTGGCCCTTGGAGGTGGCCCAATGGCCAAAGAGAAAGAAGAAGAATAACAAAAAATTAAAGAGTTTGGCCTTGGGGGTGGCCGAACCACCCTCGTGGCCCATGGGGAGCCACCCCCATGGCCAAACCCTCTAAAAAAAAAAATAGAGGGTTTGGCCTCATGGGCCACCAGGGTGGTTCGACCACTCCAAAGGGCCAAAACCCTCACTCTTTTTTTTTTTTTTTTTTCCCTGTTTTTCTCTTTGGCCATTGGGGGTGGCTGAGCTCTTGGCCAAAATCCAGCCACCCCCATTTTGTCTTTTTTTTTTTAAATGCCACCCCCTTTTTTATTTTTTATTTTTAAAAAAGTTTTATTATTTTTAATTATATTTTTTTATTAATTTTTAAAAATTTTTATTTTTATTTTTTTTCTATTTTTTTTACATTGTGCCACGTGTCAACACCTGAGAGTAAACACGTGGCAATGCATTAAATTTTGGATGGAGGTACCATATTCGTCTTTTCCCAAAACTCAGGTACTATTTGCGATGCGAATTGAAACTGGAGTACTAAAAAAATAAAGTTTCCAAACCACAGGTACCAAAGAAGCCTTTAACCCTAATCTTTATTTAGCTTACCCCTTATAACCCTCATGCGGAGGTCGCGTAGGACGGAGTTGAACCATCATCGCTCGACTAACATAGTGGGTGTGAATGAGCTGCTAACGAACAAACATGGCGACTAGGTTTGTTTGTCCTCCAGCAACTCAATGTGACAAAGGTGCCTCGTACTCATCTCCGGCTCTCTCAGCAACACCCTCTCCTTCGACGCTGATAGGTCACCAAAATCATAGATACGATGGACGAAACGTGTAAGCTAACATGCGTGATCGAGTTCCTCCATGGCAGCTTCCCTCCGTTCACATGAAGATATTTACTACACCAAGTCCTCTGCTACACTTAGAACCTATCGCATTCAGTGTGGTTTTTTCTTTTTTTTGTTTATTTATTATTATTTTTTTATCAATCGCATAAATGTCTTATTGTCTCTGAATCAAAAGTTCAAAGATTCAATTATTGACAAAATAGCATGACGGTTGCTTTGATACCACATGTTAGCATATAAAATAATATATGAGATTACACAACAGAAAATTTGGACATATATTCAGCCATATTTGTTCAAGAAAATCAGTATAGTAGAAAACATTAGCAATATAAACCTGAAAGAAATTTAAGAGAGAGGTATCTTCTAAACTTATCTTCTAAACATGTTCTTTATATATATATATATACACACACACACTAGGTCAGAGCCCTCAATTAGATTTTTATTTTATTTATTCCTCCCATTAAGAGACAAGAATTTAATTCAAAGTTATAACTTCATAAATTTTTTTTTTTTTATTAGAATAAATTACCAACCCCTTGAATTTGTGATTTTTTAAATCACAGTAAATATCACATAGCATATGGGGTTTTTGTTAAAAAAATGAGCATGTCATGTCAATTCCTAATTGTAAGGGTTTTTGTTAGGCCCGAAGACCCTGAGTCACCCGAGGACGTCAGACCACCGTAATAAATCAAGTCCATGATTGGTAAGATTTAGGTGGATGAGTTTTTCACTAATAAAGGTAAAAGGTTACCTTCATTTTCATTTGGATTTTCATGCCCTGAATCGGGACCCTTTTCTATGTTTAGTTGATGAGCAGGCACAAAGATCCACATCCTGACAATGACCCTGTTCCGCGGCATAATAGTGGTTGGACCACCAATTATGTGAATCCTATCAAGTTTTCAACAATTTGAATGGAAGTCATTGATGATGTTGATTTTTGGTTCGGATATTTTATCCACAGTTTTTTTCTTTATTGCGTACTTGGATTAAAATGGTTTGAACGGTATCATTTTAATGTGTCACCACTTCAACTAACCGGGTAATAGATTTTGATTCGTCTAAGTTTGTGAATGAGAATGATCATCTCCTAGGCTAGGAGAATTAAAAAAGAATTGAAAACTTATATTCCTTTTGTTTAGATGTAAAATGATTTTTGTCGTAAAATATTTTTGATAAAATTATTTTTCAGAAAAAAAATAATTTTTTCCAAAAATATTTTTTAGTGTTTAATTTGCATAAAAAAATTCTTAATGGCGAAAAACGAAATCTGGTAACTATCGTCAGAATTAGGCAACATTTGGCCATTGTTGCCAGATTCCGACAAGCCAAATTCCGGCAGTACTGGCCAGAATCCAGCCAGATCCTGCCGAAATCTAGCCTAATATGGCCGGACTCCGGTTGTATGGTCGGAATCTAGCCAGATCTGACCGGACTCCAGCTGTACTGGCCTAAATCTGGTTCATCGGAATCCTGCAACTGTTGCCGAACGTCTACGGATTTTGCACTGGCCAGATTCCGGTGGTTGATCATCGCTGGAATCCGACGAGTGCCGTCGGATTTTGACAATCGGATACCAAAATTCGGGACCTTCGACGATAGATTCGAGCTACCAACAAACTCAAATGCCCGGCGGTGGTGGATTCCCACAAATTTGCGTGCAAAAATGAAGAGTTTAAATCTGAAAAACGATTTACGGTTTTCAAAACCGTAAATCGTTTTTCAAAAATTAAAGAGACGTTAAAATGATTTTTGTTGACCATTATTTTCTCCCCCACCAAACATCGAAAAATGTCAAAAATATTTTACAAAAAACATTTTACACCGAAATAAACGGAGTATAAGATAAAAAGTGAATGAAAATCATTTTAATGTGCATGGCTGTGAGGCTCTTCGTATTATTGTTAGGAGTGGCAGTTTATATTCACGTGTCGGGTCGTATCGAGGTATATGCATAAGACTATATAAGTTAACTCTAATCTAGCCTATTTGATTAAACGGGTCAGACTCTTTAACCCTAACCCTTTAATTTTGCATTTAATTCATGTCAAGTTTGTGAGTCAGTCAAAAATTGTCTGTCATTATGTCGCATATCAGATTCGGGTCGTGTCCAATCATAAGTATAAGATTATGTAAGTTAATCATATTTGATCAATAGACCAATTAAACTTTTTAATTATAACTCTTCAATTTCATGTTAAATTAATGTCGAGTTTGCGAAACATAAAAAAAATTTATGAACCCTAATTATGGTGGGTCAAACTTGGTGATGACAAGGTGCCGTTGCTGGGGTCCTCCATTTGTCTTAAAGACTGATCCGACTTTTTTGCTTGAAATTTCGTGCAATTGTAGTTCTATCATACTCCCTCATTAATCGAATCTAAGATAAAAGTGAAGCCATTTTCAAAGCGAAAACTTGTAGAAATCTAGACAGACCCTTAAGAGGATGCTCATTTACGGATCACTGAATTAGAAATACATGACATGTCTGCACCAAAACAATTTCTTTTCAGTTGTAAAAGAGGAATTAAGACTGGCTGAAAATTTGGACTACACGAAGAAAACAGATCATGAAATATTGAAATCGATCTGAGCCAAAGGCATTTTCCATAAATCATAAGACGACGGTTGATTAGGAAGGAAGAGGACAGCTATATCCAGCGCATGAGGTGCTGTATATATGGATTCCCTCCCTATTTAACATTCATTATACAGAGTTGCCCGGTAAACCAAACTAGCTCCCAACAAAACCATAAGCTACTTTTGCTAAACATATTTAGCATAATATCACATAACCTTAATCAGGCCACCCCCTCCCCCCCCCCCCCCCCCCCCCACACACACACACACACAAAAGCAAAGCCCATTAATTTTTGCTGGAGGAACCGGACGATTTGCGCCCGCACACATCAGCAACGATATTCTTCATGACGTTGCCCCGCTGTGGAGGTTGGTTCGTAAAAAAAGGGGCCGGAAGGATGTTCACTTTGCCGGAGTTTTGCGTACCAGAAGAAGCACCCGAATGGAGGTTCCCGTGGCCGCAGTTTGCCGTGCCGGTCTGGCTCATGATTTGATTTTAGTTGCTTTCTTGCTATTGATCTGGGATTATTTGTCGTTAGCAAGCAGCCACTGCTTGAGTGAACTGGGGGAGGTCACTTATAGGGGCCGGGGTCGGGGTCGGGAAGGCTATTGAGTCCTGTTGTCACATAACACAAAAAACGGTGGAACCATAAGAGGACACGTCATCAGGATGGCCTTATATGACGATAGCAGTACTTTTTTGATGATGTGAGTGCGTTCGTAAGCATTCTGAGAGTATTAACCTCCACGTAATTTGAGATGAAATTGGCTTTGCCGCTTTGGTAAATGGTAACTATAAAAAAAAAAAAAGCAATAGTCGAAATGTGGTGTAGTGTTTTTAAGTGGTTTAGATTTAGGTTCGGTTTTTTTTGGGCGCAAAATTATTTTTAGAAAATACCTTTTTATATATATTTTTTTGTTGTTGTTTGGTGCGATGAAAAATAATAGTTAATATTTTCTCATTTTCCCACCACTGGACCACAGTCGGGTCATCGCCGCGCCACTGCCGGACAACCACCGGACCACCCCAAACTCCGACGGGCCATCACTGGACCACCATTGGGCTCACTACACACCGGTCTCCACTGGGCCACCAATGTCATCATATTGAACTCGGATGTTTAAAATATAAATCACATACAACAATGTATAGTTAAAATTCCTCATTTGACAATATAATAACCATAAATGCAATATAGATATAGTATATGCTGTAATAAGAAACTTATGTCATTGTTCAACTCAATATGGTTTATCCAAGTCTTTAACCCATTCTTGGTAAGGTTGGCATTGTCCGATGGACCCGTAGTACATACAATATTGATGCCAAGGATATTGCTACATACCCTCTTATACTGGCAGCCCAACCGAGTTCAACCTCGGGTGGCCCACGTAATCATGACTCCATCCGAACATGGTGGGCCCATCACAAAAACAACTATTGAATCCAAGACTGAAAAATATAAAAGTAAATCTCTTTGACTATAAGTCTAACCCGTATAATAGGACCAGTATTTTGCACGTACTGGTGTTTAATGCCATACAATGCAAGTTAATATTCAGTGTTTTCACATGCATACATTTACAAACTAATCATTTTCATTATCTTGTTATTCTTCAATCATTTTCACAAAGTAGAGTTAACATTAATCAAAAATACATTTCATGTGAGTTGTAAACATACAGATTGGCATTTAAAATAATCATGCTATGCAAGAAAATAAAACAAGTATCCATGTAAGTTTTACTCATTTAGGTCGCAAGTTTCCCCCGGGTAAACTTCCGGACACTCATCGATCTCCAAATATGTGAAGAGATCTGTCATTAGTTCCTATCTTTGAGCTAAAAAAAATGCCCTAATATTAGGACCACTCAAAATAGGTTCACTACTTGACCATCAAATGTCCGAACAGAAGAGGTCAAATGTTCGGCGATGACATCGAACGTTTGTCTAGATGAGGGTCGAACATTCAGTGGTGGGCAGAAACCCATTTCCAAACCAAAAGCCAACAAAAACCTCTTCTAACCTAGTCCTAAGGTCTTAACATGATCTTTAACACATTCCTAGAGCCTCAATAATACACCCATGCAGAAAAAGACACGTCGAACATCATCAAGCTTTTAAACCAACACTAATTTGGCAATAAAACTAAAGACTAACTAGAGATAGAAACTCATAAGCTATGGCATGAAAACTAACTAAACAGTAGGTTAAAAACAGGACAACAAACTAATAACACTGATAAAAATGAGTTGAGGCTAGGAAAGTTACCTCTCCTGAAGAACAAGAGCCAAGAGAACTCATTATCTCTCTCCAAACCACTCAACGTCACTCAAGAGCTTTTAGAATAGTGAAAATCGGCAAGTCAAGGATGAAGGGTCAAGGGTCCTATTTATAGGCATGGAAAAGCTGGGGATAAGACTGATCCATCTGGTTTTTCAAGTACTGCAGGCATCGAACGTTCGGGCTGTACCGTCGAACGTTCGGTATATGATTAGACCAATAGTCTTAGGGTTTTAAGCAAACATTTGGCCATTGTTGTACCCTAAAATATTAAGTAAGGTTAAGTAGGTCTTAATTGGATATTAAGACTTTTTGACTTTCTACGTTGACCGAACGTTTGCCGCTAGCACCGAACAATCTTTTTCCCATCTCAAACTTTCATTTTTCCCTCCACAAACGATCAATTTTCTGACTACGAACATTCGATGATGTGGTGTACTATGTGTCAGAATGTATATCTCACGCCTTCGATGTGTATGATAGATTGTACATCGAACGATCGTTTCATATAACGAACGTTCACAATAGTACACAAACGTTTGCTAGGTATCAAATTAGCTACTCCTTATCTTCTACGATTTCTTCCCTATAAATATCCCACCACCCTTTTGTTTTATTTTGTGTATTCCGCCCTTGGAGCTGGTGTTACTCTAGTGAGAGTGTGTAAGAGTGCTTGGGTGTGAGGAATGCATTTTTGCACTAAGGAGTAATGCCCTTAGCTTAAACTCTTTATTTTGTAATCGTTATGCAGTCGTTTATCTTTATAACTTTTTTAATCAAAGGTTTAATGCTCTAGTCCTTATATTTGTCTTAATTTTAGTTTAGTATTAGGTTTAGCGTTTTGATGTTTTAGACATTATGTTGCTTGCATGATGTGTTGTTATGGCTTAGGACCGTGTTAAGATTATTCTTGGGAGCTTACGATTTGCTTAGAAGTAATTTCATTAAGTTTGGATTCAAAACTAAGTTTCTGCCAAGAACGAACATTCGATCCTCATGCTTTGACAATCGCTCTTCATGTTTCGAACCTTTGATCCTCTTGTACCGAATGTTCATGGGTTAGGCAGAATACCAATTTTGAACTTACTAAAGCATAGAATCAGTTTTTGCTCGGGATTAGGACTGATGACAGGTTTTCTTAGATTTTAAGATTGTGAAGCCTTAAGAGGACTTTACAGAGGAGCCGTACGATATAAGTGAGTAAAAATTCGCATGAATACTTGTTATTATTTTTTCCGCATAGCATGATTATTTTGCGTACCAAATATACATGCTTACAACTCGCATGAAATATACTTTTGATTACTGTGAACTCTATTTTGTAAAAATGAGTGATTAATGACAAGATAATGAACATAATGAGTTTATGAAAGCATGCATGTAAAAGACGGCCAATATTAAGTTGCATCGTATGCCATGGTACATCGTCTCGTGCAGGATAACGGCCATGGGCTTACTATTGTATGGGTTATTCTCTATGGTCAAAAGTTTATGATATGTTATGATGCGCTTTGGATCCAATGGTCGTTTTATGACCGGTGTACCATGCATGAATTAGGGTCACGGTTACAGACTTTATTACCAGTGTGGGCCACCCGAGGTTGGACTTGATTGGGCTGCTAATGATGGAAGGTATCGTACATATCTGTGGCACCGGTGTTGTATTATAGGTTCCACGGGACAGTGCCAACTCTATCGGGAATGAGTTAATATCATGGATAGACCATATTGTACTATTCTCTTATTACAATATATATTATATCTGCATTGCACCATGATGACATTGCATTTCTATATGTGATCTATAAATAACGGAGTTCATTACATAATAACTTGTCGCCAAGTGTATTATTACTCACTAAGTCATGGACTCACGCTTGTGTCTTTTTCACCTATAAAACATGTGTTGTTTTATAGTTAGTCGACATTTAGATGTTGTATTTCAGATGGTCCACGAGGTTGATGTGGCAATTTGATGTAGTGATTTCAATCCAGTTACTCTTGAGGACTGATTGCAGGATTTTGAAGATTGCTCATTGTAATTAGTACTTTTGGGTGATGTTACAGGCTTCTAGCATTTGAGGTTCGATTGTGTATTAATATTTAGTTTAGATCTTTTTATATCGATGACATGTTTAGTGTGATTTTAGTTAATGTAATTGTTAGTTTTTGTGTTGGCTGCATGCTGTTTGAACAAAATCACTTCTATGTAATGTTGCTGCTTTCACAGGGATGCTTATTTATCCAGAGTCTACTCTTCAGCTATGTTGTTCAAGAAGATTCTGTGAAGTTTTCAAGGAAGTTTATTTCGGTTCCCTGTCAGCCGTTCGGACGACATGGCAATACCGTCCAGACGCTCATCAGTCAGCAACATTCGTCTGGATGATGTGATATTTTGTCCGGACGCTCATCAGTCAGCAACATCCGTCCGGACGACAAGAACTTTCCGTCCATATGCCCATCAGTGTCTAGAAGCTTCAAACAGTTCAAGGTTGCATCCGTCCGGACGTAATGGCAAATCGTCCGGACGCTCTTCAGAGTTCGAGAAGATCCCAGTGTTCCAGTGAATCCGTTCGGACGACGTGGCTATACCGTCCGGACGCCATTTAGTGTTTGACAAGCATTAGGGTTTTTGCCTCAAGAAACAGTTATAGGAAGACGGCTGCAACTGTCGGGACGATGTGTGATCCCTTCCGAACGATGTCCTCCATAAGGCAATTTGTGCATACAAAGTTCAACCGTCCGGACGTTAGCCTTCATGGTCCGGACGATCAAGCATCATATATGGAAATTGCGTGCACCAGTTCAACCATCCGGACGTCAGCCTTCAGGGCCCAGACACTCAAAGCTTTATTATGGTAATTATGTGCAGCCGAAGTGCAACCGTCCGGACGCGGCCTTGTTATGGAAGCTTTCAGTGCTATTTTGAAAAGGCAGTTGCAGCTTACGGTCCGGACATTCGGTCAAGCCGTCCGGACACCCTCCAGTATTTTGGTCATAACGTTTTACTCAAATATTGGATTGGGACGAAATTGGCGTCGTTGGAAAACTAACAAAAAATGCTGTAAATTGATGGTCTGGACAGTTATTACTATCGTCCAGACGGTCCCCATCCAGACGTAAACACCAAGCGTCCGGACGGCCCTACAGAATTTTCCAGAATTGCTTTTCGGACACGCAAATAGTAGCCCGTCCGGACGGCCAAGGCTACCATCCAAACGCAAGTGCCAGAGACTCCGATTTTGACTTGTTTTAGGTCTACTAAAGCCTATAAATAAGAGGCTCAAGGCATGCATTCGACACAAAATTCGGTGGTGAATTCCTTATAGCTTAGAGAGGGTGTTTAAGGAGATATTGAAGATCTACTAGCTCTCTAGCTTTTGCCAGTGTGTGATTTGATTAGTTGTGAAGTCTATCTTAGGGGTTGGCCCTAAGGTAAAGGATTCCATTGAAGATCCCTTCAGGTAGGAGACCTGGTTGGGAGGCGTTCGTGTTGGGTTACACGTTAGAGAGCAAGGTACGACCACTGCATCAGGGGTATGTGAGTATTACTACTTTGTATCTAGTCTTGTCTTTTGAATAGTGGATATCCTGGATTTGGCTGCCCCAGAGTGATTTTTCTCTTAATTGAGTTTCCACTTCGTCAACAAAATTTTTGTCTCCTTTAATTTCCGCATTTAATATTTTGTTGCACACTGTTCACACACACTTGTTAAAATTAGAAGTCTATTTAATTTTCAGTAATGACTCTTGGTAGATGCTCTGGTTGTAATTATTGTTGATAGATATCTTATGTTTTCGTTGCGTAGTATTCTATTTTTGAAGAGTAGAGAACTCTGAGTCTTATTTCTTGTGGAATAGGACTAGGTAGCAAACCGTTAAGTTAATTACTAGTTAACTAATTTCTCGGGGCATTACAGTCGTACTATCAAATGTTTGTTGTATTATCATACCAATGGTCTTACGTTTCTATCGAACATTTGTTCGAACTCTTGAACTTTCCATCTAGGCCTACAGTCGAACATTCAGTCTATACTATTGAACATTTGGCTGAGATGAAAGTTTGAAATTTTACCCCTTAACATATCTTAATACTCCTATTAGCCTAATTAAGGCTCACTTAACCCTAATTAGTGCTTTAAGGTATTACATTCCTCTCTCCTTATAAAAATTTCGTCCTCGAAATTTTAAAATGAAAGAAAATACTTAAAAGGGAATAATAATGTTAGCTTACATCCGTAGTCTCGCAAGATCCGTTCTCAGTAAACTCTTAGGTGATCTCGTCCTATCCATTCTCTGGCACTAAAACTTATTTCTCCTCAAAAAGATGTGGAAAGTCAACCTACAGATCATATAAAGCATCGTAATCTATACCAATCGCCATTGATCTCAGCTCCCAAATCTATCAACTCGTGGAAATAGTAGCTCCACATGCAATTAGGATCCGTTGGTATCTTAGCCAAGTTCCTAAGCTTCCTAAACAGGAAAACAAACTACTCTCAGTCAACTTTTCTCAAACCATCTTAACCAATAATTGTACAAATTCAAGATAATCCAAAAGAAATCAATCATACACAAAGGATCTTGAAAAAAATGTGGATAGAGGTTTCTCGTATCCCGCCCGACTTCCCATGATGCTTCATTGATTCCGTGGTTGCACCATAACACCTTGACGATAGGAATTGTCTTGGTGTGCAACACTTGCTCCTTGCGATCCAAAATTTGTACAACCATTTCTGTATAAGACATTCCTTCTTGAATCTCCAACGGCTTGTACTCGATTAGCAAATTTGGGTTAGGGATGTACTTCCTTAGCATTGACACATGGAAGACATTGTGTATCACTGCCAGATCTGATGGTAGGGAAACTCGAAAAGCTAGCTTTCTCACTCTCTAAGTAATGTTGAAAGCTCTCACAAAACGATGGCTCAACTTTCCCTTCTTTTCTAATCTCATAACCCCTTTCATTCAATATATCTTAAACAATACTCGGTCATCTACTTCAAATTCTAGCATCTATCTCTAATTATGAGTGTAACTTTTCTGTCAAATCTAGGCAGTTGCCATCATTTGTCTGACGAGGACTACTTTGTCTCGAGTGTCTTAGATTGGATCATTTCAGGTCCAGTAGTTGTCATTCCCCGACATTGCTCCAATACAAAGACAATTGATACTTTCGTCCATAAAGTGCTTCATAAGGTGACATCCCAATAGTTGTCTGGTAACTATTGTTACAGGAAAATTCAATCAAAGGTAGATACTGAATTCAATTCCCCTTGATATAAAAACACAACCTCACAACATATCTTTTAAGAATTGGTTGGTTCATTTTGACTGACCATTAGTCAGTGGGTGAAAGGCGGTGCTAAATTTCAACTCCATCCCCATCTCCTTTTGCAAGCCCTTCCAGAATCTTGAAGTGAATCAGGAATCTCTATCCAAAATAATTGCTGAAGATAGGTCTGAACATACAACCTTGCCAACTTATCCATCGGATCTTTAACTTTCATAGGGATGACATTAGCACTTTTTGTCGAGTGATCCACAACAACCCAAATCGCATCCTCCCTAGTTGACATTTTTGTAAGCCCAGTATGAAGTCCATTTCTATTTCATCCCACTTCCAGTTGGGCACGAGTAACGGCTTGAGCATTCCTACCGGCCTCTGGTGTTCCACCTTCACTTGTTGACAAGTGGGGTATTGCTCAACGTATTTGGCACTGTCATGCTTCATGTTGCTCCACCAATACGTTTCCTTCAAATCTTTGTACATCTTGGTACTTCTAGGATGTACTGTGTATAGAGAATGACCGCCTCATTGATAACTTCTCTCCTTTGTCCTTTGTTTCCTGGCACACTTACTTGCCTTCGCGGGACCACTGTCGACCACCCCAAACTCCAACAGGCCACCATCGAGCCATCATTGGACCACCATTTGGCCCCACTAGGCCACCAACGAACCACACTCGAATCTCTATTGGACTACCACTGGACAACCAATAGTATCATATGGTAAACTCAGATGTTTAAGATATAAATCACATACATAAATGTAAAGTTAAAGTTCCTCATTTTACAAGATGATCATGTATGCAACATAGATATAGTATATATTGTAATAAGAAAATCATGTCTTAGTTCAACTCCATATGGTCTATCCAAGTCCTTATCCCATTTTTAGTAGGATTGACGCTGTTCCGAGGGACCCGTAGTTCAATATCGATGCTCCGGATATTGCTGCATACCATTTATACTATTAGCTTAACTAATCCCGACATTAGATGGCCCACGTCACTAGCAAAGTCGTAATAGTGACTCCATCCTTACATGGTGTGCCCATAATAAAAAAAACAATTGAATCCAAGGTCAAACATAAAAGTAAATCTCTTTGAACATATGACTAACTCGTATACTAATAAGCCCATGGTCATTATCCCCGTGCGTACTTTTGTACCATGTCATACGATGCAAGTTAATATTTACTGTCTTTTACATGCATGCATTTACAAACACATCGTTTTCATTATCATTTAACAAAATAGAGTTCACATTTATCAAAAATGCATTTCCTGGGAGTTGTAAATACGTGGATTTGATATTTAAAATAATTATGCTAGGTGAAAAATAATAACAAGAATTGATGTGAGTTTTACTCATCTAGGTCGCAAGTTTCTACTGAGTAAACTTCCAAAAACTCACCGATCTCCAAATCTGTGTAAAGATTTGTTATTAGTTCCTATTCTTGAGCTAAAAAGGTCGTAATGTCCTAAACCACTCAAAATAGGTTCAGTGCCTGACCATCGAACGTTCGTCCAAAGTGTTAGTATTTTGGCCTCATTTTGTGTTTGGACAAAATCACTTAAATGTAAAGATGCTGTAAACAGAGATTCCACTATTCAGAGTCTGCAAGTCAGAAGAATTCAAGTTCCCTATCATTCCGTCCGAACGATCGAGCCATCCCGTCCGGACGCCCATCTGTCCACTGTTCTATCCGTTCGGACGACGTGTCTTCCGTCCGGACCTCCAAGACAGATCTGCATCATCCGTCCAGACGAAGTGTTCATTCCGTCCGAACCCCATACTGTATCGAGAAGTTTTTGTGCCAGCTTGCATCCGTCCGGACGTTTTAGCAGCATGTCCGGACGCCTCCCAGTACTCGATCAGTTTCTGATTTCTTTCCAAGTTCCAAGAAAGGGAAGATCAATCAACCGTCCAGACGATGTGGTATCCCGTCCGGATGCGCATCTCCTTAAAGCAAGAATCGCAATTCAAATATCACCGTCCGGACGTCTGACAGCTATGGTTCGAACGCGCGTTCATCAAATAAGGAAATTGCCGATTCGATTTCAACCGTCCGGACGACTGCCTATCATGGTCCGGACGCGTGCATTGCAGATATGGAAATTACATGTTGAAGAATAGCCGTCCGGACGCTTATCCCCCATGGTCCGATTGCGCGAAGCCTTATAAGGAAATTACTTGCAGTGGACGTGCGACCGTCCAGACGATGTGCCATCCCCTCCGGACGAAGTACTTAAACAGGAAAGATTTTTTCGCGAAATTTTCAGAAAATCTTGCCCCACAGTTGTCCGTCCGGACGGCACCCAGGTATATTTTGCCTGACGCTCATTTAAGCCCCCAGCCTATAAATAGAGGCCCCTGGGCATTGAGAACTGCAAGAATTCGGTGTGAATTCCATTAGAGCTCAAAGAAGTCATCAATCCCTCTGAAGTCGTTTTACAAGTGTGTTGTGCTATAAACCGAAGTCTATCTTAGAGGTTGGCTCTAAGATAAAGGATTCCATTGAAGACCCCTTCAGGTAGGAGAACCTGGTTGGGAAGCGTTTATGTTGGGTTACACGTCAGAGATCAAGGTACAACCACTACATCGGTACATGTGAGTGTTACTATCTTGTATCTAGCTTTGTCTTCTGAATAGTGGAATTCCTGGGTTTGGCTGCCCCGGAGTAGTTTTTCTCTTGATTAAGTTTCCACTTTGTCAACAAAAATCTGTGTGTCATTTATTTTTCGATGTGCTTTAATTTTTGTTGACACTTATGCACACACTTTATTTTTGAAGTCAATTTCATTTTTCAATTGGTATCAGAGCTTGGTACACTCTGAGAAGATTAATTTCTTGAGTGTTATTTTTGACTTTTATATTTTGATATGTCTCAAACTCTTAATTCTGTTCCTACCTTCGATGGTTCAAACTATGGCTATTGGAAAGCTCGAATGCGATTCTTTTTAAAATATATTGACTGTTGGAATATTGTTGACTCTGGTTGGACTAAACCAGAGGATGCAACTCTCGAAACAGTCCCTCTGAAAAACGCCCGACTTTCCAATGATAAAGCCCTCCATGCTCTATGCCAAACACTTTCTCCATCTGAATTCGCCAAAATTTAAACTGCGAATTAGCCAAAGAAGCATGGCAAATCTTGGAAACAACATATGAAGGCACGAAATTAGTTAAATCTGCCAAACTTCAAATGTTGACTTCAAGATTTGAAGAAATTAAGATGTTGGAAGAAGAGACTTTTGGAGAGTTTTACTCCAAGATAAGTGACCTTAGAAACTCCATGGTGAGTTTTGGGAAATCTATCTCGGATGTAAAACTCATCCGAAAAATTCTCAGATCTTTGCCCGAGCGTTTCAGGATCAAGGTAACGACAATCGAGGAAAGCAAGGACCTTGAAGAGATGAAGATTGAAGGGCTAGTGGGATCTCTTCAAACATATGAGCTGTCTCTGCCCCTGGTCAAGAAGTTAAAGACCATTGCCCTAAAGGCTTCCAAGAAGAAGGTAGAAGCCTCCTCTGAAGATGACTCTGAGGATGAAGACAAAGCTGTGGCTATGTTTGCCATAAATTTCAGAAGACTGATGAAATATGATAGGTTCAAGAAGAAGTTTTCTGATAAAATAAAGAAACCCCTCAGAGAAGCTGAACCAGAGGAAGAGGAGAAGAAAGATCCCAGAGGTCCCCGATGTTTTGAATGCTCAGGCTTTGGGCATATCCGGGCGGAGTGTGGGAATCTCAAAAAGGGCAAGGGGAAGGCATACAATGTGACTCTCAGTGATGAGTCAGAAGAAGAAGCTCTAGAGTCTGAAAAATTTCTGGCCTTTGTAGCCCTACATGTTGAAGAAGAAGACTCATATTACTCGGAGCATAGTAAAAATGAGGAAGAGCTCAAGGAGGCCTACAAGACACTCTACATAGAGTATGAGAAGCTGAGGAAAGGCCGAAAGCAGCACCTAAATGATCTGAACAGTTTGCAAACCGAAAAGAGTTCATTGCTGCTCAAAGTACAAGAGCTCGAGGAAAATCTATTAGAGACACAGCTCCAGCTAGAGAGAGTCACTGATGAGAAGTTGACTCGTATGTTGTCCATCCAGAAGAGCCCAAATGACAAGACTGGTCTCGGGTATGTAGCTTCCTCTACTGATGTTCCTTCTTCCTCAAAGACTGTATTTGTGAAGCCTATAGTCCTAGAGCTTCCGCCCACTGTTGAAGATAAACAGAAGGAAAAGGTCAATGATGATGTTCCAGGTACTCAGTAGCCTCATTCCATCAGAAGACCTCCTATTTGCCATCACTGCAGTCTCAGTGGGCATGTTCGGCCTCAGTGCTCCCTTTTGAAAGCTCAAAAGGCCAAAGCCAAGAAAGAAGCGCCCAGACAAGCTCATTATGGCGCTAGACCTGTGGCTCAGCATCAGACTCCTTGGCATCAAGCATCCTATCAAGTACCATGGGGAAAAGCATCAAGGCATCAGTATCAAGCCCCTTGGTCTCATGCTCCTCAGCATCAGTGCCCTCAGCAGCGGTTTGTACTAGCCAATCACAGTGGCGCCTACAAGAGCAAACCCAAGCGAGTGAGAAGGCCTCAGAAGATGCAATACTCCAGTGAGCCTCCTATCTGGATCCAGAATATGATGGAGTGGATGATGCAGTCTTGCCAGCAACCACCCACTGGAAGGCAGACTTGGATTGAGAAGGACAGTTACCCCATGAGGGGGAACCGACGCACCTAGCAGGTTCGGATGTTTATGCCTAGGATTTGGTTCCTAATCCTATGGCATCAGGTTAGATTACTTATTTTACTTGATATATCTTTATATGCAATCTTGGAACCAGGTATGTTTGCCCCCTATGTCTCTTGAGAGAATTATGCAGGTATTTATTGGGGAAGAAAGAAAAAGCAGGTCGAGCGACTATTTTTCTATGTTGGCATCATCGAGCGTTCACAGGTTTGATCTTGCCTTTGCATATGATGTCATTTCCATATTGCATGTTTTGTTTGTTTTTTTTTTTAAAAAAAAAAAAAAAAAAAAATTCGGGGAGAATTTGCAGGATTTTTTTTCTTGGCTGTTTAGATATTGTATGTATCTTTACCTGATATCTCAATTCTGTGAGCATTAATTTACTTTGCTTAGACATATTTGAGAGTTTATGATTATTTTGGCCAAGTTATTTTTCCTGGTTGTGCAAAAGTAGGATAACTCCTTTCCTCATGCGATGAAAAAGTGCACTATCCGAGACTCCCTAAAGGTACATCTTTCCTTCTCTGACTATTTGCTTCTAGAATTTCTAAGTAAGAGAAGAGGTTTGTGATAAGATGGTCAAATTGACCACAGGTTAGTTGAACCTAGGATCTAAAAACTCTGGCATTTCCTCTAGCTTGCAGCACTATAAGAATTGTGCAGTTATTCGTATGAATTTTGTGCTTTAAAATTGTCTATTCACTGCTTTTGTACTGAATTTGCAATATGCCTTGCCCTCTATGAGCAAGTAAAAATTAATCTTGTCCTTCATGGTACAAGTAAAACAATTCGGTGCTGTATCTTAGGAGGAGTGTATCAGATAAGGATGGCTAGGCCCTAGTAAAAGTAAGGTTTGACTTTTGGCTAATCTGTCACGGATTCTCTCTCTTCTTTAGGAAATCCTGTTGCTCTTGTCATGATTTTTCAAACCTTGTGGGTTCAGTCTTCACACACACACACACACACACAGACACACACACACACACACACACACACACACACACGCATTGCATGAGTTGAGTTGCCTATTTGAATTTTCTATGATCGAGAGAATCATTTGTTCTAATTGAAATCTCAACTCTCATTTATATCTCTGTTTAGTTTTTGAGATGCTCTCTGATTGTGTTATCAGTTGATTATACATGCGTGTTCTAACACTGACTTGAGGAAATTTGATCTCTGTAAATTTTTCTCAGTTTTTCTGGTGTTTCAGTGTGGAGCGTCCGGACGGTCTCCATTGACGTCCGAACGGATTAGTGGTTCGAACAGCACTCTATTGGAGTCCGGACGGGTATGGAGCCCATTCGTCCTGACAGGACCTGATTGAGTCCGGACTCATGCGGCAACCACCGGGCGGACTGTGAGTAAAACCGTCCGGACGCACATGACCTGTCCGCATGTTCCCAATGCAGTGCACGTCCGGACGACGTAAATGCTCCGTCCGGACGCAGACCCCACAGTGTCTATAAATACCCCTGCTCGCCGCATTCTCTTCATACCCCACAAAATTTGAACTTTTGGCTACTTGTGAGTTCTTTGTCTTTGAGTTCTTTGGCTTTTTGCATATTCCTCTCATATTTCAGGTATTCTTCTAGTCTTTTTCTCTTCAGTTTTTTTTTAAAAAACTGTTAGAATGTCTTTTGGAATATGAGATGCATATTGCTGCCATATTGAAATTCCTTGGACTTAATTGTGATATTACTCTGTATTGATTTTTACACAAGTCCTTTTTACTGCTGTTATTCTGCCAAATTTTTGTTATCCTAACAAGAATATTTTTGGAATATTTGTTTTGGCAAAATTCTTGTTGGATCTTTTGCAGAATCATGTCTGCCGGCAGTCCACCCCGCAGGGTCCGTCAGAGGCTTGTGGAAGATAGGGCTGCAATTCAGGCCAAAATAATGGACCACACTATCATTGCTGAGCGGAACGTCCTTCGGGCTGATATCATGGTGCCCCCGCTGGACAACATTCTTGCCATTATCCAGACATACAATTGGGGATATCTCCACAGCTGTGCTTGTGTGGTGTACACCAGACTGGTCAAGCTGTTCTACGCCAACCTGGAAGTGGTGCAGAACGATGATCACGGAGTGGTGCAGAACGATGATCACGGAGTGGTGCTTCAGTCCTCCGTTGCAAGCCAGCTCATCACTGTTGATCCTCAAGTCATCAGTCACATCATTCGAGTCCTAGTGCTCGAGATTTCGGCCAGCCTATACAATGAGGTAGTGCTTCCTCCATCCCTGGATGATCTCAGGGAATTCTTCCATGCCATCCCTCAAGGTGAGGGGCGTTCTACTTCCATCAGGATTGGTGCCCTGTCTTCCTCCCACCGCATGCTGGCCAAGATCATTCAACAGAATATCTGGCCTGTTGCTCGGCGCAGTGATTTGATCCTGAAACGGGCCCAGTTTGTCTATGCAATCCACCTTCGCTTGCCTTTCTACCTGTGCAAGCATATTTTGGGTGTTATGTTAGAGGCCCGTGATGAGGGAAATGCTGGTCTTCCGTTTGGCTGCTTGCTCACTCAGATTATTCTTCAGTCGGGAGTCTGGCGAACCAAAGATGAAAATCCAGCAGCCAATCAGCAAGCAGACACTGATGAAGTCCAACGCGCAGCTGCGGAGAGATGACTCCGATGATGAGGTGCCCCCACTTGCTGCTATGCCAGTCGGCTTTCCGGATATGGCTTCATCCTCACAGACTGTTCCGCCATCTGAGCCGGAGGTCAACTATGCTCAAATTATGGAGGCTCTTGCTGTTCTTCAGGGGGGGATGAGCAATATGCAGGTGTCTATGTCCACCATGCAGCAGACCATCACTTCCATGCAACTAGAAGTGCACTCCATCAACAAGCGCGTGGAGCAGAACCAGCTGGACCTCAAGGAGTGCCTGAAGTATCATCATCCCAGCAATAGTGATGATGAGGCTGATGCAAACGGGACTTTACCTATGCCTGAGGATGTTTGATTCCCTCTTGTTTTTGTTGTCTTTTGTTATTTTGGAACATTTCTTTACTTTTCTGTTGTTATAACACTTGGATTTATATTACTCTGTTTCCCGGGTCCTTTTGAGACCGTTAGGGGGAGTAATTTTTATTTCAATTGGTTATTTTATTACTCTATTTTACCCTTTGTCCTTTTGTGACAAAAAAGGGGGAGTAATTTTTATTTTGGACCAGGAATGTATTTCCAAACCGGTCAAGTGTTTTTGTCCCAGAATGGCCAAAGGGGGAGTTTGTTAGTATTTTGACCTCATTCTGTGTTTGGACAAAATCACTTAAATGTAAAGATGATGTAAACAGGGATTCCACTATTCAGAGTCTGCAAGTCAGAAGAATTCAAGTTCCCTGTCATTCCATCAGGACGATTGAGCCATCCCGTCCGGACGCCCATCTGTCCACTGTTCTATCCGTCCGGACGACGTGTCTTCTGTCTAGACCTCCAAGACAGATCAGCATCATCCGTCCGGACGACGTGTCTTCTGTCTGGACCTCCAAGATAGATCAGCATCATCCGTCTGGACGAAGTGTTCATTCCGTGCGGACCCTATACTGTATCGAGAAGTTTCTGTGCCAGCTTGCATCCGTCCGGACGTTTCAGCAGCACGTACGGACGCCTCCCAGTACTCGATCAGTTTCTGATTTCTTTCCAAGTTCCAAGAAAGGGAAGATCAATCAACCGTTCGGACGATGTGGTATCCCATCCGGACGCGCGTCTCCTTAAGGCAAGAATCGCAATTCAAATATCACCATCCGAACTTCTGACAGCTATGGTCCGGACGCACGTTCATCAAAGAAGGAAATTGCCGATTCGATTTCAACCGTTCGGACGACTGCCTATCATGGTCCGGACGCGCGCATTGCAGATATGGAAATTGGGTGTTGAAGAATAGTCGTCCGGACGCTCATCCCCTATGGTCCAGACGCGCGAAGCCTTAAAAGGAAATTACTTGCAGTGGATGTGCGACCGTCCGGACGATGTGCCATCCCGTCTGGATGAAGTACTTAAACAGGAAAGATTTTCTTGCGAAATTTTCAAAAAATCTTGTCGCACAATTGTCCATCCGGACGGCCAATGTCCACCGTCCGGACGGCCAATGTCCACCGTCCGGACGGCGCCCAGGTATATTTTGCCTGACGCTCATTTAAGCCCCCAGCTTATAAATAGAGGCCCCTGGGCATTGAAAACTTCAAGAATTCGGTGTGAATTCCATTAGAGCTCAGAGAAGTCATCAATCCTTCTGAAGCCGTTTTACAAGTGTGTTGTGCTATAAACCGAAGTCTATCTTAGAGGTCGGCTCTAAGATAAAGGATTCCATTGAAGACCCCTTCAGGTAGGAGAACCTGGTTGGGAAGCATTCGTGTTGGGTTACACGTCAGAGATCAAGGTACGACCACTGTATCGGTACATGTGAGTGTTACTATCTTGCATCTAGCTTTGTCTTCTGAATAATGGAATTCCTGGGTTTGGCTGCCCCGGAGTGGTTTTTCTCTTGATTGAGTTTCCACTTCGTCAACAAAAATCTGTGTGTCATTTATTTTCCGCTGTTCTTTAATTTTTGTTGACACTTATGCACACACTTTATTTTTGAAGTCAATTTCATTTTTCACAAAGGATGGTCAAACGTTTTGTGCTGGGCAGAAACCCATTTTTGAATCAAAAAGTGACAAAACCTCTTCTAGGCAAGTCCTAAGGTTTTAATATGATCTTTAACACAGTCCTAGACCCCAATAATATACCCATGCAGAAAAAGACACGTCCAACATCATTAAGTTGTTAAACCAACACTAATCTTGCATTAAAACCAAAAACCAACTAGTGATAGAAAACCATAAGCAAGGGCACGAAAAACTAACTAAAGAGTAGGTTAAAACATGGTAACAACTTAATAACACTTGTAAAAATGAGTTTAGGCTAGGAAAGTTACCTATCTTGAAGAACAAGAACCAAGATAGCTCATTCTTTCTCTCTTTGTCTCTCTGTCCAAACCACTCAACGGCTTTTAGAACAATGAAAATCAACAAGTGATGGAGGAGGGGTAGGGGTTCCTATGTATAGGCATGAAAAAGTTGAGGAAAAGATTGAACCATCTGATTTTTTAAGTACTGCAACCATCAAACGTTTGGGGTGTACAATCGAATGCTCGGACCAACGGTCTTAGGGTTTTAAGTGAATGTTTGACTGTACTATCGAATGTTCGTTGTACCATCAGACCAATAGTCTTAGGTTATTGTCGATCATTTGTCCGTACTCTCAAAATTTCCATCTAAGGATATACAATTGAAAGTTCGATTGAGACAAAAGTCTAAAATTTTACCCCTTAACATACCATAATGCTCCTATTAGCCTAATTAAGGCTCACTTAACCCTACTTAGTGGTTCGGACCATCGCCGAACCACTATTGGATCATTGTTGGACCTCTACCGAACTACCGCCGGACCACCACTGGTCCTGCCTAATCACCACATGGCCACCATTGGACCAAAGCTAGAACTTAAAATTTTAATTTAATTTTTTTTTTAAAAAAAAATATTTTATATTAAATTTTTTATGTTTCGAATAAAAATTGACTTTTATAGGCTAATATGATTGAATAAAAATATAAAAAATATTTGTGATTTTTTGAATAAGCCCAACGTTGGAATGTTTTTAGCCGGAAATATTTTTCTGAAAACATTTTTTGACGGAAAACATTTTATGTCGAAAAATGTAGCCATATAATTTTACGGAAAAATAAAAATTGGTCTTTGGATTTTAATGCGCTTAAAAATAATGACTACTTACATGGATGAAGTGATGATATTTGTCTATGGATAGATATAATTCTAAAATAAAATCTAAAAATATATATTTCTAATAATTGATTTATGGCTATATTTTTAAGTTTGTTTTATGTTGTATTATTTATGTTAAAAAAATTATAATATAACTCAAAAGGACAAATAAGAATATATATTGGTTAACTTTAAGTTAATATGTAAAAGAGAGAGAGACAACATTAGTTATGCTAAATTGCTAATTGAACTCAACATTCCTTCAATAAAATAAAAATCATCAATTATCATATCCTTACTAAACCTTTCAACAATTTCTTTTAATGTAGACAACCAAATAGTTTTCAAGAAAGCCATCCTCTATTTTATTTTAAATTCTTATCTTAATAATGCTCGTAGTTAAAATCACTCTCTCATTTATTGTTGTTGAAACTAGGAGAAGTCAAGACTGAATATTTTATAAATGATGGCTACAGTTTGCATTGAGATTTACTATTTATTTGTGAAATAATAATAATTATGGTAATTTGAAATAAATTGTGTGAATCGCCATGTACAGATGGTGGGCACAAGTGTATATGGACTTGACCCTTTGGTCCATATTTATATTTATGTTTTTGGCACTTGGATCCAATGAGCTAGATAAGTGACCCGCGCATCCATATACGGATGGTGGTCACGATGAAACAACATTGCTAGTAGTGTGGTCCACCCAGGGTTGGACCTGGTCGAATAGACTATATGGAGGACGGTTATGACTAATACAATATATTTTAATAAATTGATATTCTCATTAGCATATTTTCTGTTTCAAAATTGAAACATGTTGTCTCTAGGGTTATACTTTAATAATTTCATAAACACATTATTTTTCTTGTTGGCATAATTGTAGAGATTAAAAATTTTCAAAATGAATTTACGTAAACCCATGCCATTATGTAAACATTCTTTTGATTATTTTGTTTAAGTAAATTAGGCTCATTGCATGAGCTAAGTCATGGATTTATGTAATTGCGTCCTTTCCACCTGTAAAACATTAATTTGTTTTACAATTTTAGTAGGTGCCAGTGCAAATTGGAGATTAGAATCTTTCGTTAGGATTGGGGATATGAAGCGAATTCTTTTTTAGGCGGTACTTTATTTGTAGTTTCAGTATTGATGTATCTCAGTGATGTCATTTTTTGGTTAGTTAGCTATTGTTATCTTTTATGGATTTTGATTTGTAATTGTTTAAGAGATGTTATTGAGGTATTAGTTGTAGCTCATATCATTTTTTTTGGATTCTGCTATTTTATTCACTCTAATATGTGTTAGAGGGTAATATTCCTAGTTATTTATAAAAGAAATTTGGTTTGATATTGAATATTGTTTCTGTCGTACCTCTGTTGGCGGCTTTTCATTATTATTATAATAAAGTCTTACAAGAGTTTGTTATTGGGATAACTACATATTACAATTTCAAGTTATCGCTTTACATTTGAATTGAAACTTGAGTTATCTACTTTTACTTGTGTGTTATCTGCTTCAATAGTTGAACTATTTGATGAGAACCAGTGGAACCGATTGGAAACGATGGGTTTGGTGAGAACATCAACAAGTTGATCCTTGCTAGGAATGAAGAGGATTTGTAGCGATTTGTCGGCAACACGGTCATGAACAAAGTGGAAACAAATTTACACGTGTATTGTTCTTGCATAGAACACGAGATTAGCAGATAGGTGTGTTGATCCTATGTTATCAACCACAACTTCGGGGGAGAAGATAGTTGTACACCAAGATCATGTAGGAAGGACTGAAGCCACAACAATTCAGTAGCGATGTTTGCAACAGATTTATACTCGGACTCCGTACTCGACCATGACACCCTTGGCTATTTCTTAGAACTCCATGAGATCAATTTGGACACAAGAAACGCCCAATCAGCATTTGAAAAGGCTTCAAGTGTATGAGTGAGTAGTAGCCCATGTGAAATTGTGTTCTTAAGGTAGTATGGGATCCTTTTAAATAATTGCTTGCCAATGTAACATTGAGGATGTATGCATGAATTGGCACACACAATTCACAACAAACCCCAAGTCAGGTCTCATGAGTGAGAGATATTGCAAAGATCCCAGTGTGCTATGGTTAACTGAAGGGTCCTGCATGGGATCTCTGGCAAACGTTGATAAGGAGCAAACATTGAAGGGGAAATGGGCTTAGATTCAAGCATATGGTGCGCTTGAGTAAGTCCAGTAAATCGGTGCTGAGAGAGAAGAATGCCAGATTTCAAGGAATCACTTCCACACCAAGGAAGAAATACAGCCCACCGAGGTCTTTCACTACAAATGCCAGCCAAAGTTGCCGCAATAAATCATCAATAGCTACTGGAACAGATGCAGTTATAATAATATCTTCGACATAAATCAAAATAAACATTGTCAACGATGCAGAACGAAAAGTAAAGAGGAGGAATCTCCTTTAGAGCCAACAAATCCCAATTCAAATAATTTGTTGCTGAGGCGCGAGAACCAGGCGCGGTCCTTGTTCAAGCCATATAGTGCCTTGTTTAACTTGCACACATAATCCAGTAATTTTAACTATTTGATGAGAGATTATGTGCTTCACAAATTTAAAAATTACTTAATTTGAAAAGCAGTGCCAATAACGCTCAAGTTAATTATGAGTTTGCATAGGTGTTAAGCATATATTCTATGATTCAGATGTTGAACCAACAACTTTGGACCAACTTTCTTAGCAACAAGATGACAATGTTAGTGAAGTTCTAGATGTCCAAGATCTTTCCTTAGACAATCTGATGAATAAAGAGGAAGATACTGCATTTGCTACAAAGAACTCATCATATTGTGATACGCTGCAACATTTTCCTTACGTATCATATATTGAGACAACAGTTTCCATGTGTGAATAGTTGAATTTCCTTATTTCTGTTTCATTCATATATTGAGACAACAATTTACCTTTTTGGCTACTCTCTGTATTGTATTATGAAGGAATACACGTTGCCTTATTTTGATATCAAACAAAACCAACACATTTCTCATCAGCTTGTTTTACATAGGAAATGTCCCAACATAAATCTAGGCGTTTGAAAAACCCGCTGGGAAACCATTCATCTTGTTTCAGCGGCCACTGTCAGCGTTTGTGAGAAACGCTGGTACATGTATGTTTAAGATGGAAACTACCGACATACTATGATTCTTCTTTGTTTATTCTGATTGTAATATTGTCTTTCTTTCTTTTCATATTAGTCTATAGGTTTCTTCTATTTAAACCTATGCAATCATATGAAAGTATTACAAGCAATAAGAATTTCTTTCTCTCTTTTCATTCTTTATTTTCTACATGGTACTAGAGCCAAATTTGGCTTCCTTTGTTTTTTTTTTTTCTCAGCTCGTGGTTATGAGCTTATATCTTTGGGATTGTGCAGCTAGATGTGGCTCACCATCATCTAGGTCACACGACCCCTATAAGGTACCAACAGCGTTCTCTGGGTTGTTCCTCCGACGAACGGTGGCGATTTGGTGAGCATTCGATCCATCATAAACACTAATCACTGTGTTTGATGGATCGATTTGTGAACAAGGTGGTCTTCCCCAGTTTGTTCGGCGGTTTATGGTTTAATTTGGAGTTTTTGAGGCCTATCGGAGTTCGTGAACAGCATCGCATGGACCTCAAGTGACGGCAAGACGATACTGTTCTACATGACTAAACGACATGTCGTTTCGTGACTATTAAGAACGACATGTCATTCAGAAGGGATTTACTGGTTTGTCGTTCAACCCTAATGACAACAACTTGCAGTTCAAAACTAGAGCAAACTACAGGTATGACCTAAACGACCTACAGTTTAGCACAAAAAGAAAAGAAAAGAAAAGAAAAGAAAAGAAAAGAAAAAAGAAAAAAAATGCAAATGCTAATTGCAGAATAATTAGTATTTTTTATGGTTAAATTTTATTATTCTCTTATACTTGTAATCTTTTTTGAGCCCATCGGCTGTGTTGGAGCAATTTATTTGGTTGGATGTCTAATTTAAAAATGTCAAAGACAAATCAGACGAAAGGGGTAGAGAATTCGGTGACCTCTCATGGTAAAAATCCAACTCTTCAAATCACAACTGTCAAATTGGATGGGCTCAATTATCTTGCTTGGTCACAATCTGCTCTTTTGTCTATTAGAAGCAAAGGGAAGATGGGATACGTGAATGGCAGAATTCAAGAACCAAATCCCAATATCCTACTTATGATAAATGGGAAGCAGAAAATTCTACTGTTATGTCATGGTTGCTGCATTTAATGCAACTGAAAATCAGTGAGGGATACTTATTTCTTCGTATGGCAAAGGAGGTTTGGGATGCTGCTGCTCAGACATATTCCAAAGTGGGGAACACTGCACTGAAATATGACTTGAAGCGACGGATCCATGGAGTAACCCTAGGTGATTGGCTAGTAGCCACTTATTTTCATAAGCTCCGTAGTTTGTTGTAGGAGTTAGATCATTATTAGAATTTGCAACTTGAGTGTGATGTTGATGCCGTTAAAATTAAAAAAAGAAAAAAAGAAAAAGAAAAAGATGATTGTAGAGGAGCGCATTTTATGAGTTCTTGGGTGGATTGAATTCAGCGTATGATCCTGTACGAGTTCAGATTTTTTGGAAGGAACCTCTTCCATCACTACAAGAGGTTTTTTCATACATTCAAAATGAGGAGAGTTGTCGTAGCACCATGCTTCATCCCAGTTCACAGACCCAATATGCTCTTGTGGGTACATCTCAACGCACTTCGAAAGATAATTTTAGAGTTCGAGATAGTGGCAAAATAGCAGATGCGACCTTAGATGATAGAGACAAATTATTCTGTGACCAATGTAATAGGTCGCGACATATTCAGGAGACTTGATGGAGACTTCATGGCCGTCCTACCCGAGGTCGTGGGGGTTGCACAAGTGGAGGAACCAAGCCTCAAGCCCATCATACTTCTACAGTTGAGATGGCCATTCCCACACTCTAGACTCATCCTTATACTATTGACATGAGGGGACTGAGTAAAGATGAGGTAGAAGCACTCTGTCGACTTATGTCTTGATTGGACACACCTGCTACTGCATCCTCCTTCGCTCTTACAAGTGATTTAGCCACTGCTCTGAATGCATCTGCTACTCCCTCTGATGATCCGTGAGTCATTGACTCTAGTACCTCTGATCATATGACTGATATGTCTCCTTTATTTTTGTCATGTAATTCTTGTTCAGGCAGAGACAAAATTTAAAATAGCTGACGGTTCTCTGTCGCCAGTGTCGAGTAAAGGATCTGTTTCTGTCACCCCCTCTATGACCTTGGCCTCTGTCCTTCATGTCCTTAATCTTGCTGCTAATCTATTATCCATTGCACGTATTACCATTGAGTTGAATTGTCGAGTAAGTTTTTTACTCTTACTATTGCTTCTTTCAGGACCTAGTCACAGGGAAGATGATTGGCAGTAGTAACTTGAAGGATGGCTTGTACTATCTAGACTCTCAGCCCAACACACAAGGTCGGCTCATACAGGCATGTCATACGGTTTGGGCGAATGACACTGCAACTAGAATCTGGCTCTGGCATCAATGGTTAGGGCACCCTTCCTTTTTAATTTTGCAACACATATTTCCTGAGTTACTTTTGCATAATAATGTTTCTAAGTTTCAATGTGAAACTTGTGAACTTTCAAAAAACCATCGTGTGTCATTTTCTCCTAGAAACAATAAAAGTGATGCACCTTTCTGTTCTCGTTCATATTGATGTGTAGGGCCCTTCACGAGTGCTCTCTTTATTGGGTTATTGGTGGTTTGTCTTTTTTATTGATGATTTTTCTCGGACCACATGGGTATACTTGTTAAAGGACAAAAATGATGTGTTTTCTGTGTTTCAGATGTTTCACAAGATGGTTCAGACTCAGTTTAATACCAAGATTAAAATTGTTTGTTTTGACAATGGAGGTGAATATATTTTTGGTAATCTCGAGACGTATTTTTGAGAGCAAGGTATAATACACCAAACCACGTATGCAATGCTCTGCAGCAGAATGGTGTTGCTAAACTGAAAAATCGGCATCTTTTAGAGGTAACTCGTTCCCTTATGCTTGACACGCATGTTCCCAAATCTTATTGGGGGGACGCCTTACTCACTGCTACATATTTCATCAATAGGATGCCTTCTCGAGTATTAGAGTTCAAAATACCCCTCGAGGTGTTGTCCCTACCTTTCTTTAGTTTAAAAGGTGTTTCTGCGAAAGCTTTTGGTTGTGTTTATTTTGTCCATGTTTATAGTCCTGGTAGGAGTAATTTAGACCCTCGAGCCCTCAAATGTGTCTTTGTGGGCTATTCTCCTACTCAGAAGGGGTACGTACAAATGTTATAACCCCCCATCGGGAAAACACTATCTCTATGGATGCCACTTTCTTTGAACCACAATCATTCTTCTCTTCATCCCAAAATCCTCTTCAAGGGGAGAGTAAGATTGAAGATGATTATTTTTTTTTTTACTCTGTCACCTGTTCCTACTCCTATGTCGAAGTTGGAGCAACAACAGCTTACTAATGACTCTCCTACTGAACCTATTGATAAGCCTCTGCACCACCTGTGGAAGAGTTGAGAGTTTACTCCAGACGCCAGAAAAATAAGACTATTCCTGATGCTACATGCCAAACATTTGACCCTAGCTCAGGTCATACTACTTCTACTTTTAATATGAATTATGTAATACTTGTTGTCAATGATATGAGTCAGCCCATTGCACAACGCAAAGGAGTTAGGTCATGTACACACCATCCAGTTTTTCATTTTGTTTCTTATCAACACATTTTTTCATCATATCGTTCCTTTGTATCCAAATCATCATCTGTGTCTGTCCATAGAAATCTACAGGAGGCACTTAGTGATCCAAAGTGGACGACAATGATGCAAGAAAAGATGGAAGCTCTTCACAAAAACAAGACTTGAGATTTGGTTAAATTACCTAATGAAAAGAAGGTTTTTGGCTGCAAGTGGGTGTTCATTATCAAGCTTAAGGCCTATGGTTTTGTGGAATGATACAAGGCCAAACTTGTTGCAAAAGGCTTTACTTAGACCTATAAAATTGATTATGAGGAAACATTTGCTGTAGTAGCAAAGATGAACTCAATTAGGGTTCTATTGTCTATAGCTGCAAACTTGGATTGGCCTCTACATCAATTTGATGTGAAAAATGCATTTCTTGATGGAGACCTAGAAGAATAAGTATACATGGACATTCCACCTGGATTGGATGATTCATTCTCAGTTGGGAAAGTGTGCAAACTAAAAAAGGCTTTGTGTGACCTAAAACAATCTCAAAGAGCATGGTTCGAGCGGTTTTCCCGAGCTATGCAGAGATTTGGTTACAAGTAGAGCTAGGCTGATCATACACTCTTCATTAAGCATTCCTCTCAAGGAAAGGTAACAACTTTAGTTGTGTATGTTGATGATATTGTTTTAACAGGAAATGATAATAGGGAGATACAAAACTTAAAACACTGAGAAGGTATCATCTGCACACCATATGTGAAGAAAAGAGAACAACTGGCAGATATGTTGACTAATAGAGTGTGTAGTAGTATTCTTCATTTAGCCTTATCCAAGCTGGGCATGCAAGACATCTATGCCTCAACTTGAGGGGGAGTATTGTCGAAGATGGAAACTACCGACATATTATATTCTTCTTTATTTATTCTGATTGTAATATATTTTTTTTTTGTTTCATATTAGTCTATATGTTTCTTCTATTTAAACCTATGCAATCGTATGAAATTATTACAAGCAATAAGACTTTCTTTATTTCTTTTTCATTTTTTATTTTTTACAATGTATAGCTGCCTTTCTTACAAATACCCTCAAAAGGATGATTGCAAGAGAAGAAAACCAATAGCAGTGTTTTCTATTGGTCTAATTTTAATAATAATAATAAAAAAATCATGCTCTATAGAAGGAAAAAAAAAGGGGTACCTATAAATATTATACAAATTAAATTCAAAAATAAAAAATAAAAAGAAGGTATCATGCAAATTACGAACAGTTTGTACAAATGGTCAATTTCAATTTAAATAAACAATTAGTCAAGTCAAACTTAAAAAAGAGAAAAGTAGTAAGAACATAATTGTAAATTAGGATTAACTTAATTGACCTGTAATATTAGAAGATAATTGCCACATTCCACATGTCTTCTTTAACTCTTGCAAATTGATGTAATTCTGGTTTTCTTAGATGCTTTGCATACTGAGCTGTTATTTTGATTAGGTATGCCAAAAGTAGTACGTAATAATTGAATTTAGTGGCGGAGTAAGAATTTTCATTTAGAGAAGTCAAGATTAAAAAAGTAAATTGAATGAATATTTTAAAATAATAAAAAAATATAACTAATAAAATAAATAAACAGTTGAACTAAATTTAATTATTATTTAAAACATATAAATATAACTTACAACATATTTGCAGGCATGGAAAGGAATCGAACAAATGTGTAAGTAAAAAAAAAGATTTGGATGCACATTAATCACAAACTTGGGAGTACATGTGGTAACCAGTTTTCTGGAATAGAATCAGCAACAAAAATTATCACACAAATTAAAGCACAGAAAATTGTGAAGCATAAACAAGCAGATCGAAGAGAGTGGAAACTTACAAGGATGTCAGTGACTGCAATGCCACGCAAAATGCGACACCAAACGTTCATTACCATTGAAATCTAAAATGTAGTATAATATTTAAAAGTTGTATATTCTGCATCAACTAACCTACAGCAGCAATTTTGAAATTCTTTCCCTATTAGCTTGAATTCCTCTCACACAGTTTCTCAAAATTCAGATAAAAATAGGCCTTTTCCTAGGCAATCATGGCCAGTTGATTTTAAACTGTCAGAATATTTTCAATATTATGTTTCATTTAGGGTTTATTCTCTTTTTTATTTAGTTCAAATTTAGTAGCTTGTGCACCATTCATAGCTTCTCTATAAATAGAGATTATTATAATATAATTTACGTACACTTCAATACAAGATGTAGTCCTAATGCTTCATCAGTTTCTCTCTCTGCTTCCGTTTCCGATCTCTTTGTCTTTCATAATTTCCAGTAGTATATTTCTACATAAACAATGGATGCACTTGGCAACTCCACTAGGAATTGCAACAAAAATAAGAAAACAAAGCAAAATTTCTCATCCGCAAAGTCCGCTGTTAGATAAAAGTAAAAGAAAGCAGAAAAACAAAATGCTCCTAAGGTGCGTTAAACCGTCACTTTTCTTAATAAATTATTTTCACCCACAAAAAATAGTATGCAAAGGGTTACATCAAAAATATTTATCTAGGATACGATGGAGCCTAAAAATTCTCGTTGTTTAGTTGCGTTTTGCACAAACGAAAACTAAACCCGAATACCCTCAGATTTTATATTATACCAAGAAATAGAGACTTGGAATTTAAAGTACAGAATGTATCAAAAAAGATAACAGAAGATGAGAGAAAATTGTTCTGTATATTTAATAACTGGACTGTAGTTACTTCTATATTGTGTTGAATTGCAGTTATTTAATAACTGCTAATCCAACCATCATAAACTGCTAATTTAACAGTCATTAACTGTTATTTTAACATACACTTAATTCTGAAACATATTGAACTGCTAAAACATATTATAACCTCTATCTTCGACTATGGCATCAATTTGAAGATTTTATAGGGTTCCAAAGTTGCATCATTGTAAGGAGCAGAAGAGACAATATGAAATATGTGGAGGTATCCCTCTCCATTTACAATTTAAACGTCGAATTCCTCTTTTACCTTAACTATATGCATTCTATGAACTATCACTTTTGGTTAACGAGGTAATCCGCTACTGTTATATACTTGTGCTGCTGTAGTTTGCCTAAGTCTTTAGGCGATTTCATCTCCATATGCCGGTTAAAGAGTTGGCGACTTGGCATTAATTATCAGTTTGCTTCCATGTCCTTGATTATTATAATTACTAGAAGCTTAACACTTATATTGCTTTCTTAATTAGATAGATGGGGCATATTATATATATATATGACATGAGAGATGCTATTTTTTCATCTCCGGTCCATCTTCCATCTATATATTTTTTAAATCTAGCATTAAATATGTAGGACCTACCATATATTTTTCAACTCCACAATTAGTAAATTTGAAAAAGAGATGAATATGAGATAGTGGAATAACATGTCTTCTGATAGGGTGTAAATTCGGCCAATTATAACCGGTTGGTAACCTATAATCGGGTACCAACAGGTAATCGAGAAACTAGAAAACTGATTTGCTACCCGGTTAAAAATAATCGGTAACCGATTTTAGCATTTATATATATCCGATTGTAACAAGTAGCCGGGTGTGTATATATATAAAATAAAATAATAATAAAAATATATATTAAAATTTCAAAAATAAAAATAAAAAATTACTAAAATTAGCCTTAGCCCTTAGGTTTTACTTTGATTAAGTGATTCTCATTCTTTTCCTTTATGCCGAATCCGCCTCACCCCTCACTCACGCATTCTGTATCTGTGCCTCAGCCCTCGGCCGTCAAGTGTCAACGCCATTCAAGGTTTGGCTCTGAGGTTCTCTCTTTCTCTGTTTTCACTTTGCACTTTACATTGCCGTCACTGCATTCTTCACTTTCTTTTCCTTTCCCTCAAATCCGCCTCACTCACTCACTACATTCTTCACTTTCTTTTATAATTTTCTTCAATTCTTCATTTCTTCTTAGATCTTTCTTGCTCGAGTTGTTCTTTGTGAGTGTGAGGGGCATCATCCAAACGTTTAAATGAAGCCAAAAAAATAGGCTAAAAAACTCAATTTTTTAAAATTTCAGTACCCGGTTTGGATAATCGGGTACCAACCGGTAATTGTCGGTTATCACAAATCTGGTTAACTGGCTACCTGGTTATCGGTTTTAGCCAATAACCGAGAACCAGCTCTGAGTTTTCACCCTTATCTACTGACTCCTATGGCATAATGACAACCTACATTTAAAAAAAAAAAAAAAAAAAAAAGAAGCTTTCTTGTCAGTAAAGAACTTCCTTGGAGTCATAAAAAGACCTATATTAGCATTTTTGCCCACATATGCTAGCGTTTGAAGGAGGGACAAGGAGAAACATACCAAAATTTGAGGTGTATACAAGTTAAAAGTCATGCTTATGTGTAAATTGTGAAGACAAAGAAGTACATTCTTTAGTTTGTTAGTTTAGTTATGGAGTGCACCATGAACCCAAGTAGCAGCCTACAGCCTCTACACATGTTGTTTGGGATATCAACTGAAGGTTATTATTGTAAACAGCACTAGACATGTAGGATTGTTTCGTGCTCTAATCATATCTAAAGAATATTATTGGTGTCTTTTAATCTCTTTTTCTCACTTTGTATTCCTTCAATAAGGGTGAGTAAGCAAGCCCTGTGACGTTGTATGTATTTTTTTTTTTTTTAAAAGGGACGTTGTATGTATTTGATTACAAAGACACAATTTATACAAAAAAACCAATAAATAAAGCTATTTGTTATGCGATAATTTTATTCCTTTAATAATATAGAAACAAGAAGAAACAAACAAAAAGATATTTGGTGAACTTGTTATTTAAAATTCTTCCAACCCTTGGTGAGCAAAATTGGGTTAGGTAGCTAGATGACCATCGTAGCATGAGCATTTCAAGCCACGTTCCAACACTATATTACAAGAATTGGTATGTGATAAGAACCCACCAGTAATAAAATAGAAATGATTTGATCATCATAATCAACTCTAATTTAGGTAGGAGACAAACCACAAAAACTCTTGGTACAAATCACAATAAACTTTGGTTCTAGTATTATATTAAATAATTATTTATCTTAAAAGTTTAAATTAATATGAAGGAGTAAATTTAATCATTTAATTAATATTTTAACATTTTCTAAACACATTTGTTAGATAAAAATAAAAGAAAGTAGAAAAACGAAATCCTCTTAATGTGCGGTACAACATCGATTTTCTTAATAAATTATTTGTCTTCACTAGAAATGGTATGCAAAGGGTTACATCATATATTTCTATAGGATACAATATGAATGAGTAAATTTAATCATTTAATTAATATTTTAACATTCTCTAGACACATTTGTTAGATAAAAATAAAAGAAAGTAGAAAAACGAAATCCTCTTTACGTGCGGTACAACGTTGATTTTCTTCATAAATTATTTGTCTTCACTAGAAATGATATACAAAGGGTTACATCAAATATTTCTATAGGATACAATGGAGCACATAAATCCTCTGTTGTTTAGTTGCGTTTTGCACAAAGAAAAACTAAATCCGAATATCCTCAAATTTACTATATATTATAGAAAGAGATAGAGACTCGAAATTTAAAGTAGTTTTGTATATTTAATAACTAGACAATAGTTACTTCTTTATTGTGTTGATAGCAATTAATAACTGCTAATCCAACTGTCATAAACTGCTAATTTGATAGTCATAAACTGTTATTTTAATGGACATTAAATTCTGACCATCAAATTAAATAAAAATAATAATTATTTAATAACAACCATTAAATTGTAATTATTTTATCTTAATCTTTTAGCTCAGAGTTGATTTGATCTTACGGTTTACTTTAGTAATAGTCTAGTAAATCTAACCACCGAATCTACCTAAGAAAGCATACTACTGTCTATATGAAACCACCGGATGGAATGATCCCTACCATTCAAAATTACATCCTTTGAATGGATTAGATCCTTTGAATGGAATCAGACTTGATTCCTTTTATACAGGTGACTCTTTGAATAGCGTGAGGATGTGTGTTCCTCACGGTTTCTACAAATGATGTGATCGTTTTCCTTTGCTATTGTGAGTACTGTTGCCATATCTTGGTTTACAGCGAGGGCTTTGATCATCCCAGCTCTTCACAACCTGATTGTAATCTTCGGTCTGCCTGTTTAGGAAGAGTGTGGGTCTCGAATCCATCGTGTAAATACTCCTACCTACCTTGCGCAGCCATTGTATGGAAAAGAGCCCAGATCTGACTCGAAGGTTAGTGGAGAACCGTTGCGATGTTTTTATGAGGACTGGACATTTGCCCATGATTATCCCATTACCGCCGGCGGTCGTATACCACGCCGGCCTAAAAGGTTTTTGCCGGCCGTTTTTTTGGAACGCCGGCAACGGAAACGCTAGGAAAATTTGTTCCCAACAAATCGTTGAGTTTTGTTGATTTATGGAAGAGTAGTAATTGTTGTGGTTGGTTAATTCTAAAACCCGCTATATATATATATATGCTGACGCTGCATCACAGTCCCATACAAACTCACATTTCCCTGATGATTTCGTAATCACCAGCTCAGCATATACTTTCAAATTCAGTATGCATGGCACCACAAAGATTAAGATTAAGCAAATTAAAAGAGCATTTCGGATGGTAAAGGCCCAAACATATATATATATATATATATATGATCTGTCATTTCAATTTTCCATAACCACAAGGTTCAAACAACAAGAAGAACACCTAAAAACACCCATATATTCTAAACATAGGAATATTAATCCGAAACCGACAAAGAGCTTTTATCTTCCACTTGGAGTCGATCTGGCTTCATCGTGGCGGCCGGCTGGACCCTTCGCCTGAAACATAGTGATATTATAATTAACGGCTAGAGGGAGCGGATGAAGGGCTTTTGAGGATGTCAGCGAAGATCTTCCCCTTGATCTGGCCTCGTTGTGGCGGTAGCTTGGAAAAGGTAGGGGCCGGGTGGCCGGACCCTTGGCCTGAATTTGGTCTATTTGGGTCACTCATATTTCACTCTCCGCTTAATTTTCTCACTTTGTTTTCACCTTTGTAAAGGAGAAGGAGGTGCAGCGTTTCAAGCAAGTGAGAGTAGAGTGGCTCTTAAAGAGGTTTGTAGGTCCAAACCCCCACGTGAAACCTTTTTCGTTTTTTTTTTTTTTTTAATTTTTTTTTTTTCAACGACTTTTTTCCTTTTCTTAAAAGTAGAAACGTTCTTATCTTCATAACAATGGCGTCTAATCCTCTGAGGACAAATGGCTGAATTCCATTTGAACTAAGCCTAAGCAATACGTTAGCATGATTGCGTGTGATGACCGATGCAAAGTTTCACTTCCCCGCCATTCATGTAGACCGTCATACTGATCTTTCTCAATTATTAAGATGACATAAAATCAGCATTTTTTGTTTTTTTTAGCAAATGTTAATGTAAAAGCATCAAGTTATATGACAATAAAGTATCATTATATTAAATAACATTATTATTAATTTTTGTTAATATATAAACGATTATGAATATATTATATTAATAATACTATTTAATAAATTACTATACGACATATATATAATCAACATGACATATCAACAAACTTAGATTTTAATTTTGTTTACCAAGCAAATTTTTACCATCACATTATTAAATTATTTCACAACATTATTATAATAGGCTAATAGCGTATTAGGCATGTGGCCTTGAAATCCAAGTCTAAGTTCTAGAAAGCAGAATGAATTAAAAAAAGAAAAAAAAAGAAAAGAAAAAAAAAAAGGTTCTAGAAAGCAGAAATAGAGCACAACTATAATTCACCATATATCTGACCGTCTTATCATCTTTCATATGTCAGTATACAATGCATCTGCAAAAAGTATATAACCAAACACATCATAAGTTGTCTTATTAACCAAAATTTCCCCAAGTTCAAGCCTAACTACATAATTTTTATGGTCCAAAATAATGAACCATTGTTTTATAAAAAAAATTAAAAGAAAAAGGGCACAAAAAAAAAAAAACCTTGTTATGCGAATGAGTTTACAAACACGTAACGGGATAATTTGTTAAGTTTTAAGAAAATTTAGACTTTTTAAATTCGTTAAAGAGAACGTAAATATTTTTAAACACAAGGTTTGAAATTAATTTTCTGCCTACTTTTTCATTATTCCATCACACTTAAATAGAATATATTACAACTGATAAAGGAAGAAATAAAAATTTAATAGATTTGATTACTATCAATTACAATCAATCATCTAAAAAGTAATTATCCTATAAGGTAACTATCGTACATATCATATATTCAAACATAAAGAAAATATCTAACATATTATATATTCTAATATTAATATCTGATATACCTAAAATCCCATTTTCATAACAAACCCTCAATCATTTTCATTTCTAAATTTTGGAGATATCACCTTAAAAAGACTCGCTCTCTCTCATCAAAGCTTCTCTCTCTTCTCTTTTGGTAAGATCCCTCTCTAACCTAGGTCTCACTTTTGGGACAAGGTAGATTCTGTAGGTGATAATTTTGGGGGTGCATGTATGTGTTTAGGTGATTTTAATGTTATTATGAATCAATTTGAAAAATTGGGCGCGCGGTAGGACTTTCGCTAGTTCTTCCACTACTGATTTTTGTTCCTTTTCTAATGAATTTGGAATGGTTCATCTAGGCTACTCGGATAACCCTTTCACCTGGTCTAACAATAGAAAAAGACCCTATCTTATTAAAGAATGTCTCGATCGTGGTATTGCCACTTGTGATTGGATTCATTTATTCCCTTCATTTGCTATTAGACACCTCCCAGCTCATGCTTCTGATTACTATCCTATTCTTTTAAATACTTCCAATTCCCCGTCCCTTTAGATTTGAATAATTCTAGACTAAAGACCCTTCTTGTGGTACAATTATTGCCAATGTCTGGAATAACTTCACTGTAGGCTCTACTGCTTATGCTCTCATTCATAAACTTAAACATACCAAAGTAGCAGTTAGGACTTGGAATACCTATCATTTTGGTCATAATCAAACTAAGATTGATGCTATTCTTCATAAGCTTGATGATATTCAATATTTAATCCAAATCCCTCATTCTTTCAATACTAAACTTCTTCTCAAACAAGAATTGGAAGATCTACTTGTCAAAGAAGAAATTGTCTGAAGGAACAAATCCAGAGACACTTGGTTAACTTGTAAAGATTTAAACACTAAATTTTTTCACTCTTCCACTTTGCAAAATAAATATTATAATTTTATTAAAAGTTTCACACCTAGCCTTAGCTTGAGAAACAAATCTTGAACCGTCGCCGCTGTCTTCTTCGATCTGGAGCTGAACGTTTTCTTCTCTTTTTCTACAATTTTTGGATCTCTTGTTTGTTGTCGTGTTGTTTCTCTTATAGAGATAAGAGTCACTCTTCTTTTAGGATTCGTACAACTATAAGAATTTCAGTCTTCTATTTATTCCACGTATCTCTTTTACACTTGAAACAAAACACTGTTTCTTCTTTTTATAAAGGCCAAAGACACATTTTTCTTTTTTGTTTTGTCATGTAATAGTATTAGAATGTTTCTTCAATTCGTGGGTCCAGTAGTTTGGTTTCACATCTTCTTGTATTTCACGTTGGACTCTATCTTAGACATTGGATAGACTTCTTCTTTTAACCCATCTATGGGCCTTTACTCTTTAATTTCTTTTATAATTCCTCCATAACACAACTTATTGCATTAATATATCATTTAATCTTAATATTAATATTTGAACAATATGCCACAATTAAATATAAAATGCAAGAATTAAATTATAATAAAGTATAATAATACTTATTTTAATATAGAAAATAAGCACTTTAAAGCTATTATTAGTTATGGAAAGGGATTCTCAATACTTCTTATCTCATTTCCAAAGGAGCTTGTCACCAAGTTAACCACTTCTCCAATCTACCTATTTGGTCTTCCCTTTGGATCCCTACTCTCGCTTCTTTTAAACCTTTGCCTAAACACCCCCACCAATCTTCTTTCTCTTCTCTTTGCATATCTGACGTATTTTCCCATTCAACTCTTGAATGGAATTATTATGTTATTAATTCCATTTTCGAACCATTTTCAGCTTCTGATATCCTTAAATTCCGTATCCCTACCTATCCTACTCCTCCATATATTTAGACCCCTTCTTCTTCTAGAAAATTTTCTACCCTCTCAGCCTATCATTCTCTTCTAGTCCCCCAAACTTCTTCCTCCATTTCCTTTCCTTGAATTTTAGGAATAGTTTATGGAAATTAAACTTAAGTGATTGCCTAAAACTTTTCATTTGGAAAATTGCTTTGAATATTATCCCTACTATATCCTGTATTTAATCTGTTTCCAACTCCTCTTTAATTGTTAACATTTTTCCCTTATGCAAAATGACTCATGATTCTCTCCAACACCTATTTTTTAATTGTCGTTTTGCTAAAATTGTCTTGAAAAACTCTTTTTGGCCTCTAGACTCTACAGCTTTCCTAATATGGTGGACTGGATCAACATCATGCATTCTTCTTCTGGGGAAACATTTTGGTCTTCCTTCTAATGATCATCATCTATTTCAAATTTTTGCCTATGGGGCATGTGATCTTCTTTGGTGTTATAGGATTAAGAGCTATCAACAAGGTACTATTCAAGATGCTTTGGCCATCTCCAAGACTTTTAACATGAACATTATAATGCCTCGAAATTGAAACTCTCTCCTTCTATGGAGCAATATTGGACTCCAGCTCCTCCACTCTGGTTCAAGATTAATTTTGATACAGTTATAAAGGGACAATTTTTCAGCTCAAGCAACTGTTTGTCTAGATAGCAATGACAATATTATAAAGATGATTTTCCAAATAAGTGGCCCATGTTCTCCAACCTTTGAGAAGCCTTAGCTGCTCAATTAGTTACATCTTTAGTAGTTTTACTTCATCTTAAATGTTTTATTCTTGAAGGAGACTCCTTTATTGTTATTATGGCTCTACTCATGAATTATCTTATCATTCAAGACTGAAGAATTTTCTCTCTAATTTCTGATATCATTGACTCTATATATCCCAGCATCTTCCTCTTGAGAAGCTAGGAAAGTCAATAGAAGTACAAACTTCTTTACCCACTATGCAACACAATGGGATGTAGCTAGATCTCACTCTGGTTGCATTCCATCTATCCCTCACATCCTCCTCCCTCTATTCTAATTATTAGTAGGAAAGATTCTCCCCCCTTTTGTAATCTCCATTAATCTACTTTCCGTTTGTTCTTTTCTTTATATGTACTCAAAAATAATAATAATAATAATAATAATAATTAATTTCTAAACATAAAAAAGACTCCCCTGCTAGTGGACAAAATATTATAAGCCTATATTACCTTGTGGTCCAGTTCTTAATGTGGCTGCTGAAAAAGTATGGCATATATAACTGCGCCTGTTAAGATTTAACAATTGAAGCAACACATGAGTATTTATCATGGAAGCCAAACTTGTGTTTTATGCGTCTTCTATGTTTCTTTTCTTCTCTTCCAAAAATGAACAAAATTCAGCCGGATCACCTAAATATTGAAGGTTGCCATCATATATTTCTCATGTAACCTTTTTCCTTGATATCTTTTCTTGTTGGTTGGTCTTGCTTCTACATTACCTTTTCATAAGCCATTTTAGTGGCTAATTAGATACCATTTTAGATATCTTTCTGCAGATAATGGCAACAAATTAGTTTATCAACCATCTCGATCAAGTATCCCCTCAGATGGGAATGGGATCAAACTTGTGTTGAAAAGGGTTCCAGATTGATCAAAAAGAAAGCGTTGTATTGATATGTATGGATAAAGGATAAAGAAAGGTAGAATTTTCAAATATGACTATTTGTGCTGTCTGAAACAAAATTATTTTAGGCATGCAGATATGATGGCCCGCCTTGAAATCATAGGTTTTCTTGGTTCTGAATTGTTTTGACCAAGTGGAATTATCTTTGAATTTTGTTGGATGTAGATCTCTTCCAATGGAAGAATCCTTATAAGGGGCCCATGTTGATTTTACTAAAAAGGTCATCTAGTCATGAGTCACAATACTTTCATAGGCTGACTATATTATTTTGCCATAATATGGTCAAGCTATTTTGAAGAACGTACTATCCCAACGTAAGTAGAGTTATGAGTTTGTATTTAGTTTTGAGTAGAATTAATTTTTCCTAATCGTTTTTCAAGACATCTTCAGTTCAACAGAATCTCAAATCTTGTTCATGATGAAAAAAGGTACATGGAGACAAAAACAATTCGTCAAAAGAGTTCCTCAACTTCAAAATTTCATTCGTAAGTTAAAATGACTATTCTTGAAAATCTATCAATTTCATATGGAGTCTAAGGAGACAAAAAAAATTCGTCAGAGTTCCTCAACCTCAAAATTTCATTTGCTAGTCAAAGTTACCATTATGCAGAATCTATCAATTTTATGTGGGGTCTAATCAAGGAGACAAAAATAATTCGTCAGAGTTCCTCAACCTCATAATTAATTTCATTTGCAAGTTGAAGTTACTATTCTGCAGAATCTATCAATTTTATGTGGGGTCTAATCAAGGAGACAAAAAAAATAAATAAATTAATAATAATAATAATAATAATAATAATAATAATAGTAATAATTATTCTCGAGAACCTCAAAATAATAATCATCATTATCATCAACATCAACAGTTCATCGTCAACCTCAAAATTTCATTTGCAAGTTAAAGTGATTATTCTCGAGAATCTATCAATTTTATTATATGGTATCAAAGGAGACAAAAACAAGGGAAAGTGGATATAGCACTATTAAACTACAACCCAATTGTTAATGTCTTATTTCAAAACTATTAATTGTGTCAATGTCTTCCTCGAAACTATAAAAAATGTCAATGTCCCCCAAGCTAGCGAAAATACAAAAATGACATTCAAATTTTTTCAATAAGGCAAAAATATCCTTATAAATTGGGAAAAAAAAAATAGGGGTGGTTCCGCGTAACAGAAAATTATTAAAAAAAAAACATCTATTTCTTTATTTTTTTTAAAAAAAAATAAAATATAAAAAATGAAAAACTAAGAGGGTGGCTCTTTTTTTTTTTTTTTTTTTTTTTCCTTAGTTTTACTCTTTTTATATAATTTTATGAATGATATTTTTGTTAATGGACGACATTGACATTTTTTTAGTAGTTTAAGGAAGACACTGGCACAATTAGTAATTTTTAAGGGGAGATGGGGGGAGACACTAACAATGAGGTAGTAGTTTGAGGGGGAATATATGTACTGTTCCCAAAAACAAATTGTCAGCAGTTCCTCAACTTCAAAATTCCATTTGTAGAGTTAGAAATTGTTGAGGCGATTTTTTGGGCAGCGGATGCAAATTAAGGAACAAGTCATTGGAAACCGCCGGTCACTAAGGAGTTGGGGGAGCCTTCAATGTTTAAGTAAGTTAGTAAGGTAAGAATTAAGGAGGGAATAAACTGACAGAATATAGGTAAAGGGGCCTAAAGAATGAGCCTACATGTGAAGGGTATTTCTCTTTGTTTATTGGTTAAATGATCCTCGTCTATAATTGGCAAGTGAGATGTGATGCATTGATTTGGTAATCACCGAAGGTGAGGGATCAATATGGGATGGAATTGATATGGAAGGTGGTGAGTACACAATAAATTAGATTCCTTCAATTCCATGGTACACCTCTTAGGAGATACCTTCTCTGCCGAATTGCTCTAAAGATGGCAAAGTAATAAATGACAGATCGTGTCGCCTTATGCCACCATGATCGTTTTTACAGAACACATGGGGAGGAGGGGATTCAGAGTATTGCGCTCGTGCAGCACTTGGTAGGCTTGTGTATAAGGGCGTTTCATGGGCAAAACTATAGGCTTTCTATATCCCATTGACGTTGTGGGCCGAATGGGCCGTCTGTAATT
Organism: Alnus glutinosa; assembly: GCF_958979055.1. NCBI lineage: Eukaryota > Viridiplantae > Streptophyta > Magnoliopsida > Fagales > Betulaceae > Alnus > Alnus glutinosa. The sequence continues at coordinate 14,059,914 of NC_084899.1, read as the reverse complement.
GGGTACTCCATTTCCCATGTAAACTTTATTTGAGTGGGCCTATTTAACATAAAGTTTAATATTGCAAACCAAGTATAGATTCATCAACTAAAGAACTAGACGAAAAGTTTAACTAATCGAGCTCATCATAAGTTAGATCACAATCTTGGATAAACCTAGATGACAGGTTCATAATTAATGGTGTTCGGGCAATCCTTCAGGAGATATATAAACAATAAGAACTCTATGAGATTGCCACGATTTCCGAAATGTGCCCACATATAATTCGACAAATCTGGATCCAAGTCCTCAAAGATCAGACTAGTTAAGTCCTCCAAAGCCTAGTGAAACAAATGCTACCTCTTCCTCGAATCCGTCATCACAAAATTGACAAGCTATAAAGCAACAAAAGTTTTATAGGTGGAAGATAAAGTGTAAGTCCAAAACTTAGTGAGTAATAAAACATGGAGTAAGCATGTTATCAAATGGTGAACTCGGTTGTTTTAGCAAAAAGGTTTACAAATGACAAGCAATAACATAACATGTAATCCTTTGTTAAATGACAAAAAATCATTATGATGCATCATAACTATAGTATATGATATTTAAAGTGAACGTGTCATAGTTCAACTATATGGTCTATCCAAGCTTTTAAACCCTACGTGGTAGGATTGCTGTTGTCTCGAGAAACTTGTAGTACAACACAAGTACCCCAATGAAACACGTATATCATCATCGCTAGTGGCCTGACCGTATTTAAACCTCGGGTGATCCAAATCACTAACAATGTCGTCATTGTGATCGCCAATCAAACATAGTTGCGCCGGTCACCAATAAAACCATTGGATCTAAGGCCAAACCGTAAACATAAATCTCTTGACCATAGGGGATAACCCATATTTGTAGCCCATGGTCTTCATCCGTACTTGAAGCATCATGTCATATGATGCAATTAGCCATTGTCTTTTACATGCATGCATTTACAAGTCTATCATATTATACCATTACACTATTCAGCACACATTTTCACAAAATTTAAGTTCACATTGTTCTAAATTGTATTTCATGTGACTTGTAAGCATGCACGTTTAATATATAAAATAATTATCCTATGAAGGAATTAAAATAACGAGTATTCGTTAAGTTTTGCTCACTTGAATCGTTAGCTTCCTCCTAGTAATTTCATTGAAAGTCTCAAACCTCCAAATATGTGAATTGATCTATTGTTAGCTTCTGATCTTAAGCTAAAATGATTCTAAAGCCCTAAATGGACTAGAATATACATTCTATTAGAGCCTTGATCGTTTAATATCGACAAAGAACGATCTCCGTCAATCATTCGAGAATCAAGTCAAACTCATGTCAATCCATACATGGTGATTAAATCACTTTGCATCCAAAATCATTTATGAATACAGATTATGTTTCAATAATATGAAACTCTTTTTAAATTATTGACAAAGTAAATACTATGCATTTATAAATCTAGATAAGATTGATTTCATTTCATGTGTTTTTATCTCAAGAACTTGAAATCTAATTCCAAGAACCTTTTTTTTAGAAAAAAAAAAAAAAAAACACACATCCTAGCAACTTGTAACCTTCTTTTTTTTTTCGATCAATAACATGTTATATACTTTATTTAACATATTCCATAATCAAAAAAATTTCTTTCCTTGATTATGTATCAACAAGAAAACATACAAGTTCTTCACATATACCAAGAATTCAAAATTTAAGACTTGGTTCACGTTAGAAAACATCATGAAACATGTTGAAAATAAATTCAAAACACTGTTTTGGCTTATCCAATAAGTTAACCAATCTTTTTACATGTGAAATCAATTGTCACTTCAATTTTTAAGCAATTATCATTAATGCTTAAAAATTCGAAATCAAATAATTGCTGTTAGAATTCAGAAAATTCTAGATTCATTGGTGAACGAAGAACATATCATATCTCTTTCAATTCTCATCAAAACTTGAATCTGTTTGAACCATTGCATCAATCATGATTTTTCCATGCAGAAAATAGTCCCAAAACAATTTTATAACTTGTTTTAAACATCCTCAAAAAATCAAAACTACAGCAACATCTGCTAAAATTCAGAAAGTTCCAAATTTGTCGACGAATGAAGAATAGATCATATCTCTTTTTATTCTCATAAAAACTTGAATCCATTTGAACCATTGCGTCGATAGCGATTTTTACCTGCAGTAAACAATCCCAAAAAAAAATTAGGACTTGTTTAAAGTATCCTAAAAAATTCGTAATTATAGTAGCCCTTTGTTGTAAAATTACAGTAACACAGTTTGGTACAAAATAAGTAATAAACAAATACAAAACATGCTCCTATTGAGTTGAAAGGTTCCAAATCAGATCCTTACATGTTAAAAAACATGTTTTATGATCTAGAAGATCAATTAAATATCCTCGGAGTAGTTGAATCAAGATTCAACACAAGCAATATATCATAAAGCCGATAAACACAAAAACATGTTTAAAATCTAAACTAGGTTTTTTTGAAGTTGGCTCTGATACTATTTGTTGGGGATCATGCGTTAATCAAATTAGTTACAGCAGAATATTGATCTCAAAAAAATTTTCTTCAAGATAAACAAGGCTAAATTAATTTAAACTAACTTGTTTAGAGTACTTAGAATTAAAATCGGCCTCTCCTAGGCTATTAGGGCTAGTTGACTTTCAAGCTTGCATGTTGAATGTTCTTCGTGTCCTTGACCCAACTTCCAGATCTTCTATTCGATGGCTGAATATGACCGTGAGTGTGGACTCAAAACTTGAAGTAGTGAATTGGTAAATAATACTTCACTATGGCTCTCTATTTATAGACTTGGATTTACACTCCTGATAGGGTTAAGAGATGAGAAAGAGCTGTAGCATAGATAAGATTGGAGTCATAGGAGAACTATAATTCTAATCCCTACTATCTAGGTAGCATAGATAGGATTGGAGTCATATGAGAACTACAATTCTAATCCCTACTATCTAGGACTAGGATTTTAATCTTAGCTCAGTTTTTACTAATTTTTTAGCATGAGCTTGAGTTTTATCCCTTAGGCCCAATATTCTTTAATATCTTCTTAAGCCTTTTGGCATTAATTCCAAGAACCTATAGCTCTTAAATACTTAAGCCCATTGGAAATTAATTCCTTAAGCCCATAGCTATTTAATTGCTTAAGCCTACAAGAAATTAATTCCTAAGCCCAATCATCTCTAAGTAATGAGCCACTTAGGAATCATATTTCTTTGGCGCATGTTTTATTAAATAAAACAATCCAACATAAATAAATACATAACTGGGGATTATAGTGTCAGATCAATTTACATCGGCTCAAAGAGTGATCTAAAGGGAAAAATACAAATTAGCTTTAAATAGGTCTGTGACTATTTCACATGACCCTATTTAATCACAATTGATTCCACTTAACAAATGTGACTGCACTATAATATGTATTTTCAAATTAATGAATCAATCCGCACGACATACTTATTTATTACATATTACCCCTTCATGGAATCATTCCGTAGTCGAATCAAAGTTAATACACTGTTACTTAGTTCTCTACCTCTTTTCCTTGATACTCCTGATTTATTTACATGTTATATCATTTTTGTACCTTGTGAGTTTTTTTATTTTTTTTATCTCATATTGCACAGAATAAAGTTTTAGTAAATACCACCGAAATACTTAGGCTCGAGCTTTAGGATAATTAACCTCATTAAATCTATATCAAGAGGAATATTCCTTATCTCTTTGTTCCTTGACAAAGGATTTAGATTATTTCTTGAAGAAGGTGTTTCCACAATGCTACATGCGATCACCCAGTGCACAGAAGTGTTGACCAGTGATTTGATCTCATTCTTGTATATCAAACTGACCTACACTTCATATCTGAGTTCGCAGTCTTCTCAGGATTTAGAGTAACTGTTATAAGTCGTCGTGCATGCACATTATTCTTAATCACAGTGTTGAAAGAATGATAACTTATATAGTCCGTTTGATGCATGACACTACCTTATACTTACACTAACATATCAAACCGAAGCCCTTCCTGCTTCTCCTAATTAATCAAGATAGATCGTTAAGGTTGACATGTTATAGTCTAAATGGATTTCTCAGTTCCATTTACGATTACGAACATCTTTTATAAATTACAAGGACCTATGACTATGATTTTCTACGTGATAATCTCATTACTAACACCGTAGTCAAATATAATGTAACTTAGGGACCTTACATGTATATCATATGAAATATTCAAACATATATGTACATGTCAAATATTCAATATTATACAATTTATAGAAAAACCACTTAATGCAATTGGAGTTTTGGACACCAGTTTCAACATTGGAGACAAGCCGAAGTAATGGGATCTTTATTCTCCTCAGGTGGAGTTTACATTCAATAGTATAAGCAACAGGTCTATGGGCAAATCACCATTCCTGGTTGTCTACACCAAACCTCCTAAGCATGCTTTGGACTTGGTTCCACTCTCGAAGTTCGCAGGTTTAAGCTTAGCAGCCAAGAATATGGTAGAACAAGTTCAACAAATCCAAGAGGATGTACGCCTGAATTTAGAACAAGCAAATGGTAAGTACAAGGCAGCGGAAGAAAAAAAGCGGCGAGGGAAGACTTTCTAAGAAGGTGATTTAGTCATAGCACATCTATACAAGAACTGTTTTCCCGCCGGAACTTATGGCAAATTGAAGAGTCGCAAGTATGGACTGTTTTGAATCACAAGGAAGATCAATGACAATGCATATGTTGTGGAATGATGTGGTTGTTTTGTGTACAAAAATATATCAATAATAAATTTACCACTAGCAATAGTACGAATCTGTGAAGGGTATGGTTATATTGAGGGTGTCGAACCTCAAGGACTGTGCAGGTGTTGTTATCAAGCTTTTCGAGATTAAATATAATTTAATTTAAAAGATGTTTGATTTTTATTTTTTTTTCTAAAAATAAATATATAAAAGTAAAAGACATAGATGTAAAGAGAGTAGTGATGAGAAAAAGAATAGGGGTTGATTTCACCACTCACCGCATAATAATGGTTAATCATAAATTAACAAGGAAAATTCATACTATGCATGATATAAGGCTCGTCTCACTTAAGTAGTCAAGAAATTACTTCTAAAGAATAAGTATAATCTATCTTCCGTTGGCGCGGACCGTCCACTTAACCACTAAGATGTTGTACGACCCGTCTTCCCTAAGTATGGATTAGCTACGTCTTTAATAGGATACACACAATCAATGGAATAGTATAACCCATCTTCGGTTGGTACGAACTATCTACCTAAATTACACTAAACTAGGGTGTAGGACAATCCATCTTCCCTAGGCATGACCTATGTAACCCTCTTGACCATATATCAATTAAAACCGTTAAATAACAATCGTTCACATAATCACAGAAAATATAAAAGATTGAGTTCAATCAATATAAAAGATTTTCTAAGACAAGATAAAAAATTCATAATGATTGAATATAAACATTAAGATCAATTCTCACAGTTATACAACCATCATGTATATAGAAAATCTCAAATTAAAATACAATTAAACTATTGCTACTTGGAAATGGCTACATCAACATCCTATTACGAATTTAGCTACTCAACATGGTACTGGGATGTCCTTTTGCCATGTTCTTCTCCTCTTCAACTTGTCAAGCCTCTAAGAAGAATTTTCTGTCTAAAGCTAAACACATATTCTCTTGAAGCTTAGGAGTCTTTCTAGAGACTTGGAGAGGCTTAAAAGCCCTACGAATTCAAGAAAAATTGAAACTTAGTCTCTTAGTCAAAGTAGGAGATTGAAAATTCAATCTAAGTAGGAAAATGATTCAAAATTCCTCAAGATTTGTGATCTTTTATTGCGGGACAATTTTGGCATAGTAAACTTCCAAATTAGGAAAAATATATTTTTATCATATTTGTTGAATTTTGTATTAGCTTTCCAACACTACCAATTTCAGACTTGACCAGAAAATTATAATAAAAACACTGAGACATATGCATAATCCAAATTTGAATCCAATCCGATTTTGACTTTTATTGGAGAAATTTTGATTTAATCATTTCTTTGATTTGATTAAATTTAACCACATCTTCTAGGTCTTCTCAAAGTGTGCTTTAAGCCCAAAATCAATAAAATTAATTGCATGTTTATTTAAAATCTGAAAACAATAAAACAACACAAAATCAAACAAATAACAATGCTAAGGAATTAACATATGCAAGTTAAAGGCTTGGATGTGCAACATTTTAAGCTTATCATGGAACTCCTAGATGACATGTCAAATTCGAACACCTTTAATGTAGCTGACCTGTTCAAATACCATTTAGATGACCCGTTATATGAGGATAATAACTCGATGAAGAGTTTTTTTGAAGTGGAGGAGATTGATGTAGGACAGTCCGTTGGGCCCAAGTAATCATCAGACCCTGGCGAAATACCGATGGGTTATTTTCTGATTTGTCGACTGCCAACCAGTTTAATGACCAAGAAGGAAAGAAGAGACTATTGACATTTTGGATTTGGAAGATATTCTGCATAATAACCTGTCTTAAATTTCCTGATTCATCTTCTTGAACATTCCATATTTAGATGTCCTTTGTCGTCAAGTATTAATTTAGTTATTATATTTTCCCTAATATGGTTTTCCTTTGGCACCAAGTATTTTCATAAATTTAGAATATTCTTTGGCATCAAGTATTTCTATAGTTTGTTTCTTTTATTTTATTTTCATTCCTAGAATATTTTATCATTTTTTTTTTGTTTTAATGTTTCATTAGAACTTAGAAGCAATTGTAATGGAATAGACAGTTCAGTTTTTGTCATCAATAACATTATCAATTTTTTCTATTAACGTGTGTTGATTTTGTGCATTGAGAACATAGTTTCTTTTTCATATTTATTGCCTCTTGCTACATCAAGTAGATATGCACAACTAGTAGATGACACTCGAATTATGTTTTCCTTTACCTGTTGGCAGATTCATCATATTAGTAGAATCACTAATAAGGCGGCTTATGGCTTAGATCAAACGGCCATTAAATAGTTCGTAGATCAGATTTAAATAGAATAAATTTTTTGAATTTATCTGTAACATTGTTTTGTTAAAATACCTGCTTTATTTCAATGATTGATTTATAAAAGGGTTACGGTATTAGTAAAGAAAAAAAATGAATAGTCTAGAAATAGAGATATTACATCCACGCAATACCCTCATAATACAAACGGTACACTGATTTTGATATGCTTTAATTCAAGGTACAATAACGTAAGCGCGTAGGCTAGGTAAGAAAAATAAAAACATTGATGTAGGCGGTTTTGTATACGCGTAAATTACGTGGATAAACAAAAATGAAAGTTACACGCATTCCATCAAATCAGCAACTGCCACCTATGCTACGTACAAATTATTCTTCGCTGTAAAATTGCCAAACTTCTAAATTAAGCATACAATCGAATTTTTTTTTTTTTTTTTTTTTTTAAAAAAAATTTGAATCATGCAATTGCAATCATATATATATATATATATAAAATCCTCAACGTAAAATAATTCGTTTCCTTTTAACTTTAAACAAAGAAATCCTATTCAGTCCAAAACGTACTCAAGACTAGTTCTATTGTTGATGGACCAATAATTTTTTTAACCTTTTGAAAGGTGTCAAAAAGTCGAATGCTATATATATATATATATTATAGATTTTTTAAAAAAGAATTAGGGAATTTAATTTTAGTTTGAATTCTCAGAACTCTCAATTTATTGAGGAACCACGGAACCTGTTCCAGATTTATCCTTTACAAATTGTTAATTTACTTTAATACTGCGAGGGTGACATGGAAAGTGACGTCATATATACTCATTTATTATATTTATGTTATATAACTTATTTTAAATAGTTTTATATTTTTATTTTTTATGTAATTGCTATATAAAATTATTCAAAATACATCACATTAACCGATGAGATAAAAGTGACAAATTGCATTACTTTCAAACATGCCACGTGTGTATAAACGAAAAGGTCCTCCAGTAGATATATGAACTGAACCTTCGCAGAAACATTCTCACGCCGGTTATTTATTACGATAGACTTCTAGACGAAGCAAATAAATCCGTACGCGGTTACTTTATATCCTTCCTTAAATGTCTCTTGCTCTCTCCTTTATATATCACCGACTTCCCGATGCATGTTAATTAATTTGGCCTTAAAACTTTGCTTTCCTTCTACAATGGCTCTTGGTGATAACAGTTATTCTATTGGAGACCCTTCTGCAGGGTATCATTTTTACAATGACATTGAGAGCCAACTCTGTGTCCCGCAAGACCGTTTGGAAGACATAGAGATGTTTCCATCTTTTGACGATGATCCTATTTTGGCCAGTGATTTGGGTGATTTCCTAGCGTCTCCGGAGAAAGTAGCCGGAGAAACAAAGCGGCTTCCTTTACAAGATTCTGATCGCTGTGTTGCTAATATAAATCGTGGTATAACTGAGTTGACAAGCCTTTTTCCCAGAAAGAAACCTAGGACCAAAAGACCGTGGTCCAACGTGCATATAAAACCGTCGTTTTTTAAGAAGGAAAATAGAAAACAGTGTTTGGCTGAAAATATAAAGAGAAGGTGTGTACACTGCCAGGCTGAGAAGACTCCACAATGGCGGGAGGGTCCGTCGGGGCCGAAGACGTTGTGCAATGCTTGCGGGGTGAGGTACAAGTCGGGAAGGTTGGTGCCAGAGTATCGTCCGTTTGGCAGCCCAACTTTTGATAATCGTATGCATTCAAATTTTCACAAGCAGATATTGAAAAGAACGCAAGCATTCAATTTTTCACAAGCGGATTTTGAAAAGAAGGGGTCTCAAGTTAATTAGGGCATGTTTGGGTAACACATTTGTTTCTATTATATTTTATTATTTTTGAAATATATTTTTTGGTAAATTTGAATTCTCTTAAAGTTTTATTCATTTTTTTTTTTTAAAAAAAATTTGTTTAGGGTTTGCTAAACCATCCAAACATAATTTCAAAAAATATATTTTCTCAGTATTCACAATTTTGAATATTATAGTAAAAAATAGCAAAATATATATTCCCACCACCTACACAAACCTCATTCTCATGTTGGTTTACTCCTAGGCATCCTAGTTCGTTTTGTCCATATTGTCAAAATAGTTTGCAGGTTTTAATACCAACAAAAAGAAACATGTTCAGACCATAGATTTAGTCTAACTACTCGTAATATAGAGAGAGAAATGAAACCTACTGCCAAGAGAAGAGTAATGATTCAATGCCATCCAAATATACAACTTTTTACCGCTTTGCCTATGTGGCAAGTGATCCCCTACTACTTTTTGAGTTTTTTTTTTTAAAAAAAAAAATAAAGAGAAATGATCCATACACTCATTTCTCATAACAGCCCCACAACAAGCTGACGTGGTTGGTAATATTTTATTATTATTATTATTTTTTTCTTTTCTTTTTGTAAAAAAATAATAAAATATTACCAGCCATGTCAGCTTGTTGTGAGGCTGTTGTGAGAAATGAGTGTAGAGATCATTTCTCAAAAATAAATTAAGGTGAGAGACTACCTTGCCACATAGACAATGTGGTGAAAAGTTGTATATTTAGGTGGTAGTGAATCATTACTCGTTAGAGAATATATTCTCCTTATAATTGTTGTAATTGGATTTGGAATGAGAGTATATGAAACTAATTAATTTGATTGTAATAAGATTTGATGGTAATCAAATTACAATGATTTGTTTATTATACTTATCTACTACAATTCTCATATAAATAAGAGTTTCATGTATTGTAAAAACATTAAAAAAAATAAGAGCATAGTATAGTCATTTGAAATCTTTGTCTTGATTTTATTTTATTTTCGCTATTATCTTTATTTTATTTTTTTATCTTTTATCTTTTCTTTCATGGTATCAAAGCTATAGGCTAACGCCAGTGTTTAATCCCAATAATCCTGTGAATTTTCCATTTCCTTCTGTTTTATTATTTTGTTCTTAATAGTCAATACTTTTTGCAAATCTTCTCACCATAGATCTTGCATAATTGTATTTGACAGAAAAAAAAGAAGAAAAAAAGTCTGTTCTTTGGATTTGTTTGTTTCAATCCCCATAATTGTTTTGTCTAGTTCTCCCTCATTGTTGCCGTGCGTATGTCTTATAGCTCCCCCCCCCCCCCCCCCCCCACACACACACACACATAGAGCACTGTACATGTTGATACTGCCGCCATTGCCAACAGCTCTGGCTCAGGCGCCTCCACAGCGAGTTTAGTTCCATCCGATACCATGCGATGTATCTTTCAAATACAACCATGTTAAAGCCTAAATAAAGCCTTAAAAGCTACATCTTTCATGGTCTTTGATTTGAGTACAAGGCTCTATTAATAGAGCTTTCCATGTCATTTGAATTATTTCAAATACAAACATACCTGTTATATTAGGGTTAACAAATCTCATAATCTATGAAAATCATATTCGTTAGTGATTGTTGATCTGGAACATCGAATGACTGAAAAATGGCTCTTATGGCCTAAATTAGTACATCAGTTGCAATGACCTGAACTTTGACTTTGGCAATTATGGCCGGCATTAGTTACTTTGACTAAAATTTTGACATCGACGACTTTTTGGCCGGCATCGTCTACTATGGTTGGAACTGGCCAACTATGGGCCTGAAATGGGCTACATGGCCACACATATGTCTCTCATGGCTTTTTATTTTTATTTTTTATTTTTTTTTCTTTTATTTTTCATATTTTTTACAAACTTAACCTTTCAGATTGTTCCACCTTGAGTTTGAGGGGAAATGTTAGAGAATATATTCTCCATATAATTGTTGAAATTGGATTTGGTAGGAGAATATATGAGATGAATTTGATTGTAATTCGATTTAATTGTAAATTACCATATTTATATACCACAATTCCCCTATAAATAGGAGTTTCATGTATTGTGAAAATACATTAAGAGAAATAAGAGCATAATGCAGCCTTTTGGGCTTTATTTGTGGACGTAGATCTTAAACTGAACTATGTAAAATCTATGGTCTTGATTTTATTTTATTTTCATTGTCACTTTATTTTTCTATTTTTTTATCTTTTCTTTCATGGCATCAGAGTTATAGGCTAACGCTAGTGTTCGATCCCAATGGTTCAAGGATTTTTTTCTTTTCTTCTGTTGTATTATTTTGTTCTTGATAGTCACTACATTTTGTAGATCTTCTCACCTTAGATCTTGCATAATTGTACCTGATGATTAAAAAAAAAGAAAGTCTGTTCTATGGATCCGTTTATTTCGGTCCCCATAGTTGTTTGATCTTGTTCGCATCTTTGCAAAAACCTCATTGTTGTTATGCGTATGTTTTACAAAAAAAAAAAACAAAAAACAAAAAAAAAAGGAGACCACACCACCGTACATGTTGATATCGCCGCCATCGCCAGCAGCTCTAGCTCAGGTGCCTTTGCAGCAGGTTTAGTTCCATTTGGCACCAAGCAATGGTTCCCTGACGTATCTTTCAAATACAAACACATTAAAGCTTACATCCTTACATTAAAGCATTATAGGTTACATATTTTATTGTCTTTGATATGAGTATAAGGCTCGACTAATAGAGCTTTACATGTGATTAAATCAAATACAAACATATCCCTTATATTAGGGTTAACAAATCCCTTAATATATGGAAATCAAATCATCTAAATTCCTTGATTTAGGGAATGCAAATCAATATTTATCTCAAAGGATTTCTATCCTTTAACATGTCCCTACAAGATGAACGGTCTGTTAGTGGTCGTTGATCTTGAACATCAAATAGCTGAAGAATGGCTACTATGGCCTAAATTAGTACATCGGTTGCTATAATTGAAAATTTGACTTCAGCAATTATCGTTGGCATAAATTACTTTGATTGGTATTTTGACATCGGCAACTTTTTGGCAGGTATTAGCTACTATTGTCGAAACGGGGCCAACTATGGGCCTAAAATGGGCTACATGGACACACATATGCCTCTTGGGGATTTTTCTTTTTCTTTTTTTTATTCTTTTTTTTTCATATTTTTTGCAACCTCAAGCTTCCAGATTGTTCCACCTTGAATTTGAGGGGGGATGTTAGAGAATATATTCTCCATATAATTGTTGTAATTGGATTTGGTAGGAGAATATATGACATGAATTTGATTGTAATTAGATTTGATAGTAAATTACCATACTTATATACCACAATTCCCCTATAGGGTTAAATACATTTCAGCCCCCCAAACTACCACTCTTTCTCCGGATGGCCGCCCAAACTACCAATGCTTAGATTCTAGCCCCCCAAACTACCACTTTCTGATTTTTTGGCCCCATCCGTCTATTTATGCCGTCAATTCTAACAGAAATTGGCTAAAAACCCGAAAATACCCCTCCTTAACTGTGGGAATTTCAAAGTGTAGAAGAGGTATTTTCGGGTTTCTGTTTAAAATTGACGGCATAAATGGACGGATGGGACCAAAAAATCAGAAAGTGGTAGTTTGGGGGGCCAGAATCTAAGCATTGGTAGTTTGGGGGGCCATCCAGAGAAAGGGTGGTAGTTTGGGGGGCTAAAATGTATTTAACCCTCCCCTATAAATAGGAGCTTCATGTATTGTGAAAACACATTAAGAGAAATAAGAGTATAATGTAGCATTTTGAACTTTTTCCTGTGGATATAGGTCTTAAACCGAACAACGTAAAAGCTATTGTCTTATTTTATTTTATTCTCCCTATTGCTTTATTTTTCTATCTTTTTATCGTTTCTTTCATGGCACCAGAGCTATAGACTAACACTTGTGTTCAATCCCAATAGTTCATTGAATTTTTTCTTTTCTTTTCTTTTATTATTTTGTTCTTGATAGTCACTACTTTTTGTAGATCTTCTCGCATTAGATCTTGCATAATTGTATTTGACGATTTTACAAAAAAAAAAGTCTGTTCTTTGGATCCCTTTGTTTCAATCCCCATAATTGTTTGGTCTTGTTCACATACACGCAAAAACCTCATTATTGTTGTTCATACGTTTTCTAAAAAAATAAAAAGAAAAGAAAAGAAAAACAAAAATGGAGACCACACCACCGTACATGTTGATATCACCACCATCGCCAGCAGCTGCCAGCCAGCTCTAGCTCAGGCGCCTCCTCAACGGGTTTTGTTCCATCCGGCACCATGCGATGGTTCCCTGGCATATCTTTCAAAGACAAGAACATTAAAGCCTACATCCTTACGTTAAAGCCTTATAGAATAAATCTTTCATTGTCTATGATTTGAGTACAAGGCTCTACTAATAGAACTTTACATGTGATTTGAATCAAATACAAACATATCCTTTATATTAGGGTTAACAATTCCTTCAAGATATAGTAATCAAATTATCTAAATCCCTTTATTTAGGGAATACAAATAAACATTTATATCGAAGAATTTCTATCCTCTAACATACCCCCGCAAGATGAACGGTTTCTTAGTGATCGTTGATTTTGAACATCAAATGGCTGAAGAATGACAACTATGGCCTAAATTAGAAAATCGGTTGCTACGACCAGAACTTTGACATCGGCAATTATGGCTGGCATCAGTTACTTTGACCGAAATGTCGACATCGGCGACTTTTTGGCCGGCATCGGCTACTATGTCTGGAACGAGGCCAACTATGGGCCTGAAATAGGCTACATAAGCACACATGTCTCTCAAGACTTTTTTTTTTTTTTTTTTTTGCTTTTCATATTTATTGCAGACTCAAGTTTCCAGATTGTTAGACCTTGAATTTGAGGAGGAATGTTAGAGAATATATTCTACATATAATTGTTGTAATTGGATTGGGTAGGAGAATATATGAAATTAATTTGATTGTAATCCGATTTGATAGTAATATTACCATACTTATATAACACAATTCTCCTATAAATAGGAGTTTCATGCATTGTGAAAACATGTAGCGCCCCAGATTTTAAGACATAAAATATAATGTCTTAAATTAGAATTTAAGACTAAGTAAAATGATTGGCGCTCGATCTACTCAACACTCTTCAATTTTCTTTAACGCACCTCAGATCGATTTCAATGAATTAATTGGCATGATATTGTTAGTGTAATAATATTATTGTTAAACTGTGAGATGCAACGCCCGATAAATAATATGCATATATTATTAGAGGAATGCTAGGCATCCAAACACTTGTTTCTAGAATTTAGTTCCAAACTGATGTGTCACAATCTCACGAGATCTATCATTTTGGGAAGTGTGCCACAATCTCATAGGATTGTGACACATCAGTTTGGAACTAAATTCTGGAAACAAGTGTTTGGATGCCTAGCATTCCTCATATTATTAATGCATATATATTTACAAATAAATGTGAATATACACATGTATACATACCGGATTTATTTAACCTACATATATGCATGTATTTAATTAATTCATAAAAGAAGTGCTAATTATGTGGTATATTATATATATTTGATATAATATATAAATATATAGAAGTGATAGGACCCGGATGCAAATATATATATATATATATATATATATGTATGTTTGGTTCTTTGAGCAATTTAATATGTAGTGTATGTAGCTTCCTGTGTAAATAACACCTGTTAAGATATTGTGGTAAAAATCACCATAGACATCGACGATTCTTAGCTTAAGTCAGGAATCAAACCCAGCCCATTTCGAAGACATGGTTTAGCAAACTTAGTTAGTGAATTTAGTTAGAATTGAATTCTCGTCCATATAAGATAAGAGATATTTAGCTAAGATTCTTATCTTTTAATCATTGCCAAGACACCAGTGTATCATCTGTCCGTAGATCGTTTTTGCGCTGGATTGATCTTCACCGTTCGGGTCTCTTATAAGAAGGAAGCTAGGCAATGGGTTTTCTTACACAACAAGCGAAGAACTACCCCTTTGCTGCTGAAACTCTCCTAAACTCCCTCTCTTCTTCAATGGTGCAGCAACTAGAAGACCACCCTCTCTCTTCTGCATCTCTACAGACCAAAACCAGAAAAGCCATCCTTTTCTCCTCAATTATCGTTGAACCAGAAAAACAGAGCATCACGATCTCTCCCCATTCTGACCCGGTTTAGTTGAAGAGAAAATATCTTCTTCTTCCTCTCACGAGTTGCACTTTCTTAGCTTAGAGAAAAGCTCTCAATCAGGCCTCTAACTCTAGGACAACAACCTTCATTGTTAGGGAAAATATTAGTTTATCAAAGCCCATCAAAATCATCTGGGCCCAACCAGTTCAACCGACCCGACCACCCGACTTGGGTGGTCAACCTGGATACCTCGTAACACCCGAGTCCTCGAACATCTCGGTATTACCCGAGATTTAAGGGACACAATGCACGATACATAACTAGATCGTGCGCCCGAACTGTCTCGACAAACATGTTACCCATAAAGGATCGTGCGCCCGAGATAGGCGGTCATGGAACCCGAAATGTTCGTGCGCCCGAGGCCATGTCTTCCTCAACTACCGATCCCCGCACAAACCGAGAACAATCCTAACTGCTCCTCAATCTCTATAAATACCAGAGTCTCTTCAGATATTAAGGTACATGCTATTCTATGCTTCTAAAAATTACTCTGCTCATATTCAAACTATCATCTGACTTTGGCATCGAAGGGGAATCGTCGGCACCCCCCGACGCAGTGTTTATTATTTTGCAGATCATAAAGAACAAAGTGAATCTTCAGGCGAATCATCATCCGACACGTCACCATGCTGGAAACTGTATCAATAGTTTGGCGCTGTCTGTGGGAACGACAAATCGTTTCTTGTGAAAAGAAATCCGCAATGGTGACTACATCTATGGAACGACAGCTCTCATCTGGTTTGAATTACGGCTAAATAATGGCTGATGGGTCTGCTTCTCTAACTCTTAGATAGTTAGATCACACATATCCTATTTGTCAGATCTGGATTCGAACAGATCTACATCAAATGTGACGGGTTTACATAGATCTACACTCTTATGTGATGGATTTATATAGATCTACGCTGATAAATCTTAAATCTGCGTTCAATTCTCCTCAAATATGTTAGTGATGGCTTTCAGTGAAGGCTCTGCTTGTGTTTTCTAGTTTTGATGCATCTTTGTCACAGAATTGCCAAGAGCCAATAGAAGATCCCTTCCTATCATCAATTCTCCTCAAATATGATTGGTTTTCAGAGCTAGAAGGAAGGCCCAGGAGCGTGGACCTTCTCCATTCCTCGGTCGCCGGTGATCAGTTGCTGAAGATGGACGGCAGCAGTTCAGGTATCAGGTCGAGCGATCTTGGGCTCGGGCAGGTCGGCCCCAACGCCTAGGGCTATCTCTTCGGGGACGAACAGACCACCGACCTGATTCACGAAGGAAACTGTCGATGGGAAATCGAGCTCGTCGCAGCCTTGGCTCTCTAGCCTGCTGAGCCATACCTTCGGACTCCTGAGGCAACGGAGACATGGACACGAGTTCATTGACCAGCTCAACGTGGTGGGCGATCCCGCTACGCTCCTCGATACCATAACCACTAGATCCACCTTGCCATCGGGAGGCCATGTCAGAGGTGCCGGGTTCAATCTCAAGCACCACGTCAACGCTCTTGATCCCGACTTTTTCGACGATGGAGTCGACATGCATGGGTTCAGAACTGACGCCTGAGACGATATTCATGAATGATCACATATTGTTTCGGGCGTCAGTTACTGGAAATAATTTGGCTGGGGCATATATTGAAGAGCCTTTTGTTGGTAACATGATCAATCAACTGATTACTCATATTATCCTTGACCCCAAGAAGGAAATTTTGAAAAAAAATTGTTCAAGCAAAAAGTTTGAGTGTCCCCTTCCGAGAAGCACACTTTGAGCACCAGCCACCGTATTTTGGGCGAGTGAGAATGACGAAATCCTCAGGTTCCTCTTTATCAGAGGCCTGTTGGATTGGACCGGTTGGCCATTCCTGCAACTTCTAGGGATGCTGGGTTCGGTCTCGAATCTTTGGCCCAAACCAGAAGCTCGAGATGGATCCATCCAACAAGGTGTGCAACTACCGGGCACATCAAACCAGTATTGGGAGAAATCCACAAGAGAAGCACACAATATTATAAATATAAGAAAAAAATGCAGTGTTGTGCGAATGGCAAAGAAAGCAAAGGGCTCGCGTCCAGACGTAGTACACACTCGTCCGGATTGTATACTGCCGAAAAATAAATCGACAGAGCCACATGCGTCTAAACTCAAGAACAGGTTCGTACGGATGTTTCACACTAGAAGCTGAAAACAGAGAAAAAATTTGCAGAAATTTTTTTTTTTCCTTAAAGTTAGCTTCAGAAAACACGCATGTATAAACAACTGATAAAACAATCAAATAGCAATTCAAAAAATATGCAAATATATAATCGAGACTTAAGTATTCAATAAGTACAAATTTCCCTGCAGATAAAAATTTTAAATAGATGACTTAACTCATGCAATGCGTGTGTGTGTAAAAGCTTTCTCAATAAGGTATGATGTTCGTTGATATGATTTACAAAAACTGAATTTTCTAAACAATAGATAAATTTAATGTTAGAAGAGTCAAAAGTCAAACCTTGTCTTACTAGGGCCTAGTCACCCTCATCTGATACACTCCCCCTAAGAAGCAGCACTTTTCTTTTACTTAGTCCATTAGTGATTGTCTGTTTCTGCAATGAATTGGTCACCGACTGTTTCTATACGGGCAAGTTAAAGAACATTTTTAAGCACATTCAGCAGTGGATCTTTTGAATTCAGATTTTTTTGATTTTTTTTAGTGCTATATTTATTGCTTGTGTTGCAACCTAGAGAGAATGCCAGAATTTATGGGTTCTAGGTTTAACTAGCAAGTTAGTCAATTTGACCATCTTAGCAAAAAAAATCTCTCATCAGAGTTTTCAAAAGCTAAAAATCAAGTAATAAAAAAAATGTACCATAGGGGAGTTTTGGATAGTGCACAATTTTTCATCGCATGAGAAAAGTAACTATCTATCATTAGGATGCAACAGGAAAACTTAGCAGATATCAGGCATAAACTCTCAATCATATATAAGTTTATTTAATCAAAGCATAATGAACTGAGATATCAGACAAAAATACATGCAATATTTGAAAAGCTATCAAAAGAAAAAATAAAATTTTTGCATCTTCTCCCCATTGTTTTTTCTTTTTAATAAAAAAAAATAACATAAAAATATGTTCTATGGTAAAGAACCAGAATCTAAACCCAGCATGCGTGGTAAGATCAAACTTGTCCTCAGGGAGAGATTAAGAATTACCAAGACAGAAAAGTTGCCGCTCAACGTGCTTTTTCTGTCATCCCCATGAAATACCTGCAGAAATTTTCCTCAAGACAACAAGAGAAAATTTGGGGATAAAACAAATATGGTTCCTAGAAAGCAAAACATGTGAATTGATATATGATCAGAAGAACCCAATGTAATGCAAACCTGACATGCTCTAGGATTAGAAACCGAAATCGTAGGCATGTGTGATGATGAGTGCCAAATATTGTGTATTTGGACCCTTTGATTTACATTAGTTAGACCATTAGCCTTGTTATTTTCTGATGCTTTGGTTAGTTTTTGTGTTTTTATGTTTTGTAGGTCAATAAGTGAGGAATGGCAAAATTCATGAGGAATTGCTTGGAAAATTCGGAAGTTCTGAAGAACTCGATCGATCGAACTTAAATTCGATCGATCGAATTTTGCCTGATATCGATCAATCGATCAAAATTTCCCAGAACTTACTTTTGCAGAAGCGTGCCAGAACACCCAATCAGGAGCTTCTCCACGACAAAAAGCAGTTCTCCCTCTGATTTTCACAGCAGAGCACGCTGGTTTCGTGACTTTGGTTGTCCCTAGCAAGAGAGGAACCCTAGAGGGGGTTAGAGGAGTCATTTTACATGGGTTTCTAGCCCTAATTTCCTTCTATAAAAGCCATAGCCATGCCTCCTTGAGGTTACATGGGTTTCTATATATCATCAAATGTGCAAGTAGTATAAAAAGAAAAAATAGAGAAAATAGAGAAAAGTCTGCAAGTGGCCCAAAAGAAGAGAAAAAGCTCATCTTTAATCCTGAGACCTTTGTGTTAGTATTTTGGCCTTATTCTGTGTTTGGACAAAATCACTTATGTGTAATGATGCAGCAAATAGGGATTTTACTTTTCAGAGTGAAGTAAGAAGAATTACAAAGTTCCCTGTCAGCTGTCCGGATGATGTGTCATCCCATCCGGATGCCCATCTATCTACTGTTCCATCTGTCCGAACGACGTGTCACTCTGTCTGGACATCAGACAGACAAGCATCACTTGTCCGGACGATGTACTTCTTCCATCCGGACACCTACTTCGTATCCAGAAGCTTCTGTGCAAACTTACTCCGTTTGGACGTTTCAGCAGCACGTCCGGACGCCTATCGGTTCTCGAATGGATCACTGATTCTTTCCAAGTTTCAAGAAAGGGAAGATCAATCAACCGTCCGGACGATGTGGTATACCGTCCGGACGCGTATCTCCGTAAGGCAAGAATCGCAGTTCAAAATGAACTGTCCGGACATCTGACAGCTGTGGTTCGGACACTGGTGCATCGTATATGGTAACTGCCGATTAGACTTCAACCATCCGGACGTCTCTCCCTCATGATTCAGATGCACGCGCATCAGATATGGAAATTGCGTGTTGAAGTTTAGCCGTTCGGACACTCCTGCCCCATGCCTGTCATGGAAATTACTTACAACGGACGTACGTCCGTCCGGACGATCGAGCCATCCCATCCGGACGATGTTCTTATACAGGAAAGATTTCTCCGCAAAAATCTCAGAAAATCCTGTCGCATAGTTGTCCGTTCGGACGGCCATGGTCCACCATCTGGACGGCTCCTTGGCAAAATTTGCCTGACGCCCATTCTAACCCCCAGCCTATAAATAGGGGTCCTTGGGAACTTAGAGCTGCAATAATTCGATGTGAATTCCATTAGAGCTCAGAGACATGATATCTCCTCTGAAGCCGTTTTTCAAGTGTGCTGTACTGCAAACTGAAATCTATCTTAGAGGTCGGCTCTAAGATAAGGAGTTCCATTGAAGACCCCTTTCAGGTAGGTGAACCTGGTTGGGAAGCGTTCGTGTTGTGTTATACGTCAGAGATCAAGGTACGACCACTGCATCGGTACATGTGAGTGTTACTGTCTTGTATCTAGCTTCGTCTTTTGAATAGTGGAATTCCTGGGTTTGGCAGCCCCGGAGTGGTTTTTTCTGTTAACTGAGTTTCCACTTCGTCAACAAAAATATCTGTCATTTACTTTCCGTTGTGCTTTAATTTTTGTTGACACTTATGCACACACTTTGTTTTTAGAAGTCATTTCAATTTTTCACTTTGGAATTTTGAACATCCGATAACAACAGTCAGTTTTCCAAAGTGTTATCCCTATGGCGTCAATCCGATTATATTGCAAATATTTTGATGATAACAAATTATATCTTGTTGCTCTAATGTATTTACTTCAAGTATGATAGCTGCAAGAAACATTCGAGCACACATTCTCAAAGGACCAAAAAGAATCAAAGGCATTTGGAATTCAGAGCAAGAAGCCCTTAAGCACTGAAGAACTCTAGATTGAAGAATCCGTATTTTATTAGGGTATTCTTGTAAAGCTCCTATATTATTGAACTTCTAAGGCTCCTTACTCTAGAACGACCTTAGGACCCTTCATACATTGCATACATGAGTTTTTGAAAATCTGATTTCATTTTTGGAAAATTAGCTAATAATAATCCTTGTCTTTGAAAATCAGATTTCATATTTGGAAAATTAGCTAACAATAATTCTTGTCTTTGAAAATCAGATTTCATCTTTGGAAAATTAGCTAACAATTTCTGACTTTGAAAATCTGGTTGCAAATTTGAAAAGTTAGCTAGCAACAATTTCTGACTTTGAAAATGTGATTGCAACTTGAAAAATTAGCTAGCAAAATTCAAATTCTCTCCAACGGTCATATTCTTGCTAGACCTATAAATACATGACCTTGGTTCTCATTTTTAGATCATCCATCATTCAATCAAGTGAGAAACAAACAAGCTTAGAGCTCAAAGCATTCTTTCATTTCATATAATGGAAGACACAATGAAGATCATGGGATGAGAAGAGATGTGCAAAGAATGCAAAAATCTCGGGAGAAATCCACGAGAAAAACACACAACATGATAAATCAATAAAAATGCAAAGATGTGTGTATGGCAGAGAAAGAGACGCAAGTCTTAAACCTGTAGAGATCCTGTTCGGATGTGTCACTTAACCATCCGGATGGTAACTGCTAGGTCAGCATATGGTAAGACTGTGCTTGTCCGGACGAAGAATAGGTCCGTCCGAATGCTTCACACTTGAAAATCTGAAACTTGAGAAAAATATGCAGAAAAATATTTTTCACAAAGTTAGCTTCAGAACACGCATGTATAATCAACTGATAAAACAGTCAAATAGCATTGCAAAAATATGCAAAGATATAAATGAGAGTTAAGTATTCAATAAGCACAAATTTCAAAAACAGATAGAAATTTTAAATAGATTACTCAACTCATAAAATGCGTGTGTGTGTGAAGACTTTCTCAATAAGGTATGAAATTCACTGATATGACAAAAAAAAAAACAACCAGATTTTCCCAACAAGAGAGAAAATCAATGAAAGATCAGCCAAAAGTCAAACCTTATCTTACTAGGGCCTAGCCACCCTCATCTGATACACTCCCCCTAAGATGCAGCACCTAATTGTTTTACTTGTACCATTAAGGACAAAGTAAAATTTTTACTTGCACGTAGAGGGCAAGGCATATAGTAAATTCAGCACATAAGCAGTGAATATACAATTTAAAAGCGCATAATGCATATGATTTACTGCTTGATTCTTATGGTGCTGCAAACCTAGAGAGTGCCAGAATTTTTAGGCTCTAGGTTCAACTAGCATGTGCTCAATTTGACCATCTTAATCAAAGACCTCTTCTCTTATCTAGAATTTCTAGAAGCAAAAAGTCAGAGAAGGAAAAGATGTACCTTAGAGTAGTCTTAGACAGTGCACATTTTCATCGCATGAGGAAAGTAACTATCTATCATTAAGATGCAACAGGAAAACTTAGCAGATATCATGCATAAACTCTCAATCATATATAAGCATATTTAATCAATACATAATGAACTGAGATATCAGGCAAAAACACATGCAATATCTGAAAAGGTATCAAAAGAAAGAAATAAAGTTCCGCATCTTCTCCCCAATTTTTTTTTTTTTTTTTTTTTTTTTGTTGAAAAATGAGACAGAAAAAAAAAACAAAGACATGCTTATGGAAAAGGAAATGACATCTAATCTCAACATGTAAGGTAAAACCAAACTTGTCCTTATGGAGAGAGGTTTAGAAATACCAAGACAGAAAAGCAGCCGTCCGACGTGCTTTAACTATCATCCCAAAAAAAAATATCTGCAGATGTTTCTCAAGAAAACCAGAGAAAATATGGGATAGAATAAAAATGTTCCTCAAATAGATTGCAAGGCATGAATAAGATATGACATGATAAACGATACAATGCAAACATACCTGACATGCACTAGGATTTAGGAACCAAAATCCTAGGCATGGGAAAACTTCACCTTCACTAGGTGAGTCCACTCCCCCTCAAGGGGTGAATGGTCTCATCTTTCTTGACCCATACCTGCTTGACTCGTGGCGGTAGCTTGCAGGTCTTGCCCAGGTTGTCCATTCTCCTTAGCATACCTTGCATCAGGCTCAGAAGCCCTTCATAGTCATGGTAGCTAATGGGCTTCTGCGGCTTTCTCTTGTAGCGCCTTGATTTGTTCTTCTTTGATTTCCTACTATGATAGGCAGGAACAAACTGTTGCTGATGCCGTGAAGCCTGAAGCGCCGTAGGAGGTAGAGTGCCTGATGTAGCTCTAATTGGATGCTTCCTCTGAACCTTCAACTTCTAGAGTTGTGGGCATTTGGATCGGATGTGACCGATGATGCCGCAGTGATGACAGGTAGGCAAGCTTCTTTTGTTTGAATGCTTCTTTGTATTCTCTGCAAAATTATGATTAGCATTCTTACAAATAACATTGCCTTTACCTTTTATATGTCTCCTATGCGGAGGGACATATTTTGCTGAGGAAGAATCTTCAACTTCACTTTTCCTCAAAGCATCCTGCTTAATCCAAGGCCTGTGGGATTTCAACAAATAACAATTTGGCCTAATATGACCAATCTTCCCACAATTATGACAAGTAGGGACAAACCTACCATGGGCTTGTGTACCTGTATCTTTGGATTTTGGCATCGCATGATTAGTTAAACAAGAGTTTTCTAAACAAGCTGTATCTACTATCACAGGCTTAATATCAATAGAATCTATTTCAGAATCAGAAGCATGTGAAGTAGAAGTACTCATATCATCAACAATTGAAGCAGGCTTGTTAGAAATATCTGAATGAATACAAAGCATGCTTTTCAAATTATCACTTGAGAATTTTTTCAAGAGATCCTCAGATTCTTTTAATTTATTCTCAAGTGTATCAATAATGTTAAATATCATAGTATTCTCAGATCTCAAAGAGTCAATCAAAGCATGTGATTCAGATAACTGAACAATCAAAGACTCTTTTTCTTGCTTCACCTTTTTGAGCTCTTTTGGAGAAACAATTTTATCTATTTTAGCAAAAACTTTAGAGAGCTCAATATCATGATTTTCTTCAGATAACTGAGAGAAATTCATGATAAAAGGTGTAATAATAATAAAAAAAAGTCACAAGAGATGAGGATCACACTCAGGAAATAAATCCTTTCAACGGAGTGTGCCTGCTCTGATACCAATTGAAAATTGAAATTGACTTCTAAAAGTAAGTGTGTGCACAAGTGTCAATAAAAATTAAGCACAGTGGAAAATAAAAGACACACAGATTTTTGTTGACGAAGTGGAAACTCAATTAAGAGAAAAACCACTCCGGGGCAGCCAAACCCAGGATATCCACTATTCATAAGACAAGACTAGATACAAAGTAGTAACACTCACATACCCCTGATGCAGTGGTCATACCTTGCTCTCTAATGTGTAACCCAACACGAGTGCCTCCCAACCAGGTCTCCTACCTGAAGGGGTCTTCAATGGAATCCTTTACCTTAGGGCCAACCCCTAAGATAGACTTCACAGCTGATCAAATCACACACTGGCAAAGCTAGAGAGCTAGCAGATCTTCAATATCTCCCTAAACACCCTCTCTAAGCTGTGGAGAATTCACCACCGAATTCTATGTTGAAAGCATGCCTAGAGCCTCTTATTTATAGGCTTAGGAATCCCTATTTTGAGTAAAAAACAGATTCTGAGGCACGCTCGTCCGGATGGGAGCCTTGGGCCGTCCAGACGGGCCAAGTTTTTCTTGTCCGAAAAGTATTATGGAATTTTCTGTAGGGCCGTCCGGACGGGAAAATATTTCCGTCCGGAAGGGGTCCTTCTGGATGCTTCTAGTGGCCGTCTGGATGGTCAGTTGACAGCATTTTTTGTTAGCTTTTAAACGATGCCGATTTCGTCCCAATCCGATATTTGAGTAAAAACTTTATGATCAAAATACCGGAGGGAGTCCGGACGGCTTGACCGAGCGTCCGGACAGTCAACTGCAACTGCCTTTCCAAAGTAGCACTGAAAGCTTCCATAACAAGGCCACGTCTGGACGATGTTGCCCTAGCATCCAGACGGTTGCACTTCGACTGCAGTAATTACCATAATAAGGCTTTGGAGCGTCCGGACCCTGAAGGCTGACGTACGGACGGTTGAACTGGTGCACGCAATTTCCATATATGAAGCTTGATCGTCTGGACCATGAAGACTGACGTCCGAACGGTTGAACTTTGTATGCACGTCTGAGAACATTGTTCGGACAGGATCACACATCGTCCGGATGGTAGCGGCCGTCTTCCCATAACTGTGTCTTGAGGTAGAAACCCTAATACTTGTCGAACATTGAATGGCATCCGGACAGTATAACCACGTCGTCCGAACGGATGCACTGGAACACTGGGATGTTCTCGAACTCTGAAGAGCGTCCGAACGATTTGCCATTACGTCCGGACGGATGCAACCTTGAACTGTTCGAAGCTTCTAGACATTGATGGGCGTCCGGACGGAAAGATCTCGTCGTCCGGACGGATGTTGCTGACTGATAAGCGTCCGGACAGAATACTACGTCGTCTGGACAGTTGACAGGGAACCGAAATAAATCCTTGAAAACTTCACAGAATCTTCTCGAAGAACATAGCTGAAGAGTAGACTCTGGATAGAGCAGCATCCCTGTGAAAGCAGCAACATTACATAGAAGTGATTTTGTCCAACAGAATGTAGCCAACACAAAAACTAACACTATGTTTCTAGAATATTCTGCATAGATTCCAAGTAAGAGCAATCGGATCCCTTGCATATGTCCGGATGACGTGATATTCCATCCGGATGCTCAACTGTCAAAGTATCATCCGCCCAGACGACGAGAACTTTCCGTTTGGACCTCCTTGTGTCGAGAAGCTTCGAACTGCTCCAGGTTGCATCCTTCCGGATCTCTCAGCAACACGACCAGACGCCTTTCAGTGTTCGACAAGGAAAAGGATTTCGTTCCAAAACACATGTATGGGAAGACAGGTGCAACCATCCAGACGATGTGTGCTCCTGTCTAGACGTTATCCTTGATAAGGCAAGAAGTGCATACAAAGTTCAACCGTCTGGACGTCAGACTTCTTAGTCCGGACGCTCAAGCCTTAATATGGAAATTGCGTGTAGCAGAAGTGCAATCATTCTGACTTAGCCCTATTCAGGAAAGAATATCGTGCGAATTTGGAAAGCCGATTGCACAGTTGTCCGTTCGGACACCCTTAGCTACCGTTCGGATGCCACCTAGGAAATTCAAGTCAGACACGAATTTGGATTCCTGTGGCCTATAAATAGAGGCCCCTAGGCATGTTATTTGTAAGAATTCGGTAGTGAATTCCGTGGTGCTTAGAGAGTTTATTTTTAGAGTTACTGTGTTGATTTGCTCACTCTCAAGCCGTTGTCAAGTGCTGTTGCTATGCTGAACTGAAGTCTATCTTATGGGTTGGCCCTAAGGTAAATGATTCCATTAAAGAGCCCTTGAAGTAGATGACTTGGTTGGGAGGCGTTCGTGTTGGGTTACACATTAGAGTGCTAGATATGATCGCTGTATCGGGTATGTGAGTGTTTCTGTCTATGTACTAGCTTTGTCTTCTGAATAGTGGATATCTTGGGTTTGGCTGCCCTGGAGTGGTTTTTCTCTTAATTAAGTTTCCACTTCATCAACAAAATATCTGTCTCTTTGTTTTTCGCATTGTGATATTTTGTTGCACACTATTGCACACACTTGATAAATTAGAAGTCCTACAATTTTCAAATAATATACATAAAATATCGATTCATTTAACCATACTCAATGCAACAATATGATGTAATGATAGATCTATATGCATAATCTCATTAACAGTTCTGAAAAATAAAATTGACTTCTAATTTACCAAGTGTGTAATAGTGTGCAACAAAATACAAAATATTTAAATTGCAGAATTAAAAAGATACAAATATTTTATTGGCGAAGTGGAAACTCAGTAAAGAGAAAAACCATTCTGGGGCAACCAAACCCAGGATTTCCAATATTCAAAAGACAAAGCTAATACATAGAAAGTAACACTCACATATCCCGATGCAGCGATCGTTCCTGTTACTTTGACACAAAACCCATCATGAACGCTTCCCAACCAAGTCTCCTACTTGTCTTCAATGGAATCATTTACCTTAGGGCTCCTCCCTAAGATAGACTTCACACGAACACAACAACGGCTACAGAGTAAGCGGATTAGCACAACGACTCCTAAAATATTCTCTCTAAGCACTATGGAATTCACTACCGAATTCATACAAATACATGCCTAGAGGCCTCTGTTAGTATTTTGGCCTCATTCTGTGTTTGGACAAAATCACTTAAGTGTAAAGATGCTATAAACAAGGATTCTACTATTTAGAGTTTGCAAGTCAGAAGAAATTCATGTTCCTTGTCAGTTGTCCGGACGATCGAGCCATCCCGTCCGGACGCCCATCTGTCCACTGTTCCATCCGTCCGGACGCTAGACAGACAAGCATCATCCGTCCGGACCCCATACTATATTGAGAAGTTTCTATGCCAGCTTGCATCCGTCCGGACGTTTCAGCAGCACGTCCGGAAGCCTCCCAGTACTCGATCAACTTCTGATTTCTTTCCGAGTTCCAAGAAAGGGAAGATCAGTCAACCTTCCGGACGATGTTGTATCCCGTCCGGATGCGCGTCTCCGTAAGGCAAGAATCGCAACTCAAATATCACCGTTCGGACGTCTGAGGTCTGAATGCGCGTGCATCAAAGAAGGAAATTGCCGATTCGACTTCAATCGTCCGGACGACTGCCGCGCGCATTACCAATATGGAAATTGTGTGTTGAAGAATAGCCGTTCGGATGGTCATCCCCCATGGTCCGGATGCTCGAGTGCCTTATAAGGAAATTACTTGCAGCGGACGTGCGACCGTCCGGACGATGTCTTTAAACAGGAAAGATTTCCCCGCGAATTTTTCAGAAAATCTTGTTGCACAGTTGTCTGTCTGAACGGTGCCCAGGTATATTTTGCCTCACTCTCATTTGAGCCCCCAGCCAATAAATAGAGGCCCCTGGGCACTGAGAACTGCAAGAATTCGGTGTGAATTCCATTAGAGCTCAGAGAAGTCATCAATCCCTCTGAAGCCGTTTTACAAGTGTGCTGTGCTATAAACCGAAGTCTATCTTAGAGGTCAGCTCTAAGGTAAGGAGTTCCATTGAAGACCCCTTCAGGTAGGTGAACCTGGTTGGGAAGCGTTCGTGTTGGGTTACACGTCAGAGATCAAGGTACGACCACTGCATCGGTACATGTGAGTGTTACTGTCTTGTATCTAGCTTCGTCTTCTGAATAGTGGAATTCCTGGGTTTGGCTGCCCCGGAGTGGTTTTTCTCTTAACTGAGTTTCCACTTCGTCAACAAAAATCTGTGTGTTATTTACTTTCCGCTGTGCTTTAATTTTTGTTGACACTTATGCACACACTTTATCTTTGAAGTCAATTTCAATTTTTCAATTGGTATCAGAGCTTGGTACACTCTGAGAAGATTAATTTCTTGAGTGTTATTATATTTGACTTCTATATTTTGATATGTCTCAAACTCTTAATTTTGTTCCTACCTTCGATAGTACGAACTAAGGCTATTGGAAAGCTCGGATGCGATTCTTTTTAAAATCTATTGACTATTGGAGTATTGTTGACTCTGGTTGGACTAAACTAGAGGATGCAACTCCCAAAATAGTCCCTCTGAAAAACGCCCGACTTTCCAATGATAAATCCCTTCATGCTTTATGCCAAGCACTTTCTCCCTCTGAATTCGCCAAAATTTCAAACTGTGAATCAGCCAAAGAAGCATGGCAAATCTTGGAAACTACATATGAAGGCACGAAATTAGTTAAATCTGCCAAACTTCAAATGTTGACTTCAAGATTTGAAGAAATTAAGATGTTGGAAGAAGAAACTTTTGGAGAGTTTTACTCCAAGATAAGAGACCTTAGAAACTCCATGGTGAGTCTTGGGAAATCTATCTCGGATGTAAAACTCATCCTAAAAATTCTCAGATCTTTGCTCGAGCGTTTCAGGATCAAGGTAACGACGATAGAGGAAAGTAAGGATCTTGAAGAGATGAAGGTTGAAGAGCTAGTTGGATCTCTTCAAACATATGACCTGTCTCTGCCCCCGGTCAAGAAGTTGAAGACCATTGCCCTAAAGGCTTCCAAGAAGAAGGTAGAAGATCCTCTGAAGATGACTCTGAGGATGAAGACAAAGCTGTGGCTATGTTAGCCAAAAATTTTAGAAGACTGATGAAAGATGATCGGTTCAAGAAGAAGTTTTCTGTTAAAATGAAGAAACCTCTCAGAGAGGCTGAACTAGAGGAAGAGGAGAAGAGAGATCCTAGAGGACCCCGATGTTTTGAATGCTCAGGCTTTGAGCATATCCGGGCAGATTGTGGGAATCTCAAAAAGGGCAATGGGAAGGCATACAATGTGACTCTCAGTGATGAGTCAGAGGAAGAAGCTCCAGAGTCTGAAAAATTTATGGCCTTTGTAGCCCCACATACTGAAGAAGAAGACTCATATTACTCGGAGCATAGTGAAAATGAGCAAGAGCTCAAAGAGGCCTACAAGACACTCTATAAAGAGTTTGAGAAGCTGAGGGAAGGCCGAAAGCAGCACCTGAATGATCTGAATAGTTTGCAGACCGAGAAGAGTTCATTGCTGCTCAAAGTACAAGAGCTCGATGAAAAGCTACTAGAGACACAGCTCCAGCTAGAGAGAGTCACTAATGAGAAGTTGACTCGCATGTTGTCCATCCAGAAGAGCCCTAATGATAAGACTGGTCTCGGGTATGTAGTTTCCTCGTATGATATTCCTTCTTCCTCAAAGACTGTATTTGTGAAGCCTACAGTCCCAGAGCTTCCTCCCGCTGTTGAAGATAAACAGAAAGAAAAGGTCAATGATGATGTTCCAGGCACTCAGCAGCCTCATTCCATCAGAAGACCTCCTATTTGCCATCACTGCGGTCTTAGTGGGCGTGTTCGGCCTCAGTGCTCCCTCTTAAAAGCTCAAAAGGCCAAAGCCAAGAAAGAAGCGCCCAGACAAGCTCATTATGGCGCAAGACCTGTGGCTCAGCATCAGACTCCTTGGCATCAGGCATCCTATCAAGTACCATGGGGACAAGCATCAAGGTATCAATATCAAGCCCCTTGGTCTCATGCTCCTTAGCATCAGCGGCCTCAGCAGCGGTTTGTACCAGCCAATTATAGTGGCACTTACAAGAGCAAACCCAAGCATTTGAGAAGGCCTCAAGAGCAATACTCCTGTGAGCCTCCTGTCTGGATGCAAAACATGATTGAGTTCATGATGCAGTCTTGTCAGCAACCACCCACTGGAAGGCAGACTTGGGCTGAGAAGAGCAGTTACCCCAAGAGGGGGAACCGACGCACCTAGTAGGCTCGGGTGTTCATGCCTAGGATTTGGTTCCTAATCCTAAGGCATCAGGTTTGATTGCTTGCACCTTTCATGTTATATGTATGTGCTTGTTATGCAATCTAGGAACTAGTTTGTTGTGCCCCCTGTTTCTCTTGAGAGAACTTTGCAGGTATTTATTGGGGAAGACAGAAAAAGGCAGGTCGAGCGACTGTTTTTTTGTACTGGCATCCTTGAGCGTTTACAGGTGTGATCTTACCTTTGCATATGATGTCATTTCCATATTGCATGTTTTGTTTGTTTTTAATAATATAAAAAAAAAAAAAAAAATTGGGAGAATTTGCAGGATTTTTTTTCTTCTTGGCTTATTAGATATTGTATGTATCTTTACCTGATATCTCAATTCTGTGAGCATTAATTTACTTTGCTTAGATACATTTGAGAGTATATGATTATTTTGGCCAAGTTATTTTTTCCTGGTTGTGCAAAAGTAGGATAGCTCCTTTCCTCATGCGATGAAAAAGTGCACTATCCGAGACTCATTAAAGTTTTTCTGTGTTTCAGTGTGGAGTGTTCGGACGGTCTATATTGACCTCCGGACGGACTGGTGGTCCGGACGGCACTCTCTTGAAGTCTGGACGGGGATGGAGTCCACATGTCCGGACAAGACCTAATGGAGTCCGGACGCGCGCTGTCATCATCGTCTGAACGGTCTCTTTATATCGTCCGGACGCGCGCGACCAGTTTGCTCCTTTCTGAGGCAGCGAGCGTCCGGACGTCATCAACCCACCGTCCGGACAGGGACCACACAGAGGCTATAAAAACCCATGCTCACTCCTTACCCCACAAAATCATTGTTTTTGACTGTTTGTGAGTTAAGTTGGCTTTAAGTTTCTTTTTGGCTCGTTGCATATTCCTCTCATATTCCAAGTATTTTTCTAATTTTTTTCTTCAGTTTTTTTGAAGACTGTTAGAATTTTTTTTTTGGAATATGAGATGCATATATCTGCCATGTTGAAATTTCTTGGACTTAGTTGTGATATTGTTTTGTATTTATTTTTTTCACAAGTCCTTTTACTGCTGTTATTCTGCAAAATTTTTGTTATCCTAACAAGAATATTTTTGGAATATTTTTCTTTGGGAAATTCTTGTTGGATCTTTTGCAAAATCATGTCTGCTGGCAGTCCACCCCGCAGGGTCCATCAGAGGCTTGTGGAAGATAGGGCTGCAATTCAGGCCAAAATTATGGACCGCTCTGTCATTGCTGAGCGGAACGTCCTTCGGGCTGATATCATGGTGCCACCGCTAGACAACATACTTGACATCATCCAGACGTACAACTGGGGATATCTCCACAGCATGGCTTGTGTGGTGTATACCAGATTGGTCAAGCTGTTCTACGCCAACCTGGAGGTGGTGCAGAATGATGGTCATGGAGTGTTGCTTCAGTCCTCTGTTGCATGCCATCTCATCACTGTTGATCCTCAGGTCACCAGTCACATCATCCGAGTCCCAGTGCTTGAGATTTCGGCCAGCCCATACAATGAGGTGGTGCTTCCTCCATCCCTGGATGATCTCAGGGAATTCTTCCGTGCCGTTCCCCAACGTGAGGAGCTCTCTACTGCGATCCGGATTGGTGCCCTGTCATCCACCCACTGTATGTTGGCCAAGATCATTCAGCAGAACATCTGGCCTGTTACCCGGCGCAGTGATCTGATCCTGAAACGGGCCCAGTTTGTCTATGCAATCCACCTTCGCTTGCCTTTCTGCCTGTGCAAGCACATTTTGGGGGTTATGATAGAGGCCCGTGATGAGAGCACTGCTGGTCTTCCATTTGGCTGCCTCCTCACTCAGATTATTCTTCAGTCGGGCATCAATGTCAATGGCGAACCGAAGATGAAATTCCAGCAGCCCATCAGTAAGCAGACATTGATGAAGTCTAATGCGCAGCTGCGGAGAGATGACTCCGATGATGAGGTGCCTCCACCTGCTGCTATGCCAGTCGGCTTTCCAGATATGGCTTCATCCTCACATACTGTTCCACCATCTGAGCCGGAGGTGAATTATGCTAAGATTATGGAGGCTCTTGCTGCACTTCAGGGAGGGATGAGCAGCATGCAGGTGTCTATGTCCTCCATGCAGCAATCTATGTGTTCCATGCAGCAGTCCATCTCATCCATGCAGCTAGCTGTGCACTCCATCTACAGGCGCGTGGAGCAGAACCAACTGGACCTTCAGGAGTGCCTGAAGTATCATCATCCTAGCAACAGTGATGATGAGGATGTTGCAGATGGGATTTTACCCATGCCTGAGG
Source organism: Alnus glutinosa (assembly GCF_958979055.1). Taxonomy (NCBI): domain Eukaryota; kingdom Viridiplantae; phylum Streptophyta; class Magnoliopsida; order Fagales; family Betulaceae; genus Alnus; species Alnus glutinosa. The sequence continues at coordinate 14,027,479 of NC_084899.1, read as the reverse complement.
ATGTTTGATTCCCTCTTATGTTTGTAGACTTTTTATTGTCTTTTGTTATTTTGAGACAATTTGTGCTTTGTTAAAACATTTTGGATATATATTACTCTGTTTCCCAGGTCCTTCTGAGACCGTTAGGGGGAGTAATTTTTATGACAGTTAGTTTTTATTACTTTGTTTTACCCTTTGTCCCTTTGTGACAAAAATGGGGAATAATTTTTTTTTTTGGACCGGGAATGTATTTCCAAACCGGTCAAGTGATTTTTGTCCCAGAATGGCCAAATGGGGAGTTTGTTAGTATTTTGGCCTCATTCTGTGTTTGGACAAAATCACTTAAGTGTAAAGACGCTGTAAACAAGGATTCCACTATTCAGAGTCTGCAAGTTAGAAGAAATTCAAGTTCCCTGTCAGCCATCCGGACGATCGAGCCATCCCGTCTGGACGCCCATCTGTCCACTGTTCCATCCGTCCGGACGACGTGTCATCCCGTCCGGACGCTAGACAGACAAGCATCATCCGTCTGGACGAAGTGTTCATTCCGTCCGGACCCCATACTGTATCGAGAAGTTTCTGTACCAGCTTGCATCCATCTGGACGCCTCCCAGTACTCGATCAGCTTCTGATTTCTTTCCAAGTTCCAAGAAAGGAAAGATCAGTCAGCCATCCGAACGATGTCGTATCCCGTCTAGACGCGCATCTTCGTTAGGCAAGAATCGCAACTCAAATATCACCGTCCGGACGTCTGAGGTCCGAACGCGCTTGCATCAAAGAAGGAAATTGCCGATTCGACTTCAACCATCCGGACGACTGCCTATCCTAGTCCGGATGCACGCATTACCGATATGGAAATTGCGTGTTGAAGAATAGCCGTCCGGACGCTCATCCCCCATGGTCCGGACGCTCGAGAGCCTTATAAGGAAATTACTTGCAGCGGATGTGCGACCGTCCGGACGATGTGCCATCCCGTCCGAACGATGTCCTTAAACATGAAAGATTTCTCTGCAGGAATTTCGAAAAATCTGTTCGCACAGTTATCCATCCGTACGGCCCATGTCCACCGTCCGGACGGTGCCTAGGTATATTTTGCCTGACGCTCATTTGAGCCCCCAACCTATAAATAGAGGCCCCTGGGCACTGTGAACTGCAAGAATTCGGTGTGAATTCCTCACTTGCTCAAAGACGTGATATTTCCTCTGATGCCGTTTTACAAGTGTGTTGTGCTGTAAACCAAAGTCTATCTTAGAGGTCGGCTCTAAGGTAAGGAGTTCCATTGAAGACCCCTTCAGGTAGGTGAACCTGGTTGGGAAGCGTTCGTGTTGGGTTACACGTCAGAGATCAAGGTACGACCACTGCATCGGTACATGTGAGTGTCACTGTCTTGTATCTAGCTATGTCTTTTGAATAGTGGAATTCTTGGGTTTGGCTGCCCCGGAGTGGTTTTTCTCTTAACTGAGTTTCCACTTCATTAACAAAAATCTGTGTATCATTTACTTTCCGCTATGCTTTAATTTCTGTTGATACTTACGCACACACTTTGTTTTTAGAAGTCAATTCAATTTTTCAGTATGCATGGATGATCAATTTCCATGAAGAGAAGCCAAATTTCAGCTCAAACACTCTCTTTAGCATGCTGTCTTCTTCTTTGTTTTAGTGCAACAACTTGGAGCACGAAAATCTCATTGTTTTACCATGTTTTCAAGCTCCTTGTAAGCCAAAACTAAGCCTTATATTGCTCCCTTTTTACCAAATCAGTAGAAATTAAGTTAGAACAAACTCCTACCTCTAGATCCAAAAACCAGCAAGCACAACTCACTTGGACAACAACTCTTCCTTCCTCCTTTGACCCGTTTTGGTTCAATAGTTGGTGAGTAATCCTTTTGCTATTTTAAAACTATGATTTGCCCTTGCTTTGGTGAAGTAATGGTGTAAGAGTTGTTGATTTATATTGGGAATATATGTGTAAATGGTTAGCATGTTTGTGTGTGATGAAAAGGAGTACAGGATATGCATTGTGAAGTGTAAGTGTGCTTTGTGTGAGTTGGAGTGAGTGAATTGTGTTTAAAGTGAATCAAGAAAATATAAATATAAAAATTTGTGTGTTAAAAGGGAGATATGTGCTGGATATTTAATTAATCTATTATTATTGCATGATTATGATTATGCAGTTTTAGAAGGAAATCTTTGGAGCAGAAACAGTAAGTATCTCTATACTTACTGAGGACAAAGCTGGTTGACTTTTCCTATAATATTATGTTTTCTGCTTTATTTACTTGTTTGCGCATGTGGTTTGCATATTTTATCATTTTTAATAATCTGTCTAATAACAAGCTGTTGGATCAAGATCCTCAGTGGGTACGTGAGGCTTCACTTGAGTTCCAAGGTTCTCAGTGAATGAGGAAGTACCTGAAAAGAAAATAATAAATACAAAAACTGGTCCACCAAGGTCACCAAGGAAACCAAGGTTTCCAAGAGCTAAGGCTCCCAAAGATTATAATTAAAAGTTAAAGTGAGGAAGCCAATGCTTCAAATAAAACCCTAACCATGCCAAGGCCAACAGAGGAGTGGAAAAAGGAAAATACCTAAAACTATGCACTTAAAACTGTCATTGCTTTATGATTATATGTTTATGTTCATTTTACGTCTATGATTCACGATCATAGATTATATTTTGCATATACATGTGATTATAAGGCCATTGCATTATGTTGCATTTATTAAATAAATCAGCACTCATATTATTATGGAAAACAGTGGACTCACTTTAGTATTTTATGTTTTTGTCTTCTCCCTGTATTGTGTGATAATTCAGGTTATGAAGGAGAAGAATATCAGGACTATCTAGACTCTTAGATGGTTCCTGATACTGGTTTTGGGAAGCTAGTCTGCCTTTCTTTTTTGGGAACTACCCTGTTGTAGTTTATTAACCTAGCTCAAGACAATATTTATAATTCTACAGTTATGTAGATATTTTGGCTTGTATGACTATCTTGCCCTGTGAGGCATGACTACTACTGCTTTTGTATAATTATACTGACTGGCTTACTATATCTATTTTGAGGTATTTCAGTAGAAGCTCTGAAATGTCATTTAATTCCCAAGTCTGTATTATATCTATATATAACCCGTTGCCATATTTAACTCTGACAAGTTAGTAATGTCATGTGAAAATTCAAAAAATTTCACTTACACTTTTTGAAAAAGCGGGGCGTTACAAACCCTCATCTGATACACTCCCCCTAAGATGCAGCACTTTTCTTTTACTTAGTCCTTTAGTGACCATCTATTTTCACAATAATTTGGTCACTGACTGTTTCTTTAGGGACAAGTTCAAGAACAGATTTATAGCACAATAAGCAGTGGATCTTTTTATTTATCTATATTTATTGATTTTTTGAATGCTTTTTATCACTTGGTGTTGCAATCTAGAGAGAATGCTAGAATTTTTAGGTTCTAGGTTCAACTAGCATAAAGAGTGAGAGAGAAAATGATACACAAATATCTCTCTCATTAGAATTTCCAGAAATAAGAAGTTAGAGAGAAAATGATGTCCCTTAGGGGAGCCTTGGATAGTGCACAAAATTATCACATGAGGAAAGCTACTATCTAGCATAAAGAGTGAGTAGAAAAACTTCGTATATTTCAGACTTATGATCTCAGCCAAATATAAGCATAAATCATCAAAGCACAATGAACCAATAAAGCAAAATAAGAGCCATGAGATAGCTGAAAATACTTTAAAAAGAACAACCCTACTACCTTACTCCCCAAATTTCTTTTTCTTTTTCTTTTTTTAATTAAAAAAAAAAATCATTCTTTTTAGGACAAGACTTAAAAAACACAAAGAAGTCTAATCCTTAGCACGAAAAGACATGTCACAAACACCAATAACTTTTTCGAAGAAACTCAAACCTGCTACTATCGAGAGGTTTGGTAATAATGTCAACTAATTGGTTATCAGTGGGAATGAAAGAGAGAGATACTACCTGGGATTCCACAAGATCACCTAAGGAGTGATGTCTGATGTCAATGTGCTTAGTACAAAAGTGCTGAACATGATTCGTGGAAATATTTATGGTACTAGAACTATCACAATTGATAGGCATGGTATCTTGAGTGAATCCATAATCACATAGCAGCTTCTTCATCCACAGCAATTTGGTACAACAGCTTCCCGTAGCAATATACTTAGCCTTAGTAGTGGAAAGGGAAATCGAAGATTGTTTCCTACTTATCCAAGCCACAAGATTATTCCCCACATAAAAGAATCCTCCCGAGGTGCTTTTTCCATCATCAGCATTGCCAGCCCAGTCTGCATCAGAGTATCTTGCAATAACAAGACTTGTTTCCCTGGAATACCAGATGCCATGAAGAAGAGTATCATTTACATACCTGATGATACGCTTGACTGCAGTGAGGTAAGATTCTTTAGGATTTGCCTGAAATCGAACACACACTCCCACATTGAAGGCAATATCTGGTTGGCTGGCTGTGAGGTAGAGGAGACTCCCAATCATACTTCTATAGATAGTAGGATCAACTGGTTTCCTTGTAAGATTAGTGTTTATCTTGACACTAGTGCTCATGGGAGTACGGGCATGACTCTCCCCATCTAGGCCGAAACGTTTAACCAGATCTTTAGCATACTTGGATTGAGAGATGAAAATACCTTCAAAAGTTTGTTTGACTTGAAGACCTAGAAAGTAGTTCAACTCACTAACCTTACTCATCTCGAATCTCTGCTTCTTCTCCTCAGAAAATTCATGGGCTAGGGAATCTAGAGTAGCTCCAAATATGATATCATCAACATATATTTAAGCAATGAGCTTATGTGTACCTTGATTTTTGATGAACAAGGTCCGATCGGCCTGTCACCTTATAAACCTTTTAGCCAACAAATATGTAGTTAGACGCTTATACCATGCTCGAAAAGCCTGCTTAAGACCATACAAAGCTTTCTTTAGCTTGTAGACATGATGGGGATGATGAGGATCTTGAAACCCTTTTCGTTGTTCTACATATACTTCTTCCTAAAGAATGCCATTAAGAAAGGCACTATTCACATCCATCTGATAAAGCTTGAATTCAAGATGGCAAGCGAAGGAGAGAAGAATTCTGATGGATTCTAACCTGACAACCGGAGCAAAGGTTTCATCAAAGTCTATCCTTTCAATCTGAGTGTACCCCTGAACAACGAGGCGTGTCTTATTCTGGATCACCATGCCATGTTCGTCTGATTTGTTTTTAAAGATCCATTTTGTGCTGATGATATTATGGTTAGACGGTCTAGGAACCAGAGTCCAGACATCATTCCAAGTGAACTGATGCAACTCATCATGCATAGCGGTAATCCAATTGTCATCTTGCAGAGCTTCATCCACTTTCTTCGGTTCAAATTGAGCTAGATAGCAATTGTAAGTCACTTGATTAGCTACCTCATCTGAGGGGCTAATTATTTTGCTTCTCAATCGCCTGCCTTCATTAAGATTCCCAAGAAGCTGCCTGGAGGGATGATTGAGCTTGACCTAAGAGGCAGGCTTTTTTGGAGTATTTATCAGCTCTGGATCTTGGTCTAATGTAGGAGCAGTTTCCTCAGTAGGCACAGATTTGGGCGAGTCAGGAAGAGCATTTGCTGCTGTAGGAGAGACTGGAGGTATAGATACAGAATTAGCTGCTGAAGAGGAAGGCTTGCTCACATCGTCTGTGGGAGAAGGTAGTGCTTCTGGGAAGGACTAAGGAATCTCTACCTTGCTCGATGCCTCAATTTCATCATCAATGACCACATTAATAGACTCCATCACATTTTCTATCCTGGTGTTGTAGACCCTGTAAGCACGACTATTGGTGGAGTATCCCAAGAATATGCCTTCATCACTTTTGAGATCAAACTTTTCCAGATTTTTCCTGTCTTGAAGAATATAGCATTTACTACCAAAAATTCGAAAGTATTTAACTGTGGGTTTCTTACCTTGCCATATCTCGTAAGGTGTCTTAGTCTCTGGCCTCAGGTAGACTCTATTGATGACAACTTCTCCCCAAAAGTGTTAAGCAAGATTTTTAGAACGAATCATTACTCGGGCCATCTCCTGTATAACCCTGTTTTTCCTCTCCACAACCCCATTCTGTTGAGGAGTAATGGGACAAGGAAACTCCTACTAAATACCATAAGATAGACAAAATTCTTCAAAATGAGCATTCTCAAATTCTTTGCCATGATCACTGTGGATCCTCATGATGGGACATTTTTGCTCTATCTGAATTTTTTTGAACAATTGTTGAGTGGCTTTAAAAGCATTATACTTTTCCTGGAGAAGAAGAGTCCATGTGTACCGGGAATAGTCATCTACAATAACCAGAATATATTTCCTCCCACCAAGACTAGAGGTTCGAGTGGGACCCATGAGATCCATATGCAGCAATTCTAAATTTCGAGAAGTGAGAATACTTGAAGTTTTCTTGTGAGCAACACGAGTTTGTTTTCCTTGCTGGCATGGACCACAAACTCCTTTCCCAGTTTCTTTCATTTTAGGAAGATCTTTGACAATTTTCTTGCTAGCAATCTTGAGCATATCTGTGAAGTTTAGATGACCCAACCGTTGATGCCACAGCTCACTGTCATTAATGGTTGCTTTGTTGCAGATGATCTGGGAATCTGAAGAGAGACCATAGAGGCTGTTAGTATTTTATGTTGGCAACATTCTGGTTGACAAAAATACTTTATGTAACGATTTCATTTTAAATAGGTTTATCGGTTTTATTCAATGTCTTTAAGTTATTTGGATAGTGTTCGTTTCAAGCCATGTGACTAGTCACAAGTTTCTAGAAGATGTCCATGAAGATTCCATGCAATTTCCAAGTCAGATCAACCGGTTCCCTTGCAATCATCTGGACGGGCCTTTGAAGGTGTCCGGACGCCCCTTAATGTCTAGAAGCTTCAGCGTTGAAGACGTCCGGACGTCAGAGCAACACCGTCCGGACGATAGGTCAAGCTTCTCCAATTCCTACACAGAGTTGGATTTCAGTCCACACTATTTGGAAAGTTTCTGCAAGACTTCCGGACGACATGACAACTTGTCCGGATGCTACCCAGCGTTCTAAAATATTTTGGGTTTCCTTTACGAACGCAGAAATGAGTGACAGTGAATATTGTCTGGACGTGGTCCTATTATGGGAGGAATTGTGCTATTCTGGAAAGGCGATCGCAAAAGACCATCCAGACGAGTGTAAGTTACCGTCCGGACGCTCCACAGCCAGAGTCCGAATTTGTCTAGAATTAGGTTTTCTGAAGCCTATAAATAGATGACTCTAGGCTTGTTATTTGTAAGAATTCAGTATAGAATTTCATAGTGCTTAGAGAAGGTGTTTAGGGATATTTGAAGATCCGCTAGCTCTCTAGTCATTGCCGGTGTGTGCTCAACAGTTCTTGTGAAGTCTATCTTACGGGTGGACCCTAAGGTAGAGGATTCCATCAAAGACCCATTCAAGTAGGAGACATAGTTGGGAAGCGTTCATGATGGGCTTCATGCTATAGTTAAAGGTATGACTACAGCAATAGGTTTTGTGAGTACGAGTGATTTGTAACTTACTTTGTCTTTGGATAGTGGATTTCCTGAGTTTGGCTGTCCCGAAGTGATTTTTCTCTTCATTGAGTTTCCACTTTGTCAACAAATATCTTGCCTCTTTTATTTTCTGCATTTAAGATATTTTGTTTCACATGAACACACACTTGGTAATTTAGAAGTCATTATTTATTTTTAATTAGTATCAGAACTTGGTACACTCTGGTTAAGATTTAATTCTTGAGTGTGATCTCTTGACTTTTATTTCTCTTCTTTTATTGTTATCATGTCTCAAAATCTTAATTCAGTTCCGCCCTTTGACCGGACGAACTATGGCTATTAAAAACCCCGCATGCGCTTCTTTTTAAAATCAATTGTTGTCTAGAAAATTGTTGAAACTAGTTGGATTAAACCAGAAGAAACAGATGAAATTACTATTACTCAAACAAGTGCACGGCTTTCCAATGATAAAGGCCTCCATGCTCTATGTCAAGCACTTTAATCATCTGAATTCGTAAGAATTTCAAATTGTGAAATTGCCAAAGATGCATGGAAAATTCTAGAAACAACATATGAAGCCATGAAACTAGTTAAATCTGCAAAGCTTCAAATGTTGATTTCTAAATTTGAAGAAATTAAGATGCTCGAAGAAGGGACCTTTGGAGAGTTTTACACCATGATTAGAGACCTAAGGATCTCGATGGTGAGTCTTGGGAAGTCAATCTCGGATGTAAAACTCACCCGAAAGATACTAAGATCTTTGTGTGAGCGTTTCAGGATTAAGGTGACCGCCATAGAAGAAAGCAAAGGTCTGGAGGAGATGAAGATTGAAGAGCTGGTAGGATCTCTTCAAACATATGAATATTCCTTACCTCCGGTCAGAAAGGCAAAGACCATTACCCTCAAGGCATCCAAGGCATCTAAGAAGTAAACCAGAGTCTCATCTGACGAAGACTCTGATATTGATGAAGATGCAGTGGCAATGTTAGCCAAGAACTTCGAGCGTTTTCATGAAGAATAATAAGTTCAAGAAGAAGTTCTCTGATAGACTAAAGAAGGCTCCCCACACAGTTGAGCCAAAAGAAGCAAAGAAGAAGCATCCAAGTCCCCAATGCTTTGAATGTTTAAGCTTCGGGTACAGCAAGACTGAATGTGCAAATTTGAAGAAACTAAATGGGCCTTTAATGCTACTTTTAGCGATGAGTGTGAGAAGGAAGAAGAAACTCCTGAGGAAGAAAAGTTTCTTTCCTTCGTGGCCCCATATGAAGAAAAAGAGGATTCTCAGTCCTACTACTCTGAGAATAGTGATGAAGAAGATATGCAGACGGCCTATCAGCTTCAATATGTAGAGTTCTTAAAACTGAGGGAGAAGTACAAACAACAAGTGCTAGAGCTAAACACCCTAAGGACTAAGAAGACCACTATGCTGATAAAGATCAATGATTTGGAAGAGAGGCTTTTGGAGACACAGTTGCAACTAGAGAAATTCTTTGACGAGAAGCTAGTTGATGTGGTTGTTTTGTGTACAAAAATATCAATAATAAAATTACCACTCGCAATGGTACGAATCCTTATAGGATAGGGCTATATTGAGGGTGTCAAACCTCAAGGACTATATAGGAATTGCTATCAAGTTTTTCAAGATTAAATATAACTTAATTAAAAGATGTTTGATTTGGATTTTAACTAAGTTAAATGCATAAAAGTAAAAGACATAAAAATAAAGAGAGTTGTGATGAGAGAAAGAATAGGGGATTGATTTCACCACTCACCGCATAACAATGGTCAATCATAAATTAACAAGAGAAATTCATACTATGCATGATATAGGGCTCGTCTCACTCGAGTAGTCAAGAAATAACCTCTAAAGAATAAGTATAATCCATCTTTGGTTGGTACGGACCATCCACCTAACCACTAAGATAGACTACGACCCATCTTTCCTAGGTATCGATTAGCTATGTCTTTAATAAGATACACACAATCAATCGAATAGTATAACCCATCTTTGGTTGGTACGAAGAGTCTACCTAAATTACACTAAACTAGGGTGTAGTACAATCCGTCTTCCCTAGGCATGGCCTATCTAACCATCTTGATCATATGTCAATTAAAACCGTTGTATAACAATCATTCACATAATTACAAAAAATATGAAGGATTGAGTTCAATCAATATAAAAGACTTTCTAAGACAAGATAAGAAATTCATAATGATTGAATTAAATATTAAGATCAATTCTCATAGTTATACAACCATCATGCATATAGAAAATACCAAATTAAAATACAATTAAACCATTGTTACTTGGAAATGGCTACATCAACACCCTATTAGGAATTTAGCCGCTCATCGTGGTGCTAGGATGGCCTCCTGCCATGTTCTTCTCCTCTTCAATTTGCCAAGCCTCCAAGAAGAATTTTCTGTCTAAAGCTAAGCACAAGCACAAGCACAAGCACCAGCACCCCTTTTCTTGAAGCTTAAGGGTCTATTTACAAGGAGCACACAAGTCCTAGAAGCCCTTGGAATCCCAAGAAAATCGTCTCTTGAGTCTTCTTAGTCCAAGTAAAAGATTGAAACTTCAATCTAAGTAGGAAAAGGATTCCAAATTCGTCCAGAATTGTGGTCTATTAATGGGGACGATTTTGGCATAGTAAAAGTCCGAATTGGGAAAAAGTTATTTCTGACATATTTATTTCATCTTTTATTATCTTTCCAACGCCACCAATTTCATTGCAATCTAATATCTGACGCAAAAGTTATGATCCAAACACTAAGATATGTGCAGAATCTAAATTTGAATCCAATCCAATTTGGACTCTTATTGGAGAAATTCCAATTTAATCATTCTCTTGATTTGATTAAACTTAACCACATCGTAGAAGTCTTCTATTATGATTGGTTAAGGTTACCAATATCGTCTAGGTCTTGTCAAAGTGTGCTTTAAGCCCAAAATCAATGAAATTAAATGTATCTTTATTTAAAACCTGAAAACATTAAAACAACACAAAATCAAACAAATAACAATGCTAAGGAATTAACATATGCAAGTTAAGAGGCTTGAATGTGCAACATTCAACACTTATCACTGGTTCACATGCTCTCCATTCAGGAGTGCCCAACCAACAAGACCGGACTCTAGTATGTTCCTCTTTCTACTTCTGATACTCCTTTTACTTCCCAAACTATTTTTGTGAAGCCAGTTATTCTCAAATCTCCACCCTCATGTGTGGATAAGGGAAAAACTGTTATGAAAGGAGAAGTTTCAATTATTCCTTAGTCTCAGGCCAAGCCTCCTATCAGATTAAAGCCTCCTATATGCCATCATTGTGGTGAGCTCAGACACATGAGACCGAAGTGCCCACATCGGACTGAAGTGCCCACATCGGCAAGCTCAGAGGAAGAAAAATTGGCAGGCTCTTAAAACTCTCATGTGTCACCAATGTGGAGTTAACATTCATGTCCGACCTAGGGGTCCTCCACCTCAAGAGAAGCCATCCAGGCGTCATAGACCTCCTCCCAGAAATCCTATTCCAAGGTACCAGTAGCAGCAAAAGCCTACTCTAGCAAAGAAGACTTGGGTCCCCAAGAAGCCTTATGTGGAGAAACAAAAGACTGTAGAAAGGGAAATCTTCTATGAAGGAACACCTTTTTTTAGTTCTTTCATGCGAGATCAGGTCAAATATCTAGAGCTGTAGCTAGCTAAGGGAGGACAGGACAAGGAAGAGGACACCCACTCCCCGAGGGGGAACGGACCTACCTAGTAGTTGAGGTCACACATGCCTAGGATTTTGGTTCCTAAATCCTAGAGCATGACAGGTACATGTGCATTGCATCTTTATATCATCTTATCTTAGGATTTTGGTTCCTAAATCCTAGAGCATGACAGGTACATGTGCATTGCATCTTTATATCATCTTATCTTATGCTTTGCATGTTGTTGTTGAACCATCTTTTCTATCCTGCGTCTTCTCAAAGAAAATCTTACTGCTGCACAATCCCGTATGAAGCATCAAGCTGATAAACATCGAAGTGAACGAGAATTTAAAATTGATGATTGGGTTTTTCTCCGTCTATAGCCTTATCGCCAACTCTCTATTCAGGTGCGATCTTCCATGAAGCTCTTGCCACGTTTTTTTGGGCCGTATAAAGAATTGCAACGCATTGGTCCTGTCACCTACCGCCTCGACCTTCCATCTCACTCCAAGATCCATCCAGTTTTCCATGTTTCATGTCTGAAAAAGAAATTGGGCGAGCAAGTCCTTCCCCAACAGCACTTGCCAGATATTACCTCTACCGGCAAAGTACGCATTCAACCAGCTGCCATTCTGGATCGCCGGCTTTTCAAACACCATAATCAAGATGCCGTCGAAGTTCTCATTCGATGGGCCCACATTCCCCCCGAAGATGCCACATGGGAACCCTACGAAACAATCAAGGAACGGTTTCCTGACTTCCTTGATACTCAACCTTGAGGACAAGGTTGGCTTTAAGGGTGGGGGAATGATAGGATTCTCATTTCTCGAACCTTCCCCTTTGTTGAGTCCCTATGTTTGTTTAGTCCCTATGCCTTGAACCTTTCCCTTTAGTGAGTCCCTATGCTTTGATAGTTTAATTTCTGCAAGATACAATGTTTTTCATTAATTGTTTTCTACAAATTACAATGTTTCATTAAACTCAATTCAGCCTGTTTTTTCCCTATATAAAGATGTAGATGCCGTATGGCAAGGGCATGAAAAGAAAACTATATTTGCTTGAAGCAAACATTGGAGGCCATATCCCCTCGAAGTGATCTCTCCTTTCTCTTTTTCTCCTATTTCTTTAATTTCTTTTTATAAGAATCCTTTGGATCCCATCTCTTGTTTGTCTTGAGATATTTCTGCAGGTATTAAATAGTGTTAGAGAAATAATCAGCTCCAAAGACACGTGGGCCGAGCCCATCGGGTCGGCCCAGCAAGATCAGACCCAATTTACAAGACCATTCGTTATCTCCAAAAAGACGTATATCCCGAGTATATCAAGATAGACTTTTATCCCATCAAATATGGGATAAGATACCTAATAGTATGACATCAGCTGAAGAGCTAGTGTTCTATCCAGTTTGAACTCTACTACCCAATTCAAATTCTATGAAGATAAGATTAAAGATTATGTGATCTAGGACTCAGACTCCTAATCAAATTATGCTCCAAGTATTCTAGCAGTTTTATAACTGTGAACAGTGAGCCTATAAATAAGACTACTACGCCAGGTATTTTAAACACAGGCAGATTCTCTGAGCTCTGAGATTATTGATACTCTCCAGAAAATAAATAGTTTGAACTGACTTAGGCATCGGAGTGGGGGTATGGTCGGCACCCTCATGAGCCGACGAGCTGTTTATTATTTTACAGATTATGAGGAGAGCAAATATCAAGGAAGGCAACGAATCACAAGGCAACACGTCACCGTACCGGAAACTGTACCAACAGTTTGGCGTCGTCTGTGGGAACCGACGAAGTTCTCTCAAAAATAAATCCGCAACGGTGACGGTGCAATCAAATCAAGTTTGAAATCTCAGATCGGAATCTAATCACACCAAATCGGTGTTGACAATATACTAGATCTACGCTCAGAGTTACAAGTTCAGTGATTTGCTCGGTGATGATGGATCCGGCTTATTTCTAAAACAACAAAAAGTACAAAATCCACAAAGATCTCAAACAAGAGTCAAATTTGGATCAACCTTGTGGAAAACAGCCCAAAAAGAACCTACGGGTATGTCTTTTAATTTAAAGGAAGAAAAAACAAGTCAAAAAGAAAAAAGTGGATATGGTTGAAATTTGAAGTTGGCTTTTCGATACAAGCCTATGATGTTTCTGTAGAAAAATAGAAAAAATAAAATAAAATAAAAGGAGTATCTATGGAGGTTAGTATACTTCGAGGAGTTTTATCTCGAGGTGGCAACTCTCCAAAAAGTTAGATCCGAGGGCATTTCTACTGAGGAGAAAAGTTAGATCCGAGGTGTTTTACCGAGGAGGAAAGTTAGATCCGAGGGTGTTCTACCGAGTACAAAGTTAGATCCGAGATGTTTTACCAAGGTCAAAAGTTAGATCTGAGGGTGTTCTACCAAGGACAAAAGTTAGACCCGAGGGTGTTCTACCGAGGTGAAAAGTATGTACCGAGATGACACATACCGAGAGTATTATTCCGAGGGTACTATCCCGAGGAGACTATGCCCGAGCTCCTAGTTCCAAATGGCACACTCCGAGGACCCCTCTAGATTTGCCATCCTCCGAAGGGAACTGTCACGTGTCGAGGGACCAATCCGATCCGAGGGTCTAGTTTGAGGAACTCTCCTATAGAGCCCCATATCGAGTGGCATGAAGGATAAGGAACTCCAAGTAAGACGGTTCATCTTCATCGAATTCATCCGAGGGTGTTCTACCGAGTACAAAAGTTAGATCCGAGGAGTTTTACCAAGGAGGAAAGTTAGATCCGAGAGTGTTCTACCGAGGAGAAAACTTAGATCCGAGGGTGTTCAACCGAGGAGAAAAGTTAGATCCAAGGGTGTTCTACTGAGTACAAAAGTTAGATCCAAGGGTGTTCTACCGAGGAGAAAAGTTAGATCCGAAGGTGTTCTACCGAGTACAAAAGTTAGATCCGAGAGTGTTTTACCGAGGACAAAAGATAGATCTGAGAGTGTTTTACCGAGGTCAAAAGTTAGATCCAAGGGTGTTCTACCAAGGACAAAAGTTAGACCCGAAGGTGTTCTACCGAGCCGAAAAGTATGTACAGAGATGACACATACCGAGAGTATTATTCCAAGGGTACTATCCCGAGGAGACTATGCCCGAGCTCCTAGTTCCAAATGGCACACTCCGAGGACCCCTCCAGATTTGCCATCCTCCGAAGGGCACAGTCACGTGTCAAGGGACCAATCCGAACCGAGGGTCCAGTTTGAGGAACTCTCCCATAGAGCCCCATATCGAGTGGCATGCAAGATAAGGAACTCCAAGTAAGACGGTTCATCTTCATCGAATTCATCCGAGGGTGTTCTACCGAGTACAAAAGTTAGATCCGAGGAGTTTTACCAAGGAGAAAAGTTAGATCCGAGGGTGTTCAACCGAGGAGAAAAGTTAGATCCAAGGGTGTTCTACTGAGTACAAAAGTTAGATCCGAGGGTGTTCTACCGAGGAGAAAAGTTAGATCCGAAGGTGTTCTACCGAGTACAAAAGTTAGATCTGAGGAGTTTTACCAAGGAGGAAAGTTAGATCCGAGGGTGTTCTACCGAGGAGAAAAGTTAGATCCGAGGGTGTTCAATCGAGGAGAAAAGTTAGATCCAAGGGTGTTCTACTGAGTACAAAAGTTAGATCCGAGGGTGTTCTACCGAGGAGAAAAGTTAGATCCGAAGGTGTTCTACCGAGTACAAAAGTTAGATCCGAGAGTGTTTTACCAAGGACAAAAGATAGATCCGAGAGTGTTTTACCGAGGTCAAAAGTTAGATCCGAGGGTGTTCTACCAAGGATAAAAGTTAGACCCGAGGGTGTTCTACCGAGGCGAAAAGTATGTACTGAGATGACACATACCGAGAGTATTATTCCGAGGGTACTATCCCGAGGAGACTATGCCCGAGCTCCTAGTTCCAAATGGCACACTCCGAGGACCCCTCCAGATTTGCCATCCTCCAAAGGGCATAGTCACGTGTCAAGGGACCAATCCGAACCAAGGGTCCAGTTTGAGGAACTCTCCCATAGAGCCCCATATCGAGTGGCATGCAAGATAAGGAACTCCAAGTAAGACAGTTCATCTTCATCGAATTCACCAGATAAGTTCATACTCTTCTTTTACAAACATGATTTATGTTAAAGTAAGGATAAATGTTGATTCTTGTTTTATCAACCAGAAAAATATATGTACGCATGCACTTGAACGCTTTGCTGAAAATATATATATTTTGATAAAATAGAACTCTTGTGCTATTGCAATAATTCATGTTTGATGATTCCTGATGGAAAGCTCATAAAGTTTTTATTGGGAGTTAACCCACAGAAATTGCCTCTTTATCACGGATCTTTTGTTGAAAATTTGGATTGTTGTATTAAGCAAAATAGACTATGTGCCGAGACCTCACTCCTGTCGTGAGTGCAAGGATCATAAAATCATCCCGACAGATGACAAAAGAATATAGTGCCACTGTGCATTCTGTTCTTTGAATTTAGTATATGCAGTACTCTGTTAACCCTTTTCGCAGAAAAGATATGGGGAGACAACCCCTACAACAAATCATACAAGGAAAGTGAAAATTGAAATTGACTTCTAAAAATAAAGTGTGTGCAACAAGTGTCAATAAAAATTAAGCACAGCGGAAAGTAAAAGACACACAGATTTTTGTTGATGAAGTGGAAACTCAATCAAGAGAAAAACCACTCCGGGGCAGCCAAACCCAGGAATTCTACTATTCAGAAGACGAAGCTAGATACAAGATAGTAACACTCACATGTACCGATGCAGTGGTCGTACCTTGCTCTCTGATGTGTAACCCAACACCAACGCTTCCCAACCAGGTCTCTTACCTGAAGGGGTCTTCAATGGAATTCCTTACCTTAGAGCCGACCTCTAAGATAGACTTCAGTTGTAACGCAGCACACTTGAAACGGCTTCAGAGGGATTTTGAACTTCTCTGAGCTCTTGTGGAATTCAATACCGAATTCTTGCAGTTCTCAATGCCCAGGGGCCTCTATTTATAGGCTGAGGTGCAGAATGGGTGACTGCTGTAATATGTACGGACGCCGTCCGGACGGTGAACTTGAGCCGTCCGGATGGACAACTGTGTGACAAGATTTTCTGAAAATTTCGCTGAAAATCTTTCCTGTTTAAGAGCCAAGTCCGGACGGTGAGACACTGATGTCCGGACGGTCGCACGTCCGCTGCAAGTAATTTCCATATAAGGCTTAGCGCGTCCGGACCAAGGGGGATGAATGTCCGGACGACAATTCTTCAACACGCAATTTCCATATCTGCTATGCGTGCGTTCGGACCAAGAGAGGCAGACGTCCTGACGGTTGAAGTCGAATCGGCAATTTCCTTAACTGATGAGCGCGCGTCCGAACCAATGTTGACTAATGTCTGGACGGTGACATTTGAATTGCGATTCTTGCCTTATTTATGATCGCGTCCGGATGGGAAACCACATCGTCCAGATGGTTGAAGTCGATCTTCCCATATACTGAACTTGGAAAGAATCTGAAGCTGATCGATCACTGATGGACGTCTAGACGGGCTGCTAAGAGGTCCGGAAGGATGCAAGCTGGAGCAGAAGCTTCTCAACACAGTGTAGGAACCGGACGGAAAAGATACGTCGTCCGGACGGATGATGCTGGTCTGTCTGGCGTCCGGTCGTGATGAACATGTCGTCCGAACGGATGGAACAGTGGACAGATGGGCGTCCGGACGGGATGACACGTCGTCCGGACGGCTGACAGGGAATCTGAAATCTTCTATCCTTTTCGCAGTGCAGAGTCTTCTGAAAATGCTCTGACAAGTGGAATCCCTTTTTACAGCATCTTTACACATAAGTGATTTTGTCCAAACACAGAATGAGGCCAAAATACTAACAGAAAGTCTCTCGGTTAGCCCAACACTGAGAGCCAGGGAGACAACCCTGCAGAGAAAACAAAGAAAGTCTCTCAATTACTCCAACATCGAGAGCAAGGAAGAATAGACTGTCCCCAGGTATTGATTGATCTCTGCTAAGAATAAAGCAACAGTCCGGAACAGAGTAAAAGCACTTCTTCATCAAACTTCTCCAAAGATGATCAAGCTACATCAACATCCACCCAACTCCTCCCCTCGAACGACTCGAAAGAGTTATGGTGGGGATGCTCAGGGAAGAATCCGCCCGAATCCTTTCCTTGGACAACCCGAAAGGGTCATGGAAAGGATGCAAAGGGAAGAAACCCCTCGGTTGGGGGTTTCCGAATGGATGAGGATTAGAATCCGCCCGATACCTTTCCTTGGACAACCCAAAAGGGTCATGGAAAGGATATAAAGGGAAGAAACCCCTCGGTTGGGGGTTTCCGAAGGGATAAGGCTAAGGATATCCAGAAAAAAATCCGCCCAAATCCTTTCCTCGAACAACCAGAAAGGGTCATGGAAAGGATACAAAGGGAAAAAACCTCCCGGTTGGGGGTTTCCGAAGGGATAAGGTTAAGGATATCCTGATAAGAATCTGCCCAACTCCTTTCTTCGAACAACCTGAAGGGGTCATGGAAAGGATTCAATGGGAAGAAACCCCTCGGTTGGGGGTTTCCGAAGGGATAAGGTTAAGAATTGGCCCGAGTCCATTCCTCGGATGACCCGAAAGGGTTATGGAAAGGATACTAAGGCGAGATTGGAGGTTTTCAAAGGATAAGGATAAGGATAATCTAAGGCTTCATCACCACAAGATATGGCTCCTCAAAGATCGAGATAAAGGTAAAATTCACCAAAGCTGATTCAAGCTCTCGGGCAGAAATCTCGCAAGAAGAGGCTCAAACTTAAGAGGGATACCTAGGTACCTGACTATCTGCCTCGAACGACTTAGCCCGCGGTCGCAGACTAAAGTTATGGGGGGTAGCTCAACAAAGTTAAAGCTTCTACAAAAGGGAAAAATCACCAAAGCTGCACCAAGCTCTCAAAAGCTCAGGAAGGTAAAGCTTTAGAAAGGTAAACAGGAAGGTAAAGCTTTAGAATGATAAAGCTTCAGGAAAGATCCAGGAAGATAAAGATTCAGGAAGATAAAGCTTCAGGATGACAAAGACTCAGGAAGGCAAAGATTCAAGAAGGTAAAGCTTCAGGAAGATAAAGCTTCAGAAAGGTAAAGCTTCAGAATGATAAAGCTTCAGGAAGATAAAGCTTCAGGAAGATAAAGCTTCAGGAAGGTAAAGCTTCAAAAAGATAAAGCTTCAGAAAGGTAAAGCTTCAGAATGATAAAGCTTCAGAAAAGATCCAGGAAGATAAAGATTCAGGAAGATAAAGCTTTAGGATGACAAAGACTCAGGAAGGCAAAGATTTAGGAAGAAAAAGCTTCAGTATGATAGAGCTTCAGGAAAGATTCAGAATGATAAAGCTTCAGGAAAGATCTAGAAAGATAAAGATTCAGGAAGATAAAGCTTCAGGATGACAAAGACTCAGAAAGGCAAAGATTCAGGGAGGTAAAGATTCAGAATGATAAAGCTTCAGGAAAAATCTAGAACGATAAAGATTCAGGAAGATAAAGCTTTAGGATGACAAAGACTCAGAAAGGCAAAGATTTAGGAAGGTAAAGCTTCAGGAAGAAAAAGCTTCAGTATGACCTTCAGGAAAGATTCAGGAAGATAAAGCTTCAGGAAGATAAAGATTCAGGAAGGTAAAGCTTCAGGAAGAAAAAGCTTTAGTATGACAGAGCTTCAGGAAAGATTAAGAATGATAAAGCTTAAGGAAAGATCCAGGAAGATAAAGATTCATGAAGATAAAGCTTCAGGATGACAAAGACTCAGAAAGGCAAAGATTCAGGAAGGTAAAGCTTCAATATGACAGAGCTTCAGGAAAGATTCAGGAAGAGAAAGCTTCATAAAGGTAAAGCTTTAGAAAGATAAAGCTTCAGAAAGGTAAAGCTTCAGATTGATAAAGCTTCAGGATGATAAAGTTCAGGAAGGGAAAGATTCAGGAAAATAAAGCTTCAGAAAGGTAAAGCTTCAGGAAGATAAAGCTTCAGAAAGGTAAAGCTTCAGAAATATAAAGTTTCATGAAGATAAAGTTTCAGGAAGACAAAGCTTCAGGATGACAAAGCTTCAAGTTGACAAAGCTTCAGGAAGCATCGTCCAGGATACCAAGATGACCTGACTATCCGCCTCGAATGACTTGGCCCGCGGTCGCGGACTAAAGTTATGGGGGGTAGCTCAACAAAGTTAAAGCTTCTACAAAGGAAAAATCACCGAAGCTGAACCAAGCTCTCGGATCAAGATCTCTCAGGAGCAGCTTGGACAAAGATACGGGGAGACAACCCCTACAACAAACCTTACGGGGAGACAACCCCTATAACAAATCATACAGGGATACCACCTCTACAAAAAATAACCAAGTAAGTTCATCGATTCTAAAAAGATTTTTCTCTCCTAGTCACGGAGGTCAAAACAAAAGATTTTTCCCTCCTAGTCACGGAGGTCAAAACAAAAGATTTTTCCATCCTAGTCCCAGAGGTCGAAACAAAGATTTTTCCTTCCTCGGCTCGAAGGTTAAGAAAAAGATTTTTCCCTCCTAGTCTTGGAGGTCGAAATAAATATTTTTTCCTCCTAGGCACGGAGATCAAAACAAAATATTTTTCCCTCCTAGTCCCAGAGGTCGAAACAAAAAGACTTTTGAAACAAAAGATTTTTCCCTCATAGTCACGAAGGCCAAAACCAAAAATATTTTCCTCCTAGTTTCGGAGGTTGAACAAAAGATTTTTCCTATCCTCCTCGTAGTTAACTTACGCAAACCGATTGTTTGTTCAAGTTATTAGAGGATAAGTCAGAATTGATTTATTATGGAAAGTTTTTCCATAACAAAGATTTCAAACATTACAAAGTTCAAAAATAAAGGTATTCACAGGTGAGACCAAGCTACATGGTGTTCAGATTAGAAGATTCGGTACGCTAAGCACAAAACCTCAGGCCACCAGAAGCCCCTAGCCGTTGTAAGTCTCGGACAACCAAAGCCTCAGCGCCAGTCTGAGCCTCAAAAGCAGCCAACAGAGATTTTTGTGGAAGCGGTCTGCGAAGCACTACCAGAGAAGAAGCTTCGGAGTGACATTGTTGTGCAAATTTTAATACTCTCGCAAGTGCACGAATCGTTTGCAATATAGCGTTATGCAAGTGCGAGGTCGATCCCACAGGGAATTGTGTTGCGAAAATTAATCTCTATTCAAACTAATCCTATTTTAACCTAGTTCCAAATTTAGGGGTTTTTTTAACAAAAGAAAACATAAACAAAAATAATAAAAATAAAGGGGTCTAGGGTTTTGGAATCCACACCCACCAAATCATAGCAACCTAATCTCATGCTCATCTACACCATTTTGAGGTTTTCAAATGCAAATCTTAGTTATGTTCTACTTTTGCTTCAAAAATAGTTTAAATCATTCAATGAATCCATTCTTCCACAAATCACAAAAGATATCTAGTTTCAACTAAATCATCAAATGTATCCATAGGATGAAACACAATGAATATCCAACATACATGAAAACTCAAGCCATCAATTTAATGAAACTATATCAAATCATCACTTGTATCCGGAAATCACAAGAGATAGCCAAAAATAATCTCAAAAACCGAAATAGAACAATGAGAAATCAAGCCCATAAACTCAAATAGCATAAACAAGTATGAAACTCAGTTTCTATTCACTGGTGAGGTTTCATCCTCAACCCTAGATGAAAGTATTAGCTAGACATGAACAAAGAAAGCATAAATAAACTACAAGAATGCATTAAAAATGAATAAACTTGCAAAAGATTGAAGTTCTAGGTCAAAAACGACCTACAAACCCTAAAATACAGTGAAATCAACCCCTAGGGCACTCCTAAGCGGCCTCTTCTTCGGACAAAAGAGAAAAGAATGGTATTTATAGAGTTAGCTAGGGTTTCTGAAATTCCAGCTCCACATAAATTCGATCGATCGATTTTAAAATCGATCGACCTACTTAATATTCGATCGATCTACTTTTTCAGCACTTCCAAAAATCCAGCTTTTCTATGTATTTTTGTCTTGAAAATTGTCATTTTTCTCTTATTGCCCTGCAAAACGCAAAAACACTAAAACTAACCAAAACATGAGAAAGTAACAAAGCTAAAGGTTTAACTAATGTAAATTAAGGGGTCCAAATATACACTTTTTGGCACTCATCAAATACCCCTAAACTTACATTTTGCTAGTCCCTTAGCAAAACAAAATGAAAAACAAAATCAAAGTATGAAACATAAGTCCTCTTTCGTGAGAAAAACGATTGCATTTAGCATATGCAACAAGCCTTTTAAACCCCTAGGACTCCCTAGTGGACGAGTGAAGTCTCGTGAGGGTTTGCCAGAAATGATACCCACAAACATTGAAACACTATGTTGTCAACAAGAAAGAATTTTCACACAAACCACGATTCATACGTCATTGGCATGCTGAAAAAGACAGACCCCATCATAAACATCAACAGGGGATCCAACATCAAATCAGTCATAAATGGACAATTAAGACATCACATTTTCTCAAAAGTGTAGAGTGAAATCAACATGCAATTATGAGGTTTCATTTTAATCTCAAGATAAGTACTTCAAAAATCATTAGAATCCCTATCAAATAAAACAACCAAGGCAAGATATGCAAATTATTATTATTATTATTATTTGCATATATTTTTATTGTTGTTGTTTTTTTTTTTTTTTTTTTTTTTTGTGTAGGCTGTGCAATGTTCGGCTCCCTTAAGCTTTCTAATTGACCCATGTAACGAGTGTTGGGCCAGTGGCTCCCGAACCAGATGGTCTTAGGGCACTAGATGTAGAGACATCCCTAAGGGCTTAATTACTCAAGTCAAAAAGGCTACGAAGTCAAACTAGCCATACAATTAACCAAATTGAAATTCTCACCCTTTGACGCGAACACTCAATGCTTAGTGAGGCAAGAGGCCCGGTTACTCAGTGAAAAACTCAAAACGATCTTTTTTTTTTCTTTTATATATATATATATATATATATATAAATATCTTGCAAGCCAAGGTTATTTATCAATAAGTCATCCAACAATTCTCAAAATACACAATTAAGCACAAATTTATACCCCACAGATTACATGTTAATGTGCTCGTGATAATTCAACTCAAACAAGTGAAGTCTCACTAGCCCAAAAATAAGTCAAAATACTCAGATTCCTAATGACATGATGTGTTCAAAACTTTAAGCAAGCCGATGAAATGCAAACCACAGCTATGGCTTACCTCAAACTTGACAACAAATTTTTTTTTTTTTTTTTTTTTAGAACAAAAAGACAACTAAAAATAACTAAACAAACAGAAAAAATAAATAAACAAACAAACAGACAAGTGTTTTTCCATACCCCCAAACTTGAATTACACATTTTCCTCAATATGTAGTGTAGAAATACATTACCAGAAGTAAGAAAAAATCAAGGTGTGAAAAAGGTCAAGGCGTCCCCCAAACTTAAACACCAAAACACCTGTCAACAAAAACTAACAGCAATATTTTCTCACAAGAACCACACATCAAAAGGTTAATTGCTGTCAGAAATAAAAGTAAAATGAAAAGAAATAGAAATAAAATGAAAGAAATCAACTGTACAAAAAGGTAAAAGAAAATTTAAAAGCGCATTCCCCGATCATGTGGATGTCCAACCAATCCCTTCCACCCTTTATTCTTTAAAATTTGATATTCCTTGGGTGGAATGTTTCGCCATCTTATGTAGCCCACTTGCTTGCTTCTAAGGATCTTCTTAGGACGATGTTTCCTAGATTTGCGCGGTTGTGTCCATAGATCCTTGACAGTTTTGGCATAAGATGGCTCTTTGAGACATTGAAGAATTGAAGCTTGGGGCTCATGAAATGTCTCAAGAGGGATGGTGATGAAAGAATGAGCTTCAGTACTCATTTTCTTGCCGTTGGACGACTTTGGATTTGACGGGGGCGCGGCTTGCTCCAGGTTCTCCTCTTTTTCTTCCTCTTGGTTGCTATCCACAATTTCCTCACTCTCAAACATGATGATGGCGGGGACATGCTCATGATAAGAATTGTTGAAATCATCCTCATCAATCATGTAGTGCCCTGTAGCCATTAGCAGACTTTGAAACTCTTCTTCCTCTCTTCTTGTGACTTCAGCAACCAGATATTCAAACTGTCCTTCTATCCTGGTAATCACCTGAGTGTTTTCCATAACAGCATTCTTCACGTCACTAATAGCTTGGAATGTGAGCTCCATGAAGACCTTGAGAGTGTCTTCCAAAGTGGACTGTGAGGAAGAAGCTGGATAATTGTAGGACGAAGGATGGGAAGATTGGCTATCGAATTGCAAATAATCAGGATGGTGCAATTCTTGAAATTGGGGAGCACAATTTCCCATGGCTTGAGCTTGCCACGAGAAATCAGGATGATTGCTCCAGTCCGGGTTGTAAAAATTGGGATTTGCATCAAATCCCGGACTAGAGAAATTGGGGTTCATTTGCTCATAAGAAAGATTGCAGAATTGTCCCCAGGAGGGACAACTACTAGCACTATGATAAGGATCAGAGCAATATGAACATGGTTCATGTGGGTTGAAACTGTAAGTGTAGTTGGTTGGAGCAAGTGTCCTACCACTAGGTGAAGCATGTTGTGCAAAAGAATCACAATAATTATCAAAGTAAAAACTCATGTTTCACTTACACCATATAGCAAGAAAATATCCCACCAAAGATATGAACCAATATATATATATATATATATAAATTAATAAAAAAAAAACAAACAATAAAATAATATAAAATAGAAACAGAATATTAACAAAATAAACTAAAAATAACTGATTTTTTTTTTTTTTTTCCGGTTTTCTGCTGCTTAGAAAATTCGCACAATCGAAGTAGTTGGTTGGATCAATTCGATCGATGGATTTTTGATCGATCGATCGACTTCGCAGGGCACTCAAAAAGTGCAGAAACATCAGAAACAGAACCGGGAACACAAATTTATTTATTTATTTATTTTGAACGAAAACAGAAACAAAACAACAAATATATGAAAGAAAAATCTATCTAAACTAGTAGAAAAAAAAAATCAATTCAAACAAAAATTAATTTCCACAAACAAAACAATTCCCCGGCAACGGCGCCAAAAACTTGTTGTGCAAATTTTAATACTCTCGCAAGTGCACGAATTGTTTGCAATATAGCGTTATGCAAGTGCGAGGTCGATCCCACAGGGAATTGTGTTACGAAAATTAATCTCTATTCAAACTAATCCTATTTTAACTTAGTTCCAAATTTAGGGGTTTTTTTAACAAAAGAAAACATAAACAAAAATAATGAAAGTAAAGGGGTCTAGGGTTTTGGAATCCACACCCACCAAATCATAGCAACCTAATCTCATGCTCATCTACACCATTTTGAGGTTTTCAAATGCAAATCTTAGGTATGTTCAACTTTTGCTTCAAAAATAGTTTAAATCATTTAATGAATCCATTCTTCCACAAATCACAAAAGATATCTAGTTTCAACTAAATCATCAAATGTATCCATAGAATGAAACACAATGAATATCCAACATTCATGAAAACCCAAGCCATCAATTTAATGAAACTATATCAAATCATCACTTGTATCCGAAAATCACAAGAGATATCCAAAAATAATCTCAAAAACCGAAATAGAACAATGAGAAATCAAGCCCATAAACTCAAATAGCATAAACAAGCATGAAACTCAGTTTCTATTCACTGGTGAGGTTTCATCCTCAACCCTAGATGAAAGTATTAGCTAGACATGAACAAAGAAAGCATAAATAAACTACAAGAATGCATTAAAAACGAATAAACTTACAAAAGATTGAAGTTCTAGGTCAAAATCGACCCAAAAACCCTACGATATAGTGAAATCGGCCCCTAGGGCACTCCTAAGCGACCTCATCTTTGGACAAAAGAGAAAAGAATGGTATTTATAGAGTTAGCTGGGGTTTCTGAAATTCCAGCTCCGCATAAATTCGATCGATCAATTTTAAAATCGATCGATCTACTTAATATTCGATCGATCTACTTTTCGATCGATTGAATTAATATTCGATCGATTACTTTTTCAGCACTTCCGAAAATCCAGCTTTTCTATGTATTTTTGCCTTGAAAATTGTCATTTTTCTCTTATTGCTCTGCAAAATGCAAAAACACTAAAACTAACCAAAACATCATAAAGTAACAAAGCTAAAGGTTTAATTAATGTAAATTAAGGGGGTCCAAATATGTACTTTTTGGCACTCATCAGGCATGTCACCACGATCTTGGTGAAATTAACTACATCAGTCTGATCCATCTCCTATCAAGAGTAGGAGATAATCTTCACAAATTTGGCCCGACCGACAATATTATGTAGAGGCACTTATGAAGAAGATATCTATGGGGAGTTGCTATTAGTACTCTGACAGATCACAAGTGTCCAAGAATTGAATTGGCATCCATCAGGTCAGACGTCACTCCAATCCAGAGATTCGAGGCATTATTCGTCATAATTACTTTGAAAGAGGCGGCAATTGTCAGATACAGATTATGGAAGATCCAGATTCAGAAATTGAGGTACTAAATTCTCTTACATTCTAAATTCAAATAAGAGAATTGGGGGGTAACTGTTGGAGAAATAATCAGCTCCATAGACACGTGGGCCGAGCCCATTGGGTCGGCCCAACAAGATCAGACCCAATTTACAAGACCATTCTTTATCTCCAAAAAGACGTATATCCCGAGTATATCAAGATAGAATTTTATCCCATCAAATATGGGATAAGGTACCTAATAGTATGACATCAGCTAAAGAGGTAGTGTCCTATCCAGTTTGAACTCTACTACCCAATTCAAATTCTATGAAGATAAGATTAAAGACTATGTGATCTAGGACTCAGACTCCTAATCAAATTATGCTCCAAGTATTCTAGCAGTTTTATAACTGTGAACTGTGAGCCTATAAATAAGACTACTACGCCAGGTATTTTAAACACAAGTAGATTCTCTAAGCTCTGAGATTATTGATACTCTCCAGAAAATAAATAGTTTGAACTGACTTAGGCATCGGAGTGGGGGTATGGTCGGCACCCCCACGAGCCGACGAGCCGTTTATTATTTTGCAGATTACGAGGAGAGCGAATATCAAGGAAGGCAACGAATCACAAGGTAGCACGTCACCGTACCGGAAACTGTACCAACAAATAGGGATGATAGAAAAAGCACGTTGGGCGGCTGCTTTTCTATCTTGGTATAGCCAAACCTCTCACCCTGAGTTCAGGTTTGCCCTTACCTTACATGCTTGGACTAGATATTTTTATTTTCCTATGTAGCATGTTTTTGTTGTTTTTCTGCCTTTTTTTTTCAACAAAAAAGAGGGAGGGGGGGGGGGGGGGGGGGTGGGAGAAAGATGCAGATTTTTAATTAGCTTTTTAGATATCTTATGTATTTTTATCTTGTCCTTCATGGTGCAAGTAAAATTTTATCTTGTCCTTCATGGTACAAGTAGAATTATTAGGTGCTGCATCTTAGGGGGAGTGTATCAGATGCGGGTGGCTAAGCCCTAGTAAATAATAAGGTTTGACTTTTGACTGATCTTTCATTAATTTTCTCTCTTCTTTAGAAAATTCAGCTGCTTCAAGTCATATCAGTAAACTTCATACCTTTTTAAGAAAGTCTTCACACACACACACACACACACACACACACACACATGCATTGCATGAGTTAAGTAATCTATGTAAAATTTCTATCTACATGGATATTTTGTGCTGATTGAACTCTGAACTCTCTTTTATATCTTTGCATATTTTGAAATGCTATCTGACTGCTTTATCAGTTGATTATACATGCGTGTTCTGAAGCTGACATTAGGGAAAATAATTTGTTTGTAAATTTTCCTTCAGTTTCTGTTTTTCAGTGTGAAGCATCCTGACAGTCTCTCCTTGCGTCCGGACGGGTGCGGCTTAGATGGCTGGATGGTCAGTTAAAAAACATCCGGACGAGCGTGGCCTGTCGCAAGCTTATGTTGCAACGTGTGTCCGGACGAGTTAATGATTCGTCTAGACGGGGACCCCACAGGTTACAACATTGCTTTCTCCCCTAGCCGCCGCACTCTCTTAATTTTTTCTTCTCTTTTTGTCTCTTTTGGGTGCGATTTTCTCAAGCTTTTCTCATGATTTCTCGGTATTTTTGTCTGTTGTGCATATTTCTCTCCATTCCAGGTACTTTTTCAATTCCCTTTATTCTTTTCAGTGTTTTATTAACTGTTAGAATATTGTATTTTTGAGATAAAATATGCATATTTGTGATATTTACTGTGTTGGGATTATTTGTTTTGGCATATTTTTGGATTGTATTGGGTTATTTTACTACTTGTAATTTTGGGAAAAATCCATATTATAGCTATTATAATGCCGGATATTTTTTTGAGAATATTGTTGGCATATCTTGTTGGTTATTTTTGCAGAATCATGTCTGCTGGCAGTCCACAACGCAAGGTACGTCAAAGGACAAAAGAAGATGTTACAGCCTTTAGAGCCAGAATTATGAACAGGGCAGTCATTCCAGAGAGGAATGTCATTCGTGCTAATATTATGGTTGCTCCCCTAAATGATATTCAGGAGATTATACAAACTTATCACTAGGGCTACCTACACAACTGTGCTTGTGTTGTATTCACCAGACTGATCTGAGAATTTTATGCAAATCTTGAGGTGGTACAGAATGATGACATTGGGATTGTCCTACAGTCTACCATTGCAGGGCATATTATTATGGTTGATCCTCAGGTTATCAGCCAGATCATTGGAATGCCAGTTCTTCAGATCTCTGCCAGTCCTTATAATGTTGTATTGCCTCCTTCCTTGGATGAGCTCCGGGAATTCTTTTATGCTGTCCCCTAGAGTGAGGATAGATCTTCTTCCACCAAGATTGGTGCTTTGTCTCCCCCACACCGCATGCTTGCAAAGATCGTCCAGCACAATCTCTAGCCTATTGTTAGGCGGAGTAATCTGATTCTGAAGAGGGCACAGTTTGTTTATGCCATCTGTCTGCGCTTGCCTTTTTGTCTATGCAAGCATATTATGGGTGTTATGCTAGAGGCTAGGGATGAGAATAATACTGGTCTCCCTTTTGGCTGCCTACTTACTCAGATCATCTTGCAGTCTGGCATTGATGTAGCTGGAAAGCCGAAGATGAAGATCTAGAATCCCTTTAGCAAACAGACCCTGATGAAGTCCAATGCACAACTGAGGCGTGATGAACAAGATGACGACCTTCCGCCTCCTCCTATTCATGTTGAGATGCCAGACTTTGCTTCTTCATTTTAGACTGCTCTGCCGCCTACACAGTAGGATGCCGATTATGCATAGATTTTGGAGGCTTTGGCTTCTCTACAGGGGGCATGAGCACTATGCAGCTGACTGTCTCTTCTATGCAGCATGTAATGTCATCTATGCAGTAGGAGGTTCACTCTATTAATCTCCGTGTGGAGCAGAACCAGCTAGACATCTAGGAGTGTCTCAAGCACCATCATATGTCTAGCAGCAGTAGTGATGACGAGGATGATGCGCCTATGGCTAAGGCTGTTTAATTTTTCTTGGGTGCTTGGTTTTTATTTATTTTGAGGCATTTTATCTTTCTGTTTTTGTATAATTTGTTAAACATTATAACTCTTGAATATTTATTACTATGTTTACCCTTGTCATGCTGAGACATTTAGGGGGAGTAATTGATTTGTGGTTTTTTCGATACTATGTTTTACCCTTTGTCATTTTGTGACAAAAAAGGGGGAGTATTTTTTTTGATTTGGACCGGGATTGTATTTTTAACCGGTCAAGTGTTTTTGTCTTAGAATGGCCAAAGGGGGAGTTTGTTGGTTTGTAATTGGCTGTATTCTATTAGACAAAATCACTTCCATGTAATGATGCTTTTAAACAGGGATTCAGTTATTTTCAGAGTCTTCTTATTCAGAGTTACTTCTAGAACATTCTGCATAATTTCCAAGTTAGAGAAATCAGATCCCTTGCATCAGTCAGAACGACGTGATATTCTATCCGGACGCTTAACTATCCAAGCATCATCCATCCGGACGACGAGAACTTTTCGTTCGGACCTTCCTCTATGCCGAGAACCTTCGAATTGTTCTAACTTGCATTCATCTGGACGTCTCAGCAACACGGCCGGACGCCTTTTAGTGTTTGACAAGGAAAAGGACTTCGTTCCAAAACACAAATATGGGAAGACAGCTGCAACCGTCCAGACGATGTGTGTTCCCGTCTGGACGCTATCCTTGATAAGACAAGTTGTGCATACAAAGTTCAACCGTCCGAATGACAGTTTCCATGGTCCGGACGCTCAAGCCTTATATATGGAAATTGCGTGCAACAATTCAACCATCCGAACGTCATACTTCATGGTCCGGACACTTAAAGCCTTGATATAGAAATTGTATGTAGCTAAAGTGCAACCGTCCGGACTCGACTCAATTCAGCAAAGAATTTCAGTGAATTTGGAAAGCTGATCGGACAGTTGTCCGTTTGGACGCTCTCAGCTACCGTTCAGACGCTGCCTAGGAAATTCAAGTCAGACGCGAATTTGGATTCCTGTAGCCTATAAATAGAGGCCCCTAGGCATGTTGTTTGTAAGAATTCGGTAGTAAATTCCGCAGTGCTTAGAGAGTTTATTTTTAGAGTTATTGTGTTGATCTGCTTACTCTCAAGCCATTACCAAGTGTCTGAACTGAAGTCTATCTTAGGGGTTGGCCCTAAGGTAAAGGATTCCATTGAAGACCCCTTCAAGTAGGTGACTTGGTTGGGAGGCGTTCGTGTTGGATTACACGCCAGAGTGCTAGATATGATCGCTGCATCGGGTGTGTGAGTGTTACTGTCTATGCACTAGCTTTACTTCTAAATAGTGGATATTCTGGGTTTCGCTGCCCCAGAGTAGTTTTTCTCTTAATTGATTTTTCACTTAGTCAACAAAATATTTGTCTCTTTATTTTCCGCATTGTGAAATTTTGTTGCACACTATTGCACACACTTGATAAATTAGAAGTCCTATAATTTTTGCATGAGTTAAGTATACTATTTAAAAAATTCTTCTGTAGGAAAATTTTTGCTAGTAATTACTTGACTCTCTGTTATATTTTTAGCATCAGAGTTAAAATGCTATTGAACTGTGTTATCAGCTTTCTATACATGCGTGTTCTGAAAATTTTCTTTAGGAAATATTTTTCTACTCTTTTTCCTTTGTTTTCAATTTTTTTTTTTTTTTTTTTTTTTTGTGAAGCGTCCGAACGGTGCAGCAGGTTTGCCCGGATGTTCCTGATTCAGGTCCATATCTGTGCTTTAGTGCAATAACTTACGTGGCACTATGTCCGGACGGCATTAATGATACGTTCGGACGGTGAACCCTTGAGGTTTAAATTGCATTCTCCCCTACGCCGCACGACTCCCTCTTTTTGGTTTGTTTTCGTTTTGTGCATTTTTCTTTGCACTTGTCACGTGCTTCTCTCACGTGTTATTGTCCTTTTGTGATTTCTCTCCACCCCAAGTATGATTCTTTTCCTTTTTACTAATTGTTTTTAACTTTTTATGCTTAAAAAAGTGAATTTTTTAGGGATTAATTATTTTTGGGTCTATGTGAAGTTTCAACTGCCTTTATTGCTCATATTCTCTGTTGTTAGGTTGAGATATAGATTTCATCTGAGTTTTGATGTCTTATTATGGTTATTTATGTGTCTGTAACTTTTGGGATAGTCCGTTTTACAGCCGTCATAATGCCCAATTTTTTCAAATTAATAGGATTAATGATTTCATAATTTTTTGGGATAATTGCACCGTTGGTCCCTGTGGTATGCTACTATGCCATAAATATTTTTTACTCCCTATGGTTTAAAAAGTTCATGAGAGATCCCTGTGGTATGCAATAATTACGTTTTACTCCTTGGGTCGATTTTCCGTCCACAATTTTGACTGAATCTGTTAGCCCTACACGTCAGCAACACGTGTCCATCTTAATAAAAAAAAAAAATTATTAAAAAATAAATAAATAAACTTATCTTTTTTTTTTAAAAAAAAAAAAAAACAAAAAAATAAAAAGAAGAAAAAAGTGCAGGCTTGGGGTGGCTGGGCCACCCCTTGGGGGTTGGCCGCGCGCCACCCCCAGAGGCTGCCAAGGGTGGCGCGCAGCCACCCCCAGGCCATTCGGGGTGGCCTTCGGGCCACCCCTAATAGATCTAGGGGTGGCCACGCGCCACCCCCTTGCCCCATTTTTGTTTTTTCTTTTCTTTTTGTTTTTGTTTTTTTTTTAATTTTAATTTTTTTAAAAAAAATAAGTATTTTTATTTATTTTTTAATGAATTTATATTATTTTATTAAGATTAGACATGTCAGCGCTACATGTCACAAATAAGATGACGACACGTGGTGCTGACGTGACATTTGACGGAATCTGTTAAAAATTTTAACAGAATTTGACGCCAGGGATCGATTTATAATTATTGCATACCGTAGGGATCTCTCATTAACTTTTTAAACCATAAGGAGTGAAAAATAATTATGGCATACCACAGGAACCAACGGTGCAATTATCCTTGATTTTTTTTTAATATCTTTTGTGTTTTAGTTCAGGAAAAATGTCTTCAGACAACTCTCCACCCAAAGTTAAGCAAAGAGTTGAAGAATTTGTAGTTGACAGGTGTCTTCGCATGAAAAAGCGGCAAGCCCTATTAGAGCGGAACCTTCTCTGCGCCGATTTGAGGGATCCAGTTCTACTCCCTATTGGTCAGATGATTCAAGAGAATCAGTGGGAGTACCTCTACAATTGTGCCTACCCGGTTTTTCCTTGACTGGTGTGGGAATTCTATGGTCATATGATTATCACTTAGGATGACGACAGAGGCCTGATTATGTAGACTATTGTCAGAGGACACACCATTCAGATTGACCCACAGCTCATCAATGTTGTGATCAGGGTTCCAACGCTTCCTGTTCCAGGGGTTCCTTTCCCAAATGGTGTTGAGGCACCTAGCATGGACTATCTCCTGGATTTCTTTGGCGCTCGACCAAAGGAGAAGTCCCACTCTCAGATCAGTATTGGTGCCTTTGGTCCTATGCACCTGTTTTTGGCAAAGATAATTGTTACCAACTTTTGGCCCCAAGCTCGTCGAAGTGCAATTACTCTCAAGAAGGCCACCCTTCTTTATGCTATTGTGATGAGGACACCTTTCTGTCTATGCAAGCACATTTTGCACATTATGCTCATGGTTCGTGATGAGACGAACACCAATCCGTCCTTTGGGTGTTTGATCACTTACATTTGTCTTCAGTTTGTGACAACCATTTTTTATTCTAAGCCCAGATCAAGGATACCGGATCCTCTTGGCAAACAGATCTCATGAAGTCTAATGCTCAGTTGCGGCATGAGGGTCAAGGCTAAGTTCCTCAGCCTCCACCTGTTCTAGTTGACACCTCATCTGCTGCATCATCATCTCAGTCAGTGCCTCATTCCTTCAATATTGAAGATGCTTTTGCTCAGCTTATGTCTTCCATGGGAGCTTTCCAGGGAGAAGTCAATCTTATAGGAGAGCGTGTCGAGCAGAGTTAGATCGTCATTCGGGAGTGCCTGAAGTATCATCACCCCAAGCCTAATGATGATGAGGATTTAGTTTTTATTACTTTCTTATTTGTTCTTGGTTGTTTTTTTTTTTTTTTTCTAGAACAATTTTCTTTTCTGAGACCTTGTGTATTTTTTAAATACCAATGGCTTTTCTCTAATACTTTGTTTACCCTTTGTCCTTTTATGACAAAAAATGGGAGTATTTTTTGTTGTTTTTGGACCTGGAATGTATTTCCAAACCAGTCAAGTGTTTTTTGTCCCAGAATGGCCAAATGGGAGTTTGCTAGTATTTTATGTTGGCAACATTCTTGTTAACAAAAACACTTTATGTAACTGCTGCATTTTAACAAGTTTATTGGTTTTATTCAATGTCTTCAAGTTATATGGACAGTGTTCGTTTCAAGCCATGTGACTAGTCACAAGGTTTTAGAAGATGTCCATGAAGATTCCATGCAATTTCCAATTCAAATCAATCGATTCCTGTGCAACTGTCCGGATGGGCCTTTGTAGGTGTCCGGACGCCCCTTAGTGTCTAGAAGCTTCAGCGTTAAAGATGTCAAGACGTCAGAGCAACACCGTCCAGACACTAGGTCCAGCTTCTCCAATTTCTACACGGAGTTGGATTTCAGTTGAGACTATTTGGAAAGTTACTGCAAGACGTCCGGACGACGTGGCAACACGTCCGGATGCTACGCAGTGTTCTAGAATATTTCGAGTTTCCTTTACGGATGTGGAAAGGAATGACAGTGAAGACCGTCCGAACGCTCGAACAAGTTGTCTGGACGTGGTCCTATTATGGAAAGAATCGTGCAATTCTGGAAAGGTGGTTGCAGAAGATCGTCCGGACGAGGGTAAGTTACCGTCTGGACGCTTCACAGCCAGAGTCTGAATTTGTCTAGAATTAGGTTTTCTGAAGCCTATAAATAGATGACTCTAAGCTTGTTATTTGTAAGAATTCAGTATAGAATTCCATAGTGCTTAGAGAGGGTATTTAGTGAGATTTGAAGATCTGCTAGCTTTCTAGTCGTTGTTGGTGTGTGCTCAACAGTTCGTGTGAAGTCTATATCTTAGGGGTTGGCCCTAAGGTAAAGGATTGCATCAAAGAACCCTTCAAGTAGGAGACTTTGTTGGAAAGCATTTACGATGGGCTTCGTATTATAGTTAAAGGTATGACTACTGCAATAGGTTTTGTGAGTACGAGTGCTTTGTAACTTGCTTTGTCTTTGGATAATGGATTTCCTGAGTTTGGCTGCCCCGGAGTGATTTTTCTCTTCATTGGGTTTCCACTTCGTCAATAAATATCTTGTCTCTTTTATTTTCCGCATTTAAGATATTTTGTTGGACACAAACACACACTTGGTAATTTATAAGTCATTATTTATTTTCAGAGGCCATTACAGCTGTCAATAGTTCTTTCTCCTCCCATTAGCCACTTTCCACAGTTGTCAAAGATGTTGCATTCCTATTTGTAGAATTGGATAACCAAGTCAACATCATAGAATTTGCTGATGCTAAGGAGATTTTCCTTGAGCCCCTCCACATAGAAGGCCTTTTGAGATACCCCTAACCCTAGAATGTCAATCTGTCCTTCGCCGATTACCTTGGTCAGACTTCCATCTCCAAAGGTAATTCTTCCTCCTCTGCCCTTCTGAATATCTTTGAGAAGTGTCTTGTCACCTGTCATATGTTTGGAGCAAGCGCTATCCAAATACCACAAGCAATTATCTAGAACTTTTAAAGCAGTATGGGCAACTAAACAAAGATTGTCACTTTTCTTAATCCAAACTTGCTTATTTGGGGTATTCTTTCCTTTAGACAATACAGTTTTTCTCATGAGGGGCAAGGCTACCTAATTTTTTGACTGATGAGCTTAACCTGATCACATAAGGTCCTAACTTGATTTTTAAAACCAGGCTCGTCTTCCCTAGGTACATGCTCTTTATCCTAAGGCTTCTGAGAGCGTAATTGAAAGCAATTAGGGCGAATATGACCACTAACGCCACAGTAATGACAAGTAGGGATAGAATTGTAACTTTTACCCTTATTCCCACTAGTAGTATGATGTATGATGAATAGACATGCTAGGTTTGACAAACATAGTTCTATGAGTAGGCATATCATGTGAAGAAGAGGTAGCATCATCATTACTCATAACATAATCAAAAGGTTTTTCCAAAGGCAGTTTTGAGTGCATTTGAGCATCTTCTAAAGACTTAATTTTTTCAATAAACATATCTTATTCTATTTCAAAACTTTTGAGTCTTTGAAAATGATCTATGCTAGAAGTTTTACAACTTTCAAATTGTTCAAACAATTTGTCACACATCCTTTGGAGTTCACCCTTTTCCATCACATAAGTAGACAAAAGAAAACTAGAAGTCAATAAATGAACACACTCAAGAATTTAATCTTAACCAGAGTATACCAAGCTCTGATACCAATTGAAAAATAAAATTGACTTCTAATTTACCAAGTGTGTGATAGTGTGCAACAAAATATTTAAATTACGGAATTTAAAAGAGACAAATATTTTATTGACGAAGTGAAAACTAGATCAAGAGAAAAACCACTTTGAGGCAAACAAACCCAGCATTTTCACTATTCAGAAGACAAAGCTAGTACATAGAAACCAATATCACCATATAATCAAATAAATGCATATAATTAAATAAAAGATAGATTACCATATTATGGAACCTAGTATCACTTTCAGTAAGTATTCTAGAAATACTAACAGTTTTCTGCTTGAAAGAGAGATCCACAGAAATGACGACTACACAGTTATATATATATATATATATATATATATATATATATATATGTGATAATGTATTAGTATAAATTCCTAAAAACTATTTTAGCATTCTTATCACTTTTGACTTCTAAATCACTTAACTCAATTTCTAATGTCGCTTAGATATCATAATGGAATATAAAATTGACCAATTATATTACCACATATTTCATGTGTGCATTATTACGGCATTTATTAATTAATGTCCTAAAATACCCTTTAAGCTAAAATGGCATCATAATGACTATGTGTATATTTTATACATAATATAAAATTACAATAGCTATATATATATATATAGCTATTGTAATTTTATATTATGTATAAAATATACACATAGTCAATATGTTTATTGAATAAAGGGGATATCATAACCGCTATAATAGTTATTTATAAAATAAACATGGTGACCTCATTAATATAAATATTGATTATAGTATTTTTACAATAGACGGATGGCACAATAGCACAAGTATTCATATTCCTTATTTTATCTTTTATAAAATTTGGCAGAATAACGGTATTAAGATATCAAATGCCTAATAATATTTAAAAGTATTTGGGCAGCGCAACAGTGCTTTCATAAAACATTTACTTTTACTCGGGCATCACAACGACGTGTTTTATGAATAAATATGCTACTTTAGAATACTTTGTTTAAAACACCACAATTTTAAAACATTAGAATACGTAATAACTTTAAATCAAAAAATAGTAAGCCAAAGCCTTAGTTTTAGAAACTTACCCAAATATCACCAAACAATTATGGGGATATTTTTAATGAACTCCATCTTATAGAACAGGCCGAGAGTGATTGTTGATGGATTGATGGAAATATATAACTTGTTGTAATTGTTCATGAATTAATGTAAATGATAAAAAAAAAAAAAAAAAAAAAAAAAAAAAAAAAAGAAGAAGAAGAAGAAGAAGAAGAAGAAGAAGAAAAAAGAAAAAAATGGGGTGGGGGTGAAAGGCAACCCCGCGGTGGGGTGCCCCATCCCTGTAAAAAAAGAAAAAAGAACAAAGTGAAATCACCATTTGTTCTTTCCTTGCATTTCTTGTCTTCTTTCTTATTCTTCTATTTCTTTCTGTTGGGCATCTCGTTTTGACATTTCTGAATGGGTATGGATGAAGAGGCACAATTCCATGTTCCAGTTGTTGATGACAACCATCTTGACAG
Organism: Alnus glutinosa; assembly: GCF_958979055.1. Classification (NCBI taxonomy): domain Eukaryota; kingdom Viridiplantae; phylum Streptophyta; class Magnoliopsida; order Fagales; family Betulaceae; genus Alnus; species Alnus glutinosa. Next base: position 13,990,625 of record NC_084899.1, on the reverse strand, counting down.
AATGTTGATTGAGAAGCTCCTCAAAACCTCTTCTTATCATGGAAGTTTCATATTTATGTTTTAAAGAGACAAAGAGCCTATGAGAAAGAAAGTTTGTTGCTTTCATTGGATTGAGATAATTGCACCATTGGTCCCTGTGATATGTCTTAATTATTTTTCACTCCCTATAGCTTAAAAAGTTCATGGGAGATCCCTGTGCTATGCAATAATTACGTTTTACTCCCTGGGTCGATTTTCCGTCCACCATTTTGACGGAATCTGTTAGCTCTACACGTCAGCGCCACGTGTCGCCAATAAGATGGCGACACTTCTCCAATATGCAAGCAGGTGAGTTCTCAGGAAAGTGAGGGGGGTCACTTGAACACACTTAAATCCCAAGACTTTCCTATCCAGTACTTTTCAACACATTGCATTCTTGGATAGTACCGTAATTACACACCAACTTATATGGCATTGTTAACTATTCTTAGGTCTTGGCATCAAACAATTTATATTTAAACAATATAAATAAAACAATTTAATATATTCTCAAGTTCATGTATTAAAGAAACAATAATTTTAATACAAAACAATGCAATAAATGGAATAAAAAGCCTAACTTAATGGTTTGAAGCTTGACACTTAATGGACTTATAAGTCCCAAGTTCAAATCTCTACATAAGCCAAATTTTTCATTACTGTCACAAAATCCGAATGAGCTACTGTATTGGGCTTGCCCAATTTGGTCAGCCCACTTAATCGGGTCAGGATTCTGTCCGTTGGGTCAACCCACTTAATGCTTTTCTTTTTTTTTAATAATCAAAAAAATGGATGGGCTTAATGGGTTTAAACCCGTGACCCGAAAGCCTTAATTACCCTTAATGGGTCGAAACCTATAACCCCAACCCACTTAATTACCCGTGACCCGGAAGCCTTAATGGGTCAAAACCGTACCCTGTTCATCATATTTGCAACCCGGAAAAAACTTTTGCAGCAGTCACCGCCCCTCTTCTTCCTTCTTCCTCACCATGAACGCCGACCAAATCCTTAAGTTTGCTACCGCTTGACGTAGCGGCCACGATGTGCCGCTGCTGATCGTGGCCGCTACTTATCAGCAACGGCGACCCAAAGGGGTCGCCGTTTGCCCAGGAACCAGGCAGCCAGTGAGGGCCTTCAGTTCCGATGACGGGGAAAGGCCTCTCCTTAGACGGACGATGCCGAACACGACGGGCCGATGCCTACTGCCTGCCAGTGGAGCGAAAAGAGGGGGAGAACGCCCGGTGGTGACAAGATGGGTTTTACGGAGGATCCGTGAGTATCACAGCAAAAACCCATGAGTTTTGCAGTGCAATAACCAATAAAATTTCAAACTTTTCAGTATTTTCACGAGCTATTTCTTCACTGTTGTTTCACCGCAAATAATGTTTTACAGTGTGCAAGTGTACAGATGCAAAACAAAATCTCTTTAGGCACAGATGCAAAACAATAGGTGATGCAGTTCTTCACAAAACGGACAGCATAAACAAATGGTAAATACCCTTAAACCCGTATGCTTTCCAACAGTATGTGAACAACAAATTATTTTCACAAAGGAAAATACTAGATTCAACAAAAAACTTAATGCCGAATAAAATAGCATAGAAATTGCTCTGATACCACATGTTAGAACAACTAAACATATTATGTCAAACTAACATGCGCAGCCAAAAACAAAAGACTAGGATCTAGGCTTACCTCTAGACATCTTTGCTCAACCGTTTTCACGAATATCTGAAGAACAAAAATATATTATTTGAGTAATCTTCTAACCTAAGACTATGGCTGAATTTTCGCACTAATCGTTTACACAGGTTGTACGTTTATAGGCAAGGTCAGGGACCCTCAAATAAAGTAAACACCGTATTGTTCATTCCATCAAGGAAACAATATTATTAATTGATTTTAAAATCAATTAAACGATTCCGTTACGGTAATTTAAATTAATAGAAATTACCATAACCATAATACCGTATATTATATTTATTAATTAAAATATAATAAATACCGTATAGGTGATATATAAGCTATATATGGATATAATATCTTACAAGATTATAAATAAAGACATGTTGAATTTGAAATGAAAATTTTCAATCAGAATTTCATTTTAACTATGAATTACTAGGCCTATATCTGTTCTAAAAATAAATGGCCTATTTTCTAATTCCTAACTATTATCTTTATTTTTCAGCTTCTGAAGACATTATTTTCCAACCTTAGTGCACTCTCAAGTGGGATTAACAATAAAGACATCGTTGAATCTGAAACAAGATTTTTAAATGAGAATTTCATTTTAACTATGAATTAGTAGGCCAATATCGGTTCTAAAAATAAATGGTTTGTATTCTAATTCCCAACTACTATCTTTATTTTCCAGCTTCTAAAGACTTTATTTTCCAACCTTAGTGCTCTCTCAAGTGGGATTGACAATGAAGAGATCATTGAATCTGAAATGAGATTTTTAAATGAGAATTTCATTTTTAACTATGAATTACTAGCTAGGCCAATATCGGTTCTAAAAATAAATGGTTTGTATTCTAATTCTCAACTACTATCTTTATTTTCCAGCTTCTAAAGACTTTATTTTCCAACCTTAGTGCTCTCTCAACTGGGATTAACAATAAAGATATTATTGTTGAATATGAAATGAGAGTTAATTTAAATGAAAATTTCAATTTAACTATGAATTACTAGGTCTATATCCGTTCTAAAAATAAATGGTGTGTATTCTAATTCCCAACTACTATCTTTATTTTCCAGCTTCTGAATACTTTAATTTCCAACTTTAGTGCTCTGTCTAGTGGAATTAACAATGAAGACATCGTTGAATCTGAAATGAGTTTTGTGAATGAAAATTTCATTTTAACTATGAATTACTTGGCCTATATTCGTTCTAAAAATAAATTGTGTGTATTCTAATTCCAAACTATTATCTTTATTTTCTAACTTTTGAAGACTTTATTTTTCAGTGTTAATGTTAGGAAAAAATGAAAAATTGGTCTTTGTAGTTTACCTGATTGACAATTAGCTCCCTATAGCATCAAAATGAACTTAAGGTCTATGAGGTATGCCAAAAAAATAAATCACTTCGTGCAGTTAAATTCCGTCAAACACTTAAACGGATTCCAATAGTGTGCCACGTTAGTGTCAATAAAATGACGATACGTGTTACTCATAATAACAAAATATAAATATACAAAACTAAAAGATTAAAGAATTTATTTATTTAAAAAAAAAATAGAAAATAGAAAATAATAATAATAATAATAAATTAAAAAAAAAAATAATAAAAAAATAAAAGAGAAAATAAAAGGCCGCCACCCCCGTCCCCCTGGCTGGGGTGCGTACCAGCCATGCCAAGATCGCGAGACTATTGAGAGACTTCCAACTTTCATGTCTTGAAAGAATATTAGACATTAGAAAAATAATGCATTGACAATTATTAATTAAATTGATTTCTACGTCAAGAGGAAGATGGAGAAGAAAATTTGGATGAAGATAACAGCGTCCACTGTCCTCCCATCCCAGGCTGCAGGCTGCAGGCTGGCTGGTGCCTTAGTGGGTTAGGCGGCCGATTAATCCCCCAATTAAGAAATATTAATAAAAATTTACTTCTTTAAAAAAAAAATTAAGGTCTTAATTACTATCAGTACACTTTAATAAGCATCAATTAGGGTAAAAATAAAATTCAGAAATGCATTAATATAATGCAGGGCTCCCAATTACAAAATATTAATGAAAATTTATTTACAAAAGAAAAAATAAATAAATAAATTGAAGGCCTTTATTACAAACGTTCAAAATAGTATGAGATGTGGAAAGTTTATAAATTGAAGGCCTTAATTAGTAATGTTCAAAATAGAATGAGATATGAAAATTCTTTAAATTGTAGGCCTTAATTAATTACCAATGTTCAAAATTGAAGGCTTTAAGTCCAACCATCCAATGTTCAAAAAATTGATGGCCTTTCACCTTCCAACGTTCAATAATCAAAATAGAATGAAAAAAAAAAAATGTTATGTCAGTTAATAAGATGGAAAGTCTCTAAGTTTCCATTTCAAATTTTACTCTTTACAAGTTTCTATTTTTTTATCTCAATTTTCCTATTTAAATCTTATTCGAATTTGAATTGGACAGAAATTTCGTACAAACTGGTTTGTAGGAAATTTCATACAACCCGCATATAAAAATGACATATGTCCTTTGAACATGTGAAAATCACATATTTTTTTTTTATTAATACTATTAAAAAAAACATGTAAGAAACATATGCTATTTAAATAACATGTGATTCTCACATGCCAAGGGACATTTGTCATTCTTATATGTGGGTTGTAGAAAATTTCCTATAAACCGGTTTGTAGGAAATTTCTGTCCATTTGAATTTCTCCATTTTTCTCTATTTTCATTATTTCCAAATAACTTACTATTCAAGTCATTAAAATCATTCTATATATGATTAGTGATTAAAAAAAAAAAGAAAAAAAAAATTAGTGACCAAAAATTCAATCAATTCAATTGCATTAATTTTTTGGAAATATTCTGACATTAATTTGCCTTTCTTTGTGCAGGGTAAAACTGTTAGATAATCATATTATAAAGATTAAATAAACTATAAGGACTGATTTTTCATTTTTCTCTATGTTGGGGATAAATCCCACTCAACCCGATCCAAAGAGAAGATTCAAAAGTCAAATAGGTCCAAACAGATAAGAATAATGATCATATCAGAGGTCTAAGAAGATATCAGATCAGAAGTCTAAGAAGATGTCAGATCAGAAGTCTAAGAAGATATCAGATTGGAAGTCTAAGAAGATATCCAATTAGAAGTCTAGTAAAGGATTAAAGTCCGATTAGAACTCGGACAGCAGTTCTAAATCAACAAGGAGCAGGAGTCCTAATCCAGGTTTGACTCCACCTCTATGCCTATAAATAGGCCCATACCCCAGGTATAAACTAGGTCTCAATTTTTATGCATAGAGCATTATTTCTCTCACAGAAGCTAACTTAGGCATCGGAGCGGGACCCCCGGAAGGGTCCCTAGGTTTTGTTGTTTTGCAGAGTTATTAAGAAGCGTGAAGAACATCAAAGGAACGTGCAGATTCACACCATACCGGAAACTGTACCAACAGTTTGGCGCCGTCTGTGGGAAACGATTATTCGTTCCTCATAAAAGAAAAAAAAGATCCAGCATGGTGATGAACACACATTCCGGAAGCCAGACTAACCGAGAGCCCATAGTCCGAATGGAGCCAGGTATTCAGAATAATCAGCAGCCTCCACCGAACCCTCCCCCGGGGGGTGGAGATCAAGATCGCATAGCAGCGTTGGAAGCCCAAATTGAAGACTTAAATGCAGAATTGTTACGCATGAGGACGAGACAGCCCAATCCCGAGATGAACAGGGATGAGCGTGAGGAAGAAGATCACAATAGCAACATTAATCCTCGGAGGGAGGATGACCGCCAAGGAGATCTGAGCAGAATTATTGCCGAGCTGGAGAGAAGGTGGACGTACATGGAGATGGAAAGAAAGGACAAAAGCAGAAGCCCACAGCATAGAGAGCCGAGGCAACAGCAGTATCTGCCCGTGATCCCATAAAAAGGACTCTCGGGAATTTCAGGCTTGCTTTTATTTTTTAGCATTTATATTTGCAAAGAACTAGATTTTTATTTTTAATTCAGACTAGACAGAAAATTCCCCAGATTTTGGGAATAAGTATTTTCAGAATAAATGAATAAAGCTGACTTAAGCATCGGAGTGTTCCCAGTCTAGGGACCAGGAACCCGTTGATGTTGTTTCTTTTGCAGGCAAAAACTCTCGGATCAGTCCTAGCCGAGAGTCTCGGATCAGTCCTAGCCGAGTACAAGAAAAAAACTTCTCGGATCAGTCCTAGCCGAGAAGGAGCCTCTCGGACCAGTCCTATCCGAGAGCAAGAAAAAACTTCTCGGATCAGTCCTAGCCGAGAGCATGAAAAAACTTCTCGGATCAGTCCTAGCCGAGAAGGAGCCTCTCGGATCAGTCCTAGCCGAGAAGGAGCCTCTCGGATCAGTCCTAGCCGAGTCCAAGAAGAAAACTCTCGGATCAGTCCTAGCCGAGAGTCTCGGATCAGTCCTAGCCGAGTCCAAGAAGAAAACTCTCGGATCAGTCCTAGCCGAATACAGGAAGAAAAGTCTCGGATCAGTCCTAGCCGAGACCAAGAAGAAAACTCTCGGATCAGTCCTAGCCGAGAGTCTCGGATCAGTCCTAGCCGAGAGAAAGGAGCATCTCGGATCAGTCCTAGCCGAGAGCAAGAAGAAACTTCTCGGGGGGTAAGGGTCGGATTTAACCCTCGGGTTTTGCAGGTTTTTCAAGATACAGGGAGAAAACCCTAAGGAAAAACAAGAAGGTAATTGGGGGGTAAGATTTAACTCTCTGGTTTTGCAGGTTAGCAGGTTTTCAGAAGGAGACAAAGATCGGGTTTCCTTAGACATGGAATTCCCATTATTCAAGCAAGCTTTGGATAAGGGAATTGGGGGGTAACTGTTGGGGATAAATCCCACTCAACCCGATCCAAAGAGAAGATTCAAAAGTCAAATAGGTCCAAACAGATAAGAATAATGATAAGATAAGAATAATGATCATATCAGAGGTCTAAGAAGATATCAGATCAGAAGTCTAAGAAGATGTCAGATCAGAAGTCTAAGAAGATATCAGATTGGAAGTCTAAGAAGATATCCAATTAGAAGTCTAGTAAAGGATTAAAGTCCGATTAGAACTCGGACAGCAGTTCTAAATCAACAAGGAGCAGGAGTCCTAATCCAGGTTTGACTCCACCTCTATGCCTATAAATAGGCCCATACCCCAGGTATAAACTAGGTCTCAATTTTTATGCATAGAGCATTATTTCTCTCACAGAAGCTAACTTAGGCATCGGAGCGGGACCCCCGGAAGGGTCCCTAGGTTTTGTTGTTTTGCAGAGTTATTAAGAAGCGTGAAGAACATCAAAGGAACGTGCAGATTCACACCATACCGGAAACTGTACCAACACTCTAAAATTAACACCGAAAAATAAAAAAGTTTTATTTTAAAATACCTATTTATTGCCGTATATACGTGAAAAACAAATTAGGACTTTGAGGTTAGGTAGGTTGAGAAGCAACAAACGAAAAAATAAAAAAGAAGCGGAAAAAAAGAACAAGCTTGACTATTAATATAAATAAAATAAACGACAGAGACTCAGATAAGGAAAACTTTTTAAGTATTAAAAGAGTTTAACGTGTTTGTTAGGCACTCTAACATTAACATTTTTGGTTTTTTTTTTTTTTTTAATTAAAAAATATGCTCCCTCTTTCTCTCCGATTTAATTTTTTGAGGGTGTTATATTAAAAGCATTTCAGCATTCTCGTTATTTTGATTAGCCTTTCCGTAAAAATTCGCAAAAATTCATATCCATTTAGCTAAAAGAAATTTAACAAACATATTTCTAGAGGTTGGTTTTTCTTTTTTTGTATTTTCTTTCTTTTGGTTATGATTAAAATTACTCATAATTATTTTTTTACTTTTCTTTTCTCTTCCACCTGATTTTTACTTTTCTTTTCTTTTAAATGAATGGAAGTTCGTTACGTACGGAAGCTGCCATAATATCGGACAAAGCTGTACATCTGCCCATCCTAGGCTGTAGGCTGGCTAGTGCCTCAGGTGGATTAGACGTATGCCTAAGCCCTCAATTAAAAATTATTTATTTAAAAAAAAAATTAAGGTTTTAATTATTATCAATACACTTTAATAAGCATCAAATTATGATAAAAATAAAATTAAAAAAAGGCATTAATATAATGCAGCCCCAGTTTAATAAGGCTCACAATTACAAAATATTAATGAATATTTATTTTCAAAAGAAAAAAAAAAATTAAAAGCCTTAATTAATTACCAACGTTCAAAATTGAAGGCCTTAAGTCCAACTTTCTAATGTTCAAAAAATTGAAAGCCTTAAGCCTCAAGTCCAACGTTCAATAATCAAAATAGAATGAAAATAAAAATAAAAATAAATGTTATGTCAGCTAAGAAGATAGAAAGTCTCAAAGTTTCCATTTCAAATCTCACTCTTTATACGTTTTTATTTTTTATCTCAATTTTCCTATTCAAGTCTTATTCGAATTTGAATTTCTCTCTTCTTCTCCAATTTTATTATTTTCCAATAACTTTTATTCAAGTCCTTAAAATCATTCTATATCTTATGAATGATAAAAAAAATAATAATAATAAAAGAGTTATTGACAAAAAATTAAGTAGAAAAAATAAAAATCCAAAAGATCTTTTATTTGTTCTACATATTTGTTTCATATATAGAAAATTTATAAAATTAAGGAAAAAAAATGTAAAATCACTCCAACACTGCGATGGCCTGTGAGCCACCTCTTGGCGTGGCTGGTAGGCACCCTAGCCAGGGGGTGGCTGACTTTTTTTTTTTTTTTTTTTTTTTTTTAATTTTTTAATTTTTTAAAAATAAATAAATTCTCTAATTTTTAGGTTTTATATGTTTATATTTTTTTTATTAGAAGTGACACGTATCGTCATTTTATTGGCGCTGACATGGCACACCATCCGAATCCGTTACATATTTGATAGAATTTGACTCTAGGAAATGATTTGTTTTTTTGGCATATCCCATAGACTTCTAAATTCATTTTGATACCACAAAGAACTAATTGTAAATCAAGTAAACTACAGGGACTGATTTTTCATTTTTCCCTAAACTTAACACTGGAAAATAAAGTCTTCCGAAGCTGAGAAATAAAGATAGTAGTTGGGAATCAGAATGCACATCATTTATTTTTAGAACGGATATAGGCCTAGTAATTCATAATTAAAATGAAATTCTCATTTAAAAATCTCATTTTAAATTCAACAATGTCTTCAATATTGTTAATCCCACTCGAGAGAGTAGTAAGGTTTATCAAATTTCACGAGTCAATGCTTTTGTTTCCACATTCGTTTTGAAAAAAGAAACACCTAGTGGGTCCCGATAGTTTCTAGAGAGAGAGAGAGATTGAATTATTTGATGTGTTCCGGGGGGGGGGGGGGGGGGGGGGGGGGGAAGGCTCTACGCCTCCCTCCCTCGGTGGTGCTTTCCTCCTTGCCCTTTTAGGGTGGGGGAGGTTTTTTTGTTCCTCCTTGGTTAGATCCAGTGGAGTTTAGGTGTCTTATAGCTATAAGGGTTGTGGAGTTTTGTTCCCCCGAGTTAGATCCGGTAGTGGTTGTTGTTCCCTGGCAGAAGACTTCACAAGATTTTAGTTGGGGAACGACTTTCTGGTATGTCTTCGGCGGAGTTTTTGACCTGATTTTTTGTTTTGGATTTTTTTCTTTGGAGTCAAATATGCTCATTTCGGCTTGTTTTTCCAAGATATGTGCCTCTCTACGGTGGTCACTAGCTTCTTGCGGTCCAATAGCATCCAGCCACGGCCGTGCCGGTTCTTTATGCTAGGCATGTGGCTTGCACGCGCCACAGAGGTCACTCCCTGGTCCGGTGCATGTGGGTCACGACTTGTTTTCCAAGGTGCGATGGGTGGTTCTCTAGTGGTTCCGAGGTCTTCTGGCGGACTTCTGCTGCAGAGGAGGTCTCCGGTGGTGGCGCGTGTTCTACACGCGCTGTCGCCGGTGACGGGGCTTCTCGCTGGACCCGTTTTGGATTATGTTTAGAGTTTTTATGTTGTTTTTTCTTTTCTTTTTGTTGGCTTAGGTGCTGGATCTGCCCTCTATTATTTGTTATTTGTACTTAAATGTAAAGAGTAGCTCATTGTTGTCTATGTAATGTTTATATATTGTTTAAGTTGTTGGTCAAGTCAAATTTTTCTATCTTAGAGTGTTAGGAGTCTTGTACCTCTTTTCTCTGTATTTATCCTTATCTTATGGCTTTCTTCAGTTATATTGGATAGCATAAGCCATTTGTTAAAAAAAAAATAAATAAATAAAATAGGGGGAGGGGGGTATTTTACGAGTCAATAAAGAAAGCTACATTATTTTTAAATGTAGCTTACTGTGTTAAAGTCAATAAGTCCACAGTCATTTCGCTTGCGGTCTTCACACGGATTGGTTTCCTCTGCTCCTGAATCCATCTTATATGTTCTTCGCTTTCCCTTCGGAACCAAAGTATGAGAGGAAGGAAAACAGAGACAACTATTCTCCAATGATGCCAATTGTCTTGCCTTTTCTTCTTCTCTCAGCCATTTTCGCCGCAGAAGGGCAATCCGTTGTAAAGCCAGGCTCTTTCTTAACACCTACCGCGACCAACTCTTCTTGGTTATCGCGTTCCGGTCTATATGCCTTTGGATTCTACAAGCAAGGGAACGGTTATTCTGTTGGCATCTTTCTTGCCGGGCTTCCACAGAAGACGGTGGTTTGGACAGCCGACCGAGACATGCCTCCAGTTCCCGCTGATGTTAAATTGAATTTCACAAGTGATGGACGACTGCTTCTGCAATCGGCACAAGGCACACAAACCGGCCTCGCCAGTTTTCCGGAAGGTGCAAGCTCAGCATCGATGCTTGACTCGGGCAACTTTGTTCTCTATAATTCTGCCAATCAGATGGTATGGCAGAGTTTCAGCTACCCAACAGACACCTTTTTACCAACTCAAAATCTTTCCCATGGACAGGTGTTGTTTTCCAGTCTTTCATACTCTAACCATTCAACGGGCATATTTCGTCTCTTAATGCAAGAAGATGGTTGGCTCGCTATGTACCCAGTTGGAACTCCATACACGCTTGAGTATGGTTATTGGGGAGCTGGTATAAGTGGACAAAAAAATGATGTGGTACTGCAACTTGAAGATAATGGTCATCTCTATTTGGTCAATGGCGTTGGCGCTATCATAGTGAATATCACACCAGCAGGAAATCCTTCAACAGGTGCAATCTACCGATTGACAATTGACCCCGATGGGATGTTGCAGCTATACTCGCACGATATGAATCAGAATGGAAATTGGACATCCATATGGTCTGCTCCAGAGAACAAGTGTTACCCTAAGGGTCTATGTGGGCTTAATGCATATTGTGTCTTAAATGATGTACAAGTTGGTTGCAAATGTCTTCCAGGATTTGAATTGGTCAACCAAGACGATTGGAGTTCAGGCTGTGAAAGGAATTTCACTGCAGAAAGTTGCAAAAGTGACACATATACCATGGAAGCAGAGCCTAATATCGTATGGGAAAATGATAATTATTCTGTTATCATATCGACAACCCAAGAGATTTGCGAAGAAGCATGTTTGCAAGACTGCAACTGTGAAGCTGCACTGTTCAAAGACGGGGAGTGCACAAAACAGAGGCTTCCTTTGCGATTCGGGAGAAGAGATCAAAGCGATTCAACCATAGCCCTCGTCAAGGTAAGTACATCTACAACCACTATAGATGGAAATCTGCCGAAAGAAACCAAAAAAGAGCTTCGACTGGACATCCTAATTATTGGTGTTTCATTACTTGCTTTTGCATTAATTGTCTTGGCGAGTTCTGGAATTGCAATTTGCAGAAATCGTGTTTGGTCATATAAAATGATGTCTAATAATGGAAACACCATCTTGAGAGATGATTTTGCTCCAAAATCATTTAGTTACGCAGAACTTGAGAAAGTGACCGGTGGTTTCAAGGAAGAGCTTGGTAGAGGAGCGTTTGGGACGGTATATAAAGGGGCAATCTGGAATGGTGTCAGCGAGAAGATTGTAGCCGTCAAGAGGCTCGACAAATTGTTGGCTGAACGAGAAAGAGAATTCCATACAGAGATGAGAGTTATTGGGAGAACGCATCACAAAAACCTTGTTCGTCTGCTGGGTTATTGCCATGATGGACCCAACAGGCTTTTGGTGTACGAGTACATGAGCAATGGGTCACTTGCAGACATACTCTTCACACATGAAAAGAAACCTTCTTGGGATGAAAGAATGGAAATCGCTCACAACATTGCAAGAGGAATTCTTTATCTCCATGAAGAGTGTGAGCCACAAATCATTCATTGTGATGTAAAACCTCAGAACATACTCATGGATGAAAATAGACGTCCAAAAATTTCTGACTTCGGATTGGCAAAGTTGCTGAAGGCTGATCAAACCAGAACATTTACCGACATCAGAGGGACAAAGGGATATGTTGCTCCAGAGTGGCATCGGAAGTTGCCGGTGACAGTCAAAGTAGATGTGTACAGCTTTGGAATTGTGCTGCTGGAGATTATATGTTGTCGAAAGAGTGTGGAACATGATCTTCCAGAGGAAGAAGCTATTCTTGAAGAATGGGTATACCAATGCTTTGAGAGTGGTGAGCTTGATAGACTAGTGAATAATGAAAAGATTGACAAGAGACAATTGGAGAGAATTGCTAAAGTAGGACTTTGGTGCATTTTGGATGAGCCCTCGCTCCGCCCTTCAATGAAGAAGGTGCTACTCATGTTGGAAGGGACTGTTGATATTCCGGACCCTCCAAGTCCGACTTCTTTTTTTAGTGCTGTCTGATTCCAATCCCTCCAAATCCGACATCCTTATTTTCGTGTCTTCTAAAATGTGTATGTACTTAAAAAGAAAAAAGAACAAAGAAAAAAAGTGTGAGTATTGTCTAGTGACATGTCTTAGATGTTTTCTTTTAAGCACTATGTATCTTGTATCAATTTGAGCTTTTCTTTTGTGTACCATTTTAAATTGCATTCGTGTAGTACTTATCAACTTCTTCTCTATTTCAACAAAAAAGAATAACGGATAATTCTTGTAATTGGTGTGTGTTGGGGAAATAATCAACTTCGAAGCCACCTGGGCCCAAAGTCGAATTGAGGACCCAGCCCGACAGGCCAACCCGGCCAGGTCATCTTGGTCATTACCAGCTCGGAGGTTTGTCAAGACCTTATATGGCAAGACCGTCTCGGACTACAAGACCTCGGATTAAAGCTTGTCTCGGGGTTTGAACACCTCGGGCCTAAAACTCCACAAGGTGCAAAACATCTCGGGATCTCCAGATCTAGAACCATTCTGGGTATCTTGGAATGACCCGAGATCCCGGGTATCTCGGAACCACCCAAGGCTCAAGGAATACAGATCCCGAATATTCCGCTCCAAGATGTGCAACTAGAACCGCACCACGAATCCCGAAAGATCCATATATCCAAACCCACATCGACATCAACTGTAGATCCCCGGAAATCCGAGATTTGCAGAGCCACTTGGTTACACCAAAACCTCTATAAATACAGAGGTTTCACAAGTATTAAAAATAGATTGTCTTCTTAAATTTACTCTGCATTATATCTCTCAAATTACCTACTGACTAAGGCATCAGAGTGGGATTGTCGGCATCCCCCGGCACAATTCTTATTTTACAGAACCCAAGAAGGAGAACTCAAACGAATCACAGGGTGACATGTCATCTACTGAAAATCTGTATCAATAGTTTGGCACCGTCTGTGGGAATGATTATTCATTTCTATCAACAAAATCCGCTATGATGACTACAAGATCTGAAACACACAGAGGACCTCGGAATGGCAGCAATGTCCGAGATGAAGGAAACTCGAATGATCCCCAACTTACTCTTTTGAATGAGAGAATGGAACAGATGGCAAAAAGCATTTAAGACTTGACAAACATGAATGCCATCCTTCAAGCTCGGATCTCGGAACATTCTCGAGCAGCTACTACTTCGGAAAACCGAGAAGCTTGGAATAGTCACACTGAGGAGCGACGAGAGTAGGAAGTGCACGAAAGTAGCTAAGTTGAAGGAACCGAAGAAAGAGGCGATCGTCAGGAATCTATTCTTGAAAATCTTCCTCCACCCCAAACAGAGGCAGAAAGGGCGATGCAGGGTATGATCAACAGGTTAGAATAAATATGCAACGTTCTAACCGAGGCAATCCAACGAAACGACAAATGTAAAGCTTCCCTAGTCGAAAATCTCTTGCAGAAGCCTGCATCTCCATTTACCGAGGAGGTGGCCAACTTTTGTCTTACCGAAAAGTTTAAAGTCCCGGATGTTCCACTTTACACAGGTCTTGAAGATCCTCTTAAGCGCTTGGAGAATTTCCATGCTCACATAGACCTCCACTGGACACCAGAGAATGTGGCCTACCAAGCCTTTCCTCTCACCCTTTCAGGCAATACCAGAGATTCGTTCAAAAAACTCCTCCCAAATTCTATTAACAATTTCAACGTACTCGGAAAAATATTCCTGACACAATTCATGGCTGGCAGAGTAAGAAGGAAGCCATCTGGATCTCTGATGTCATTACACCAAGGTCCCGAGGAGTCTCTAAAGAACTTCTTCATGAGGTTCAATCAGGAGAGGCTTGGTGTAGAGAGCACAACCAACGACTTTATCTACGGTGCCCTTTTCCAGGGAATCAAGAAGGACGGGCCCTCATTCCAGACTTAGCCCAAAAGCCACCTCAAAATCTCGATGGATTCATGAGCAAAGCCGAGAAGTACATTGATCAAGAGGAAACACTCCAAGCTCTCTTGGGATTCGAGCAACCTCGCACCTCGGCATTCGAGCCTCGAAAGAAGAAAAGGGATTCCCAAAAGGAAGAACGCAGGGAAAATTAGAAGGGCGAGGACTCCAGATCTAAGCGAGATAGAAAGTCTCTCAAACACTACAACTGGACCACTCTCAACGCTCCCATTATGGATGTCCTTATGGAAATAAGGAGAGACATGGCTTACCGAAGGCCCAGGCCAATCCTAAGTCAACCAAATTCATAGTTCACATACTAGTATTATGCATTCCACGATGCCACCGGATACAGGACCGAGGCTTGCATCTCCCTGAGGATCCTGATCGAGAACGGTAAACTGTTCGGTTCCTCGCAGATCAGAGGAATCCGAAGAATCCCGAGCACGACAGCCGTCCTCAAGAAGAGCGCAACCGAGTCCACCAGCATTGAGGCGACCCTCGGGATGACTAGGAAAGGCGTCATGATAGGGACAAGAAGCTGAATTGTCAGGATGATACTTGGGAGAGGAGAGGAAGAAGTAGGAGCCAAGCATGTCAACCACCACAAGAAAACCTCCCGAAAATTCACACAATCGTCGGGGGTTTCGGAGGAGGAGGAGAGTCCAACTCGGCTCAGAAAGCTGTGCAAGGCAGATGAAAGATTTTGAGGTGTACTCAGTGTAGAAACTTCTAAAGTCGAGAAAATGCAAGACCTAGATCATGGGTTCTTGGATGATGATTATGCGGGGGTATCTCTCTTGCATACCAATGCTTTGGTGTTAAGTTTGACTATCGCCAACCACAAGATACACCGAATCTTGATAGACAAAGGGAGCTCAGCTGATATTCTCTATAAGTCAGCCTTCGAGCTTATGAAGATTGATCAAAGTAAAGTTGTCCCAACTAGACACTCCCTAGTGGGCTTCTCAGGAGAACAAGTATTCTCACTTGGGTCTATTGAACTCCCGGTCATGGCAGGAACATACTCGAGGCAAAGAACCGTTATGGTTAATTTCCTGGTAATAAACCGATCCTCGGCTTACAATGCCATCCTCTAGAGGACGACTCTAAACGATCTCAAAGCCGTAACATCGACGCCCCACCTGAGCATGAAATTCCCCACCGAAGAAGGAATTGGTGTCAAAAAAGGAGACCAAAGGATGGCCTGGGAATGCTACAATACAGCTTAAAAAGGCTCCCCAAGGCCATAGTCTCGTGGATAAGACAAAGGAGGATGCGAAGTAGCAATCACAACTGGGGAACTGATCGAAGATTCGGAGGATTTTGAGCTTGGCGACCCGAAGAAGAAGATCCAAGTAGGCGCACAACTTCCCCAGGAAATGCCGGTGGCATTCCTAAGGAGAAATAAAGACGTGTTTGCATGGAGCCATGAGGATATTGCCAGGAATACCTCCCTCAGTAATAGTCCACAAACTGATGGTTGACCTGAGCCACAGGCCGATCAAACAACGAAGACAGAGCTTTGCCCTAGAACGAAATCAGGCCATAGCCGAGGAGGTGCAGAAGTTGCTACAAGTCGGATTTATCCGAGAAGCAGACTAACCAGAATGGTTGGCCAATGTCGTTTTGGTCAAAAAGTCCAGCGAAAAATGAAGAATGTGTGTCGATTTCACCGATCTCAACAAAGCATACCCCAAGGACAGTTTTCCATTGCCCCAGATTGCTCTCCTTATAGACTCTACATCTGTGCATGAGCTCCTCACCTTCATGGATGCTTTCTCGGGATACAACCAAATACATATGGATGAGGCCGACAAGGAGAAGACATCCTTCATCATCGACCGAGGCTATACTGCTATAAGATAATGCCATTCGGCCTAAAAAATGCCAGGGCCACATACCAGAGGCTATCCAACAAAATGTTGTGAGACCAAATCGGATGGAACATAGAAGTCTATGTTAACGACATGCTGGTAAAAAGCACCCAAGCCGCTAGCCATATAGCAGATCTAAGGGAAACCTTCAAAACACTGAGGGACCACAAATTGAAGCTGAATCTGTCCAAGTGCGCCTTCGGTGTCTCTTTCGGGAAATTCTTGGGATTCATGGTCTCACAAAAAGGTATTGAGGCCAATCCCAAGAAGGTGAAAGTTGTTCTAGAAATGCAACCACCTCGGACCATCAAACAATTGCAGCAACTGACCGGGAGAATAGCAGCCCTGAACCAATTCATCTCCCGGTCTACTTACAAATGCCTCCCTTTCTTCAAAATTCTGAGGAAAGCATTCACATGGAGCAACGAATGCAAGGAAGCCTTCGGAAAACCAAAAGAGTATTTGACGAATCCGCCACTCTTGAGCCGTTCCACTGAAGGAGAAATACTTTATCTCTACCTGGCAGTGTCTCCCTCGACTGTCAGTTCGGCTCTAGTTCGAGAAGACTCGGGGATCCAAAAACCAATATATTTCACCAGTAGAGCACTTCATGGAGCGAAGGTGAGGTATCCTCGGATTGAAAAGTTATTCTTCACTCTAATTGCTCAGCACGAAGGCTAAGGCCATACTTTCAAGCACATGTGATACGGGTATGACCGAGTACCCGATGAAGAAAATATTGCAGAAGCCAGACCTCTTGGGCAGGCTAGTAAATTGGTCAATCGAGTTGGTACAATTTGACATAGAGTTCCATCCTCGGATTGTGATCAAAGGCCAAGTCCTAGAGAACTTCCTCCTAGAATTCAATAATACTCCCGAAAGTGAAGAATTGCCCAAAGAGAGACCCGGGTAGCTTATGTGGATGGTTCCTCGGCTAACTAGAAAAGTGGGGTCGACGTCACACTCACTAGCCCGAAAGAAGAAATATTCTAGTATGAAATCAAGCTAGACTTTGTTACCACGAACAACGAGGCAGAATACGAAGCCATTTTGGTAGGGCTCTCCATAGCTCTCGAAATGGGAGGTAGAAAACTCAAGTGGTGGTTGGCCATGTCCAAGGACAATCCAAGGCTCAAGGTGAAAAGATGATCTGGTACCTCAACAAGGTACGTGGGTATCAATCTAACTTTGACAAGGTTGCTTTGACAAAAATTCCTCGGGAAGACAACATCCGAGCCGACACTCTATCCAAAATGGGTTTTGGAACCGGGCCCGAGATCAAAACATATGCTTATGAAGTGATAGTGTAAACCGAGCCTTCCATCATCCCAAAGCAAGACATGATGGAAATTGAAGAAGAATCAACCGATCCCGAGTGGGCCATGGGAGTCATCCAATATCTTCAAAACGGATCCCTTCCTGAAGACAAGTTATTGTCTCGTAAGGTAAAAATGCACTTAGCTCGGTACACACTAATTGGAGGGATATTGTACTGAAGAGGACATACAAAGCCACTTCTCCAATGCCTCATGAACTCCAAAGCCGAGTACGTACTCAAGGAGATACATGAGGGGGTCTACGGAAACCATTCAGGGTCTTGGATGTTAGCACACAAGGCAATGCAAGCCGGGTATTATTGGCCAACAATGAGTAAAGACTCAGTCAAGCTAGTCCAAAAATGTGATAAATGCCAGAGATTTGCTCGGATAATGAAGAATCCGACTGAAAAGCTCAGTTCAATTACTTCGCCATGGCCATTTGTGAAATGGGGAGTCAACATAGTCGGTCCAATGCCCCCAGGAAAAGGAAGTCAGAAATTCCTTGTTGTCGCGGTGGATTATTTCACCAAGTGGGCCGAAGTCGAAGCCCTTGCCACCATCACAACTGAGAACATGACAAAGTTCTTGTGGAGCTCGGTCATATGCCGATTCGGCATCCCACATGCCTTTGTCACCGACAACGGAAAACAGTTTGACTATGGAAAGTTCTGCAAGTGGTGTACCAAACTTCGGATTCAGAATTATTATTCAAGTCCAATCCACCCTCCAGCTAACGGACAAGTGAAAGCCACAAACAAAACACTACTGAAAACATTAAAAAAGAAGCTCGGCAAGAAGAAAAGAGCTAGAAAAATATAAATGACTTCTAATTTAACCGTGGGCGTGTGCAACGTGTAACAAAATAATGTAAATGCGGAATTTAAATAACAATTATTTTGTTAACAAAGTGCAAACTCAATTAAGAGAAAAACTACTCCAGGGCAGCCAAACCTAGGAAATCCACTATCAGAAGACAAAGCTAGTACATAGACAGTAACACTCACATACCCGATGCAATGATCGTATCTACCACTCTGACAAGTAACCCAACATGAGCGCCTCACAACCAAGTCTCCTACTTGAAGGGGTCTTCTATGGATTCCTTAACCTTAAGGCTCCTCCCTAAGATAGACTTCAATAAACATGCACAGCAACAACACAACGATAACAACTTGAGAGCTAATGGATCAGTACAATATATCCCTAAAATATACTATCTAAGCTCTAAAGAATTCAATATCGAAATCTTTAAATTGTACATGCCTAGAGGACTCTATTTATAGGCTAAGAATACCTAAATCGAGTCTGTCTCTGATTTCTCTAGGTAGCATCCAGACTCAAGCTGAGGCCATCCGGACGAACAACTGTGCAACCGGCTTTCCATAACGCGCTTCACGCAATACCATATGAGGGCCGCATCTGGATGGTGTTGCCCTAGCGTCCGGACGGTTGCACTTCTACTAAATGCAATTTTCATAATAAGGACTGGTGTCTAGACAGTGTTGCCCTAATGTCTAGACGATTGCAATTCTTCTCCACATCTTGCCTTATCAAGGATATCGTCCGGACGGTGCAAACTTGACGTCTTGACGTATGAAGCTGTCTTCCCATATTTGTTTCTGAGAAGGAAATCTGATTTCTTGTTGAACATTGATGAGCATTCGGACGTGTTGTTGCTGAAACGTCTTGACGAATGTAACCTTAAACAATTCGAAGCTTTTGGACACTAATGGGTGTCCGGACGGTATTGCCACATCGTCTGGACAGATGTTGCTGATTGATGAGTGTCCAGACGTTATACTGAGTCGTCCGAACTGATGCTTGGGATCCGACTTCTTTGACTTGAAATTTGCATAGAATTTTCTTTGAACTTCTTGAAGCACATTTCTGAAACGAAGACTCTGAAATAAACGTCATCCCTTATTTTTTAACAACATTACATAAAAGTGATTTTGTCAAATAGAATGTAGCCAATCACAAACTAACAAACTCCCTATTTGGCTATTCAAGGACAAAAATCACTTGACCGGTTTAAAATTACATTCCCAGTCCAAAACCAAAAGTACTCCCCCTTTTTGTCTCAAAAGGACAAAGGGTAAACAAAGTAAATAAAAACAAACCCAAATACAGTTTGAAAGTCCGAAGGAAAAAGAAAACTGTAAAAAGCCATAAGAAAACATCTTGCTGAAAAGGGAGAGGAAGACAACAAGGTTAGTCCTTTCACAAGTAAATCAGCACACGCATGTATCTAAACTTGAGAAATCAGTCAGATAGCAAGTCAGAATTATGCAAACATATAGTTGAGAGACAAGAATTTAATAAGCAAAAATTTTCTTGTATACAAAATATTTAACATAGCTTGCTCAACTCATGTAATGTGTGTGTGTGTGTGTGTGTGTGTGTGAAGGCTTTTTTAATAAGGTATCAAGTTCACTGATATGACGTAAATCAACTAAATTTTCTAAACAAGAGAGAAAATCTATGATAGATCAATCAAAAGTCAAACCTTATTTTACTAAGGCCTAGCCACCCTCATCTGATACATCCCCATAAGAAGCAACACTTTTCTTTTACTTAGTCCTTTAGTGACCGTCTATTTCGGCAATGATTTGGTCACTGACTGTTTCTATAGGGACAAGTTCAAGAACAGATTTATAGCACAATAAACAGTGGATCTTTTTACTTATCCATATTTATTGATTTTTTTAATATTTTTTATCACTTGGTGCTACAACCTAGAAAGAATGCCAGAATTTTTAGGTTCTAGGTTTAACTAGCGAATTGGTCAATTTGACCATCTTAGCAAGAAAATCTCTCTCATCAGAATTTCCATAAGCTAGAAAGTCAAAGAGAAAAAAAAAATGTACCTTAGGGGTGCCTTGGATAGTGCATAAAAATATCGCATGAGAAAATCAATTATCTAGCATAAAGAGGCAGCATGAAAACTTAGCAAATCTCATACTCATGATCTCAAACATATGTAAGCATAATTCATCAAAGCACAATAAACTGAGATATTAGGTTAAGAAACATGAGATAGCTAACAAATTTGTAAAAGAAACAACCTGCAACCTTTCTCCCCCATTTTTTTTTAATGAAAAACATAACATGCTTTTAGAGGAAAAGACTAAGGAACACAAAGAAGTCTAATCCTAGTATAAAAAGACATGTCTAGGACATGTCACAAACACCATTGGCTTTTCTAAGAGACTCAAACATGCTTCCATCAAGAGGTTTGATAAGAATGTCAGCCAATTGGTTGTCAATGGGTATGAAAGAAAGAGATACTACCCGGGATCCCACAAGATCATGAATGAAGTGATGTCTGATGTCAATGTGCTTGGTACGAGAGTGTTGGACAGGATTCTTGGAAATGTTGATGGCACTTGTATCGTCACAATTGATAATCATGGTATCCTGAGTGAATCCATAATCACATAATAGCTTTTTCATCCATAGCAATTGAGTGCAACAGCTTCCAGCAGTAATGTATTCAGCCTCAGCAATGGAGTGGGAAATCAAAGATTGTTTCCTACTCATCCAAGCCTTAAGATATTCCCCACATAAAAGCATCCTCCCGAGGAACTTTTTATGTCATCCGCATTGCCATCCTAATCTGCATCAGAGTATCTTGCAACCACAAGATTTGTTTCCTTAGAATACCAAATGCCATGAAGAAGAGTATCATTTACATACCTGATGATACGCTTGACTGTAGTGAGGTGAGATTCTTTAGGATTTGCCTAAAATCGAGCACAAAATCCAACACTGAAAGCAATATTTGGTCAGCTAGCTGTGAGGTAGAGAAGACTCTCGATCATACTTCTGTAGAGAGTAGGATCAACTTGCTTGCCTGTAAGATCAATACATATCTTGAAACTAGTGCTCATGGGAGTACAAGCATGACTCTTCCCATCTAGACTGAACCGCTTGACCAGATCTTTAACATACTTGGATTGAGAAATGAATATTCCTTCAGAAGTCTGCTTTACTTGAAGCCCCATAAAGTAGTTCAACTCACCAATCATGCTCATCTCAAACTCCTGCTTCATCTCCTTAGAAAAATCATGGGCTTGGGAATCTAGAGTTGCTCCAAATATGATATCATCAACATAAATTTGAGCAATAAGTTTCTGATTACCTTGATTTCGAATGAAGAGAGTCCGATCAGCCTGTCCCCTAGTAAACCCTTTAGCCAAAAGGTAAGTAGTCAGTCGCTTATACCATGCTCAGGGAGTTTCCTTGAGGCCATATAATGCTTTCTTCAGCTTGTAGACATATTGAGGATGATAAGGATCTTGAAATCCTTTTGGCTGTTCTACATACACTTCTTCCTAAGTATGCCATTTAGAAAGGCACTTTTAACATCCATCTAATATAACTTGAAACCAAGATGACATGCAATGGAGAGTAGAATTCTGATGGATTCTAAACGGGTAACTGGAGCAAAAGTTCTCAAAATCTACCCCTTCAATTTGAGTGTACCCCTGGGCAACAAGAGGAGCCTTGTTTCTGATCATTGTACCATGTTCATCTAATTAGATCCACTTGGTGCCAATTACATTTTGATCAGTAGGTCTGGGAACAAGGGCCCATACATCGTTTCTTGTAAACTGATGTAATTCTTCATGCATGGCAGCGATCCAGCTATCATCTTGTAGACTTCATCAACCTTTTTTGGCTCAGTCTGTGCAAGATAGCAACTGTAGGATACTTGATTTGTGAAAATAATTATTGACTTCTAATTTAAACCAAGTGTGTGTGTTTGCACACAAACAAATATCTGAAATGTAGAATTTAAATAAGACAAGATATTTGTTACGAAGTGAAAACTCTATGAAGAGAAAAAACCACTCTAAGGCAGCCAAACCCAGGAAATCCACTATCCAAAAACAAAACTAGTTACAAGACACTCGTACTCACATAACCCTATGCAGTAGTCATACCTTTAACTCTCACATGAAGCCCATCTTGAACGCTTCCCAACCAGATCTTCCACCTGAAGGGGTTTTTGATGGATTCTTTTACCTTAGGGTCGACCCCTAAGATAGACTTCATACGAACAATTGAGCACACACCGACAACGGCTTGAGAGCTAGCAGATCTTCCATTCTCCCTAAACACCCTCTCTAAGCACTATGTAATTCACTGTCAAATTTTGTACAAAACACAAGCCTAGGGCCTTCTATTTATAGGCTTACAAGAAACCTAAAACTACTGAGATTCGGGCTATGACTGGCGAGCGTCAGGACGGAAGTTAGCCTCGTTCGAACGGTTTTTTGCTATATCCTTTTAGAAACAGTGCAATTCTATATTTATCAGGTTCATGTCCGGACGGCTTGACCAAGAGTCCGGATGGTCTTTGCTAAAATCCTTTCCGCGTTCGAACGGGACTCTGGAATATTCTGAACTACTGGACATCATCCGGATGTGTTGCCACATCGTCTGGACGGCTTGCAGAGACTTCCCAAACAGTGTCAACTTCTAAAATCAAACTCCTTGTTGAATACTAATTGACCTAGCGTCCAGACGGTGTTGTTCTGACGTCTGGACATCTTCATCGTTATCTGCTAGACACTGAGGGGCGTTCGGACACCTTCAAAGGCCCGTTCGGACGGTTGTACAGGAACCAGCTGTTTGGTCTTGGAGTTTGCAAGGACTCTTCATGGACATCTTTTTAGAAGCTTGTGATAAGATACATTGTTTGAATATATGAAGATTCTAAATTGAAAACCGACCATCCTGTTAAAACGCAACCATTACATAAAGTGTTTTTGTTTTATTCAGAATGTAGCCAATATAAAATACTAACAAACTCCCCCTTTGGTCATTCTAGGACAAAAACACTTGACCGGTTTGGAAACACATTCTCGGTCTAAAAACCAAAAAATACTCCCCGTTTTTGTCATACAATGACAAAAGGTAAACAGAGTATTAATTAAAACCATAAGTATTTTAATAATTACATCAAAATGTCAGCACAAATTTAAAATTGTTTACATATAAGTAAACAACAAAAAGAACAATAAAAAAAATAAAAAAAATTAGTCCTCCTCATCAGGCTTGGGGTGATGGTACTGCAGGCACTCCCTGATGTCAATCTGACATTGTTCAACACGCTCTCCAATAAGATTAACTTCACGCTGGAGAGCTCCCATGGATGACATCAGCTGAGTAAATGTAGTCTCAAAATCAAAAGTGGGGGGCACAGCCTGGGATGATGATGGTGCAGCTGCTGGTGGGGGAACTGGTGGAGGATGAAGAACATTGCCTTGAGCCTCGTGCCACAAGTGAGCATTAGACTTCATGAGAGTCTGTATGCCAAGGGGATCTAGAATTCATGAGCAGGGCTCAGAGTCTGAAATATCTGTCACGACCTGAAGACAGATTTGAGTGATCAAACACCTAAAAGACAGACTCATGTTCTTCTCATCGCGAACCTCGAGCATAGTGTGCAATATGTGCTTGCACAGGAAAAAAGGAGTTTGCATCACTATGGCATAGAGAAGGGTGGCCTTCTTGAGAGTAAGCTCACTCCGCCAAGCTTGAGGCCAAAGGTTTGTTACAACAACCTTTGCTAAGAATCGGTGCATAGGAGGAAAGGCAATGATGTTGATCTGGGAGTGGGACTTGTCCTCTCGCTAAGGTCTCATCCCAAAGAAGTCATGTAAAAAATCAATGCTGGGAGCCTCATCTGGAAAAGGAACTCCGGAGACTAGTAGAATAGGGACCCCGATCACAGAACTGATAAGCTGGGGGTCAATTAGAATCGTCTGGCCTCTGACCATAGTCTGCATGATCAGTCCTCTGTCATCATCCTAAATGACTATCATGTGGCCATAAAATTCTTGCACCAATCTGGGAAATGCCTGTCAGGCACAATTGTACAGGTACTTCCAGTTGTTTTCCAGTAGCATATGAGCGATGGGGAGCAGAACTGGGTCTCTTAGATTTGCGCGGAGAAGATTCCGCTTAGATAGGACCTGTCGTGATTGCATACGATGCAACCGGTTAGCCACTGATTCTTCAATTCTTTGCCTGACTCAGGGAGGAGAGTCGTCTGAAGACATAATTTCTAGACTAAAAAAAAATCACAGGCACAAATTCATGAAAGCATTAATTCCTGTTAGTCTAAAAAAAAAAAATTGGGCATTATAACGACTGTAAAATGGCCTATCCCAGAAATTACAACAACAAGAAACACAACCCAAACAATATCAAGAATCAAATATGCAAAATCTCAACCGACAAATAAAGAATTTTGAGCAATAATACATATTAAACTCAAAATAATAGAAACCCAAAAAAAAAAAACTTTTTTAAGCATAGAAACCTTAAAATTAGTAAAAGAGTACAAAAATATAGCTGGGGTGGAGATAAACTGCAAAGATGACACGTGCGCTAGAGAGTTACGCATAAAAAACACAGAGAAAATGCACAAGACGACAAAAACGAACCAAAAAATGCAAATAAAAAGGCTGCGGCGCGGGGAGAATGCGATTTAACCCTACAGGATTCACCATCCGGACAGAACTTAAGTGACGTCCGGACGTAGTGCCATGTAGAGATCGCAAAAACAAGCTCGTCTAGACAAGAAGAATAAACGTCCGGACGAATCAACCGTATCGTCCGGACAACCAGTATAACCGTCCGGACGTCCTGGAACACCGTCCATACGCTTCACACAAAAAATCTGAAAAAGAGCAAAAAAATATTTCTCAAATAATTTTCAAAGCACACATGTATATAACATTGATATCTTAGTTCAATTAGCATTTAAAAAAAAATCCCAATATATAATTGAGAGTTAAGTTTTAGGGGTAATTACCTTTTCCCCCATCAACTACCAGCCATTGTCAACATGCCCCCATGAACTGACACCTTGACTAAAAGAGAGCATCCAACTACCAACTTTACATACTTTGCCCCCCTCCGTCAGGGAATCCCGTTAATTTGGACGGAATATTCTATTTTTGGGTGTTAATTTTGGTTTAAAGACCAAAATGCCCTCCAACAGTAATTAAAAAAAATATTAAAATTAATATATTTAAAAAAGTTGAGGGCATTTATGTCATTTTTTAATTTGAGTTAAGGTATTTCAGTCTTTTTATGAATTAAACTGACGAAAGGGGGCAAAGTATGTAAAGCTGGTAGTTGGATGCTCTCTTTTGGTCGAAGTGTCAGTTCATGGGGCCATGTTGACAATGGCTGGTAGTTGATGGGGGGAAAAAGGTAATTACCCCTAAGTTTTAATAAGCACAAGAATTTCCCTGCAAAACGACATTTTTTCAATAGAAAACTTAACTCAAGCAATGCATGTGTGTGTGAAGGCTTTCTCAATAAGGTATGAAGTATACTGATATGACTTAAATCACCCAGATTTTTCAAAGAAGAGAGACAATCAATGTTAGATCAGTCAAAAATCAAACCTTATTATGCTAGGGCCTAGTTACCTTCATCTAATACACTCCCCCTAAGCTGTAGCACTTTTCTTTTACTATGTCCTTTAGTGACCATCTATTTTCACAATGATGTGGTCACTAACTGTTTATGTAGGGACAAAATCAAGAATAGATTTATAGCATAAGCAGTGGATCTTTTTATTTATCCATTTTTATTCAGTTTTGAATGTCTTTTATCACTTGGTGCTGCAACCTAGAAAGAATGCCAGAATTGATGTGTTCTAGGTTCAACTAGTGAGTGGGTCAATTTGACCATCTTAGCAAAAAAAAATCTCTCATTAAAAAAAATCCAAAAGCTAAAAGTCAGAGGAGAGATAAAAATACCTTAGGGGAGCCTTGGATAGTGCACATTTTTCATCGCAAGAGAAAAGCAACTATCTAGTATGGATGCCACTGGAAAACTTCACAGATATCAAGGGAAAACTCCCAGTTATATAAAGGCAAATGAATAAATGCATCAGAAACTGAGACATCAATTAAACATACGTAAGATATCTGGAAACTTATATAATGGAACAACAAAGCTCTGTATCTTTTATCCCATCCCATCCCTTTCCTTTTTTTTTTTTTTAAAAAACAACTTAAACAACAAACATGCTTCACAATAAAAAGGATAGAATAGATCAAGCATGTAAGGTAGAAACAAACCTGACCTCAGGGAGAGAGGTTTGAGAGTAACAAGATAGAAAAGCCGCCGCTCAACGTGCTCTTACTATCATCCCTATTTAATACCTGTAGAATTTCCTCAAGACAACCCAAGAGGGAATATAGGGATAGAAATGATGGTTCCAAAATAACATGCAAAGTTTTTATAAGATGCTAAAATAAAATAAACTATGCAAGTGTACCTGTTATGCTCTTGGATTTAGGAACCAAAATCCTAGGCATGTGTGACCTTACCTACTAGGTAGGTCTGCTCCCCCTCAGGGAGTGGGTGTCCTCGTCCTTGTCCTGTCCTTCCTTCTGAAGCTGTAAAGCCAGAAATCTGGCCAGATCTTGCATGAAGGAACTAACAGAAGATGTTCCTTCATAGGAGATTTCCCTTCTTGCAGTCTTCTATTCTTCCATATACAGCTTCTTGGGGACCCAAGTCTTTTTGATTGAGTAGGCTTCTGCAATTGCTGATGCTTTGGAACACGATTTCTGGGCTGAGATCTATGCTGCTTGAGAGACTTAGGTGGAGGACACTTAGATCTTATATGGCTGCTAACTCCACATTGAGCATGGGAGTTTTAGGAGCTTGCCACTTATTCTTCCTTTGAACTTGCCAATGTGGGCAATTAGGTCTGATGTGCCCTGGCTTGCCACAATGATGGCATGTGAGAGGCTTTCTTCTGATAGGAAACTTGGCTGGAGGTTGAGGGATGATAGGAACTTCCCCTTCCATAACAGCTTTTCCCTTATCCACTCTTGAAGGTGGAGATTCGGGAATAACTGGCTTCACGAAATTGGTCTTGGAGGTAGAAGGAGTATCATAAATAGAAGGAGGAACATACCCGAGTCCGATCTTGTCAGTTGGGCACTTCTGAATGGAGAGCATGTGAATGGGCTTCTCGTCTGAAACTCTCTCTAGTTGCAACTGTGTCTCCAGTAGCCTGTCTTCTAAATCATTGATCTTTATGAGCATAGAGGTCTTCTCTGTCCTGAGGCTGTTAAGCTCTAGTACTTGTTGTTTGTATTTATCCCTCAGCTTTAGAAATTCAACATATTGAAGTTGATAGGCTAACTGCATATCTTCTTCCTCACTATTCTCAGAGTATTAGGACTGAGAATCCTCCTTATCTTCATGAGGGGCTACGAAGGCCAGGAATTTTCTTCCTCTGGAGTTTCTTCTTCCTTCTTAGACTCATCGCTGAGAGTTGCATTAAAGGCTTTCCCTCTTTAGATTTGCACATTCAGTTCTGATGTACCCAAAGCCTGAACATTCGAAGCACTGGGGACCCCTCAGATCTTTCTTCTCTACTTCTTCTGTATCAGTTGTGTGGGAAGCCTTTCTTAGTCTGTCAGAGAACTTCTTCTTGAATTTATTATTCTTCATAAAATGCTCGAATTTCTTGGCTAACATTGCCACTGCATCTTCATCAATATCGGAGTCTTCGTCAGATGAGACTCTTGATTTCTTCTTGGATGCCTTAGATGCCTTGAGGGCAATTGTCTGTACCTTTCTGACTAGAGGTAAGGAGAATTCATATGTCTGAAGAGATCCTACTAGCTCTTCAATCTTCAGTTCCTCCAGATCTTTGCTTTCTTCTATTGTTGTCACGTTAATCCTGAAACGTTCAAGCAAAGATCTTAGTATCTTTCGAATGAGTTTTACATCCGAGATTTGCTTTCCAAGACTCACCATCGAGTTTCTTAGGTCGCAAATCTTAGTGTAGAACTCTCCGAAGGTCTTTTCTTCTAGCATCTTAATTTCTTCAAATTTAGAAATCAACATTTGAAGTTTGGCAGATTTTACTAGTTTTGCGCCTTTATATGTTGTTTCTAGAATTTGCCATACATCTTTAGCAATTTCACAATTTGAAATTTTTGCGAATTCAGATGGTGAAAGTGCTTGACATAGTGCATGGAGGGCTTTATCATTGGAAAGCCTTGCGCTTGTTTGAACAACAGTAATTTCGTATGTTTCTTCTAGTTTAATCCAACCAGTTTTAACAATTTTCCAGACGTCAATAGATTTTAAAAAGAAGCGCATTCGGGTTTTCCATTAGCCATAGTTTGTCCCATCAAAGGACGGAACAGAATTAAGATTTTGAGACATAATAATTAAAAAAAGAAGTCAAAAGGATACACTCAAGAAATAAATCTAAAACAGAATGTACCAAGCTCTGATACCAATTGAAAATAATTATTGACTTCTAATTTAAACCAAGTGTGTGTTTTTGTGTACAAACAAATATCTTAAATGCGGAATTTAAATAAGACAAGATATTTGTTATGAAGTGGAAACTCAGTGAAAAGAAAAAACCACTCCGGGCAGCCAAACCCAAGAAATCCACTATCCAAAAACAAAGCTAGTTATAAGACACTTGTATTCACATAACCCTATGCAGTAGTCATACCTTTAACTCTGACACGAAGCTCATCGTGAACACTTCTCAACCAGATCTTCCACCTCAAAGGGATTTTTGATGGATTCATTTACCTTAGGGTCGACCCCTAAGATAGACTTCACACGAACAGTTGAGCACACATCGGCAACGGCTTGAGAGCTAACAAAACTTCGATTCTCCCTAAACACCCTTTCTAAGCACTATGGAATTCACTGTCGAATTCTGTACAAAACACAAGCCTAGGGCCCTCTATTTATAGGCTTACAAGAAACCTAAAACTGTTGAGATTCAGGCTCTGGCTGGCAAGCGTCCGAACGGAAGTTAGCCTCATCCGGACAATTTTCTACGATATCCTTTCAAAAACAGCGCAATTCTATCTTTATCAGGTTCACGTCCGGACGCTTGATCGAGCGTCTGGACGGTCTTCGCTAAAATCCTTTCCGCGTTCGAACGAAACTCTGGAATATTCTGAACTACTGGACATCGTCCGGACGTGTTGCCATGTCGTCTAAACGGCTTGCAGAGATTTCCCAAACAATGTCTACTTCTAAAATCAAACTCCTTGTTGAATACTGATTGACCTAGCGTCCGAACGGTGTTGCTCTGACGTCCGAACGTCTTCATTGTTATCTGCTAAACACTGAGGGGTGTCCGAACGGTTGCACAGGAACTGGCTATTTTATCTTGGATTTTGCAAGGACTCTTCATGGACATCTTTTTAGAAGCTTGAGATCAGATAAATTGTCTGAATATATGAAGATTCTGAATTGAAAACCAACCATCTTATTAAAACGCAACCATTACATAAAGTGTTTTTGTTTTATCCAAAATGTAGCCAATATAAAATACTAACAATTTGTTACTTCATTTAAGGGTTGGATCACTCTGTTTCTCAACCGACGCCCTTCTTCAAGATTCCCAATAAGCTGCTGGGAGGGATGATTAAGCTTGACCCATGACCATTTAAGAGGATTCATGGGTTCATCCTCATCTTCAGATGCACTAGTAGAAGTCACAATAATAGGAGGATCTGGAAGAGACTCGGCAGCTAAAGGAATAACATGAGTTTCTTGAGTTGAGGAAGAAGGCTTGATCATGTCAGTTGAAGGAATAGGCAGCTCTTCAGGAATGGGCTGAATTTCCTCCCCCTTGCTAGATGCCCCGACTTCTTCATCATCAATTACCACATTTATTGACTCCATCACAGTTTCTATTCTTTTATTAAACACCCTGTAAGCACGACTGTTGGTGGAGTACCCCAAGAATATCACTTCATCACTTTTGGGATCAAACTTTTCCTACATTCTCCCTGTCTTGAAGAATATAACATTTACTTCCAAAGATCCGGAAGTACTTGATTGTGGGCTTCTTTCCTCGCCAAATGTCATAGGGAATCTTGTTGGTTTCTAGCCTTAGGTAGACTCTATTGATGATGTAGCAAGCGGTGTTGACAACTTCTCCCCAAAAGTGTTGGGCTAGATTCTTTGAGTGGATCATCACTCGATCCGTCTCTTGAATAACCCTATTCTTCTGCTCTACAACCCCATTCTGTTGAGGAGTAATGGGGGATGAAAACTCTTGCTTAATGCCATATGAGTGGCAGAATTCTTCAAATTTGATATTCTCAAATTCTCTTCCATGATCACTATGGATTCTCATTATGGGGCAGTTTTGCTAAATCTGAATTTTCTTGAATAATTGTTGAGCTAAAAGTGTTGTGCAAATTTTAAAGTACTCGCAAGTACATGAATCATTTGCAATATAGCGTTTTGCAAGTGCGAGGTCGATCCCACAGGGAATTGTGTTGCAAAAATTAATCTCTATTCAAACTAATCCTATTTTAACCTAGTTCCAAATTTAGGGATTTTTAACAAAAGAAAACATAAACAAAATTAATGAAAATATAGGGGTCTAGGGTTTTGGAATCCATACTCACCAAATCGTAGCAACCTATTCTCATGCTCATCACACATATTTGAAGTTTTCACATGCAAAACTTAGGTATGCTCTACTTTGCTTCAAAAGTTCTTTAAATCATTCAATGAATCCATACTTGCACAAATCACAAAAGATATCTAGTTTTGACTAAATCATCAAATGTATCCATGGAATGAAACACAACGAATATCCAACATTTTGATAAATGAAAACCCAAGCCATCAATTTAATGAAACTATATCAAATCATCACTTGTATCCAAAAATCACAAGAGATATCCAACAATAATCTCAATAATTGAAGTAGAACAATGAGAAATCAAAACCCATAAACTCAAATAGCATAAACAAGAATGGAAACTCAGTTTCTCTTCAATGGTGAGGTTTCATCCTTAACCCTAGACGAAATTTCAGCTACACATAACTAAAGAAAGCATAAATAAACAACAAGAATGCATTAAAAATCAAAGAAACTTACAAAGAATTGAAGTTCTAGGTCAAAATCAACCCAAAAACCCTAAATTACAGTGAGAACGGCACCTAGGGCGCTCCCAAGCGGCCTCTCTCCTTCAAAAATGAGAAAAGAATGGTATTTATAGAGTTAGCTAGGGTTTCAGCAATTCCAGCTCCGCAAAATTTTGATCGATCGATTTTATAATCGATCGATCGACTTCGGAAAAAATTTCAATCAATCAACTTCCCAGCAGTTCCGAATTTTCAGCTTTTATGTATTTTCACTTGAAAATTACCATTTTTCTCTTAATGTCTTGCAAAAACGCGAAAACACCAAAACTAACCAAAACATCAGAAAATAACAAAGCTAAAGGTTTAACTAATGTAAATTAAGGGGTCCAAATATACAATATTTGACACTCATCAAATACCCCCAAACTTACATTTTGCTAGTCCCTTAGCAAAACAAAATGAAAAACAAAATCAAAGCTTCGTGGGAGACACGATTGCATTTAGCGTATGCAACAAGCCTTTTAAACCCCTAGGACTCCTTAGTGGACGAGTGAAGTCTCGTGAGGGTTTGTCAGAAATGATACCCGCAAACATTGAAACACTATGTTGTCAATAAGAAAGAATTTTTACGCAAACCATGGTTCATACGTCATTGGCATGCTTAAAAAGACAAACCCCATCGTCAACATCAACAAGGGGATCCAACATCAAATCACTCATAAATGGACAATTAAGACATCAAAATTTTCTCAAAAGTGTAGAGTGAAATTAACATGCAATCATGAGGTTTCATTTTAATCTCAAGATAAGTACCTCAAAAATCATTGGACTCCCTATCAAATGAAACAACCAAGGCAAGATTTGCAAATTATTTTATTTATATATTTTTTTTTTTGTTTTTTTGTTTTTTGTTTTTTTTTTTTTTGTAGGTTGTGCAATGCTCGGTTCCCTTAAGCTTTCTAATTGACCCATGTAATGAGTGTTGGGCCAGTGACTCCCAAACTTGATGGTCTTAGGGCACTAGATGTAGAAACATCCCTAAGGGCTTAATTACTCAAGTCAAAAAGGCTACGAAGCCAAACAAGCCAAACAATTAACCAAATTGAAATTCTCACCTTTTGACGCAAACACTCAATGCTTAGTGAGGCAAGAGGCCCGGTTACTCAGTGAAAAACTCAAAATGATCTTATTTTATTTCTTTTTCTCTTATATATATATATCTTGCAAGCCAAGGTTATTTATCAATAAGTTATCCAACAACTCTCAAAATACACAATTAAGCACAAATTCATACTCCACAGATTACATGCTAATGTGCTCGTGATAATTCAACTCAAAATAAGTGAAGTCTCTCTAGCCCAAAAATAAGTCAAAAGACTCAGATTCTTAATGACATGATGTGTTTAAAACTTTAAACAAGCCAATGAAATACAAATCACAGCTATGGCTTAACTCAAACTTGACAACAATTTTTTTTTTTAGAACAAAAAGACAACTAAAAATAACTAAACAAACAGAAAAAATAAATAAACAAACAAACAAACAAGTGTTTTTCCCTACCCCCAAACTTGAATTACACATTGTCCTCAATGT